>NC_136591.1:7279460-7381960 GCF_910589615.1 Taurulus bubalis
TTTCGCTCGTTATTTAAAATCTGATTTGAAGCTAACTGAGGGTTAGCGTTGAACATGCTAATTATTATCTATCATCTGCGTGTAAATTCAATAAATAAAGCTGTTAAAAATAAAGAAGATATGGTGCACTGCTATTATTTTGGTCATTTATTTAACCATAGTTGATCATAAATATTGTTTTATTTCAGGATGCAGTGAGATTGGAGTAAACCTTACACAAACATTATTAGTGTAATAGTATGCTAGACTCTATTCAATGAAGACTTTGAACAAGATTGATGTGATTTCAGCTGGAAAACTTGATTAAGCGCTAGAACATGATATACAGTCGTCTTAAAATATTTGCTGAAGAAAGGAAGCCAATTTCAGCCAGGAAGAAAATAATGTAAGCAGATAAACGTGAGAATAACCAAAAAGGCTCATGATAATTATGAATTAGTAAGTGACAAGTTGTTGTATTATACAATTTTGACCCGGTAAGTTTTTTCTTTATTTCTTTATTTTGACCATCATGGGCCAAACAATTTTATAAAAGAAATAACAACAAAAGGAAATCAGCAAAAGTATAAAATAGGTTTTTGGTATTATTATTATAGTTTTGCTGTTATAATACCAATTCATCAATAGTAATCATAACAAATAATTATGCTTCTTGTGTTCCTTCTTTTTCAGTTTCCTGCTTCTCAAGATTCCAGAAGATATTGTCCCCCAACAGCTCTTTCAAATATGTATTGAACTGCAACGAAACACACAAACACACAAGCTGTTTATGGACACACACAAAACCAACTGGATTTACGAAACATAAAACTGAGCCAGTCCATATCACACATACATCCAGATCATCACTGCACTTTTAATCAATTTTAAATAAGAAGTGTATTTTGTAGAATACATTAAGTTTACCTCCCAGACCCGGTTTCTGTTTGTGGTGATGTGACATACCTGATTAAATACACTTTCCCTGGTGATGTGGTCATCACAGAGCAGAGATTGAGCCGAGGAGCACGACATAGACAGACTGAGTTTCCTTTTCTCTGCAACTGGGGAACAAAGCGAGACTGTGAGACGTGTGAAGAGAAAGCTGAAAACAAGGAAGCACACTCATCCATACTGTAAAACATGCATTTGGAAGAATACATAATGTTGCACAACTCTCACACTTTTTCACAAAGCGTTTCGTTTGTGTCATGTGTTTCTGTTCAAAATCAAATATCCGCTGAATGTCAGAGTTTCAAAATGGAGCATCAGTCTGGCTCTAGTTACAAGTAAGTTAGGTGCTGTTGTAAAAAAGGAAGCAACAAAACCTTAAATTTTGAGAGTTTACTGCAACCTTTTAAATAAATAACCACCAAAGTCTTATGGGATGCTTTGGAAAACGTAGCGACAAAGTACAACAGTTAGCTGCTAATGCTAAGGCTAACGTGCACAACAAGCAGCGTGGTCTTTTAGGTCAGAGAGGCTCACCGGTGGAATGTGACACAACCGCCGGCGTACTTGACTTTCCATCCGCCACTATTCGCACTTCAAAGTCGTACTTAGTCCCGGATTTCAAGCCGTCAAACCTGTAGTAGGTTTTGTCGTCCACGTCATCAGAGAGGTTGTGGCCCCAGAAGCTGGCGTGGATCCTGACGGCGTATCTGGCTCTTGCTATGTTGTCAGGGGCCGTCCACTGGAAGGTGATCTGGTTTTTATCGGAGGAATTTACCCTGGCGTTAGTAGGCGGCAACAGCCCTGGAAAAAAAGAGAACAGAGGAAATGAGGCAGTGATCATAAGTCAAAGGATTTTCATTTTCATGTGTTTCATATTTTTGATCAAAGTGTAGTAACTCAGTGAAACTGAAACTAAATGTGCAATACTGTTATCATATTTGTGTGCCTTATTTTATATATTTTCTTATACTATGTATTTATAGCAATGTTTTTTTGTATTCTTAATTTTTTTGACCTTAAGTTCATTGAAATTCTGTGTGTAAGGAGGACCTAACAAAATAAGCTTTCCATTGTATAGAGTAACTGCCTGTTATATGTGCATATGATAATAAAAATATCAGCAGATTTCCAAGTTATAGATTTTCATGAATCCTAACCCTAATTGTGAAACTATTTAGTTGGCATTTTTTCAACAACAGCTATTTGATGCATTTACATTCTGTTAATAACTCTCTATACATTAGTATTATTATTTATTGGTGTCAGAGTCTGACATTCCCTGGAAACTATGCAGCACGTCACCGATATCAGCCTCACTGTTTACTGAATCACACTGACTGTTCACCAAATCAACTCAAAAATGATTACTAAAAACACACTTATGGAGACAACACAACGAGCGCCAAAGTGACTCACTGGTGAAGCTGGAGCCTGCCACTGACGGGCCCTTGAAATGTTCACTAACGGACGAGACGATCACTGTGTAATTGGCTGCAGTCTATAGTCCGTCCCAGTGCTTCCTGGGTTCAGTGAGGTCGTGTGTTGTGTTTACAAGTTCGCCTTCCAGCTGGAGCTCGACGGTGAAAGATAAAGAGTCACCCTTGGATGGCTTCCACGTGGCAGTGAGGGAGTCAAATGTGGTGACCAGAGTCAGGTTGGAAACTGGTCCGGGAGCTATGCAGGAGTCACAAAGTCAGATGAGTGATATTCAACAGGTTTCTGTGAAGCAATGGTGCAACAAAAGATGCTGAACCAGAAGCCCAGAGTTACCGGTGTAGCTGACGACAGTCACTTTGTCTCCCCCCAGAGTGTCACTGGCCGTCAGTGCCGTCACACTGAGGGTGACCTTGGTGCCCACTGGCAGCGGCGCTACATTCACTTCTGTTTGGTTCACGCTTTCATTAAACACCGTGCTGGGAGGAAGAGGAGCAGTTACTTGACTCAAACCGCAGAAGGCATAAGCAGCGGTGCATCTCCAGAGACAAGTCATCACAAGTTAAAAGACAATACCAGTTCATCACAACATGGGCTAAGATTCTGACAATTCAACTGTCAGATAAAAAACCTGATCGGTCAGACGATCATACAGATTGAACAAACCTCACATCAGACAGATTAAGAAAAGAAAGTCAAATTATCGACTACATACGCAAGTTACGCAACTCGTCGTAAAACACAAATACACAAATTTAATTTACTCGTGGATCTCGACTGCTTCAATATGGTGGGTGTGCACCATGAGATAAAATACAATTTGATTTAAAAATTGGATGATTTAGATAATAAAAAATGTAATTACATTTTGTCTGGCCTCGTTTATTTCGATAACGCCCAAATTCATTTGGATTTTATACATTTTATTTAAATATGTTGAAATATGTTCTGAGGTGGGCCGACCGATAACTGAATATAAAAGTAAACGAAGCAAGCGCATTGTGTAAATACATACCGATTACTGTCCTTCATGGCCATCACCCTGAACTTTAGCTGTGCTTTCACTGGTCTGGTGCATACAGTGTACGTCCTGTTACAATTATATTGTGCATACAGTGCTTCCTTCTGTTTGTGGGGTATCTTCATCGGTCCTGTCAGGCGTCATCATCACTGTATTTGTGTTATTTTAAACTCACTGGTGTATGTTGTGACGTTGGACTCTTCACTCCAAGTAGAATTGTCCCCGACTCCCGAGAGGACAGTGAACGTGTACATGTTTCCAGGCGTCAAACTGCCGACTTCTATGTCCTCGTTTTTACTTTGAATCTGCTTTCCTCCCTGGACCTCAATCAGATAGAAAGCCACGTTTCCCGCTGGTTTGTTCCAGCTCAGGAAGACTGAGGTTTCTGTCACCTTGGTGACGGTGAGGTTTCCCACTTTGTTTGGTGCTGAAACGAGAGAGAGGGCATCACGGTTATGGTTGAAGATCAGTGAAAAAACAAGTTCATGTGTCATTTTGACGCAGACTCACTGGTGTAGAAGGCGATCTCCTGCGGGTCCAGGTCTCTCTTACACTTGACAGGGAACACCTGGACGGAGCAGCGGCTGCCTGCTGTCAGGTTGACGAGGTCAGAGGTCAAATTGTTGGTCTGGAATTGTTTTCGCTCTTCGTCGACTTTGACTTCGACGCGGTAATGATCGATGTCCCCGGGCGCTGGCAGCCATGTGAGAACGGCACTCTCAGAGGTGATTTTGGTCACGTTGGCTTGGCCGAAGAAACGCTCTGCGGTCGGAAATGAGAGGAAGATTGGTAATTATTGGTAATTGGTAAAGAAGCAGACACATCCACGAAGGTAAAAAATGCGGTGTATAATCAGAAAAAGTACACTTAAACTATAAACCCTGCATGTGTTGTGTTTAAACTAGTGTGGAAACAAATTTTGTAACAATACATAAGATTCCTTAATATTGTTCTGGATGAAAAAAGCAACATTCATGCATCTTTTTAGAAAAGTGATTTCAATGAAGCCAATGTTAGACGTCAACAATTAAATCAAATTAAATCAAATTATCACAAGTTTAACCTTCAGGAGTTCTAAAGAGGTAAACCTCTGGTCATATTTTTGGGGTGCTTTTTCTTTCACAATTTGAACATTTTCAGTTTAATTTGATGCGTGAATTGGCTGTTGGGGTCCTCATGTGATAACATTGCCTATGATACATTCACAACTCACTGTGTATGCTTGTAATATTTTTCTATGTTGAAGGACAACAAAACCCATTTAATTTTGTTTCTTTTAATTTCCCCAAATTTAGCTCCAGCTGGGGTGCAGTGCTGAGACAGGTGACAGGTGAGCATGTTGCTCCATCATGAAAAGTGGGGCCACAACAATGTCGGCTTTAAAAGAGCCCTACCGTCGTAACATATGAAAGGCAGAAGCTCAGAGCAGTTCTTTTCCACCCAGGCCCCAAAGCTGAGCATGGCCACACAGGAGTCCTCAATGTAGTTCACGGTGGTCTCTGGGACGTCCGGCGACAGCGCATGTGATCGCACACACAATGCTTCCACTGGCATCGTGGGTGCAGCTGTGGTGGGTTGACTGTTTAGTGGAGTAAAGCCTGGCAATGTGATGCAGCTCGTCGTGTCTGCTGGACAGCTACAGTAGCAGGCTGTTTTTTGGGGGGAGGATTTAAACACCGGCCAACCAGGGTACCAGTTCTGGAAGGTGAGGGGTTCCCCGTCGGCCCAGCGGGACCAGGACATACGGGAATCGCCGGTGGAGGAGAAGTTCTTGCGGAGGCCGACCCAGCAGTCAGAGGTGAGATTCTGGGAGATGGTTTTGATGTTTTCAGGGGTCACCGTCACCAGCTCTTTGAAACAGACCTGACGTGAAAGGCCACAGTCATCTTTTACAGAGGATCTGGAGCGGACAGAGCTGTTCACATTTTAGATTAAGATGGTTTTCGTTTGTAAAGAACTAAATGGACAATCTGTCCGTCCGTGTTGATGACGGTCTACTGTTCTATAAAGATATATGATAATTACCAGCTCTGAACACCAGTTTTTACTTGACAACTGTATAATTAAATGCTGCTTCAAACACCCGTACTTTACTGATTAAAAATCACAAGCTCGTCAGTATTTTTATTGTACCTGGCAGTGGGTCCTGGCCTCGTGCCACGTGAGGTTTCTCCAATCATGAAGGAAGTACTGCTGCTCTGCAGCTCTGCACATCAACAGAGCTGAAGAGAAACATACGCACAGGAGAGCAGTTGTTTGTGACGCACTGATCCAATCGACAGATAAGGTGGAAAATATCAGAGTCCACAGTGACATCGATACATTTATATTTTATCCAACCAACCTTCAAAAATCCAATGAAAATTGACATTGACTGAAGGATAAACTTTTTTAAATAACTGCAGATTCAGATTTATTTCCATCAACCAATCGATTCTACGCTTTTGCTCTTCACGCAACCCAAAACAATGATCAACACCTGGCCAAATGTCTGCAGCTACCCCACAAACAGAATAGTGTACCTCTATATTCTCAAGTTATTTAGTTTTTCCAGATACATTTTAGATAAAGGATAAGTTAAGTTCACAAACATTCAGCTGTGTAAATTTGCGTAACTTTGAAATTCTAAAGGAGATTTGGATTAATCGATAATGATAATCACATAACTTTTTTCTTGCAAATTTAAAATGATGTATGTATTTTACAGATAAATACCATCGAGAGAAAATACTCACAAGAAATAAAAATGCAAATTCTTTCGAAATATAACTTTCCCATGTTGGATTCCAGTGGATCCTACATTTACGGCAGCTGAAATTTCACAGGACAGCTGCTGTGAAATATAATTTTAAAAAGTAAGAACCAAATACATTTAAACATGAAGTTAAAGTAATAATGTACATGTCCCTCTACTCACCCGGGCTATCGATACTTCAGATGTGACCTGCTTCTCTGAAGAGAAGGAACTAATAAAGCACACCTGCTGCAGCAACAGCACATTTGACTAGCAACACAAGAGTCCCTTCAACCAAGGCCAACAATATGCTCCTGGGTTTGCATCTTCCAAACATGCAAAGTACTAACATGAAAAAAGGCCGTGAGGTAATGAATAGTTGTGTGAGGGTGCGAAGACAGAAAACATTTATGCATGTGGAGTAACAGAATACAAGAGTTTGACATTAGGCATTTATTTTAGCTTAAAGCGTTGAGTAACAAAACACAAATTAGTACAAAAAAGCCATGGGAAAAAAAATAACAATGAAAAATATAGAAAGATGAACCTCTTATACAAAACTAAGTTCCCAAAGTAATTTATTAAGAAACAGAAATAATAGTAATACCCATAACTAAACTTCTTTTTGGCAGTGTAATGAAAAAGTGGTTAATTTGACCAGTGATTGGTCACATCAAACTGAAGTGCTGAAAGTGGAAATAAAAAATAAATTCAAATGATACATAACAGAGTAGCGTGCACGTTATAAAAGCTTTAAAGCCGCTTCTCTTGGTAGATTATGTCCGTACAAGTTCTGTTGCAAATTTATTGTGCAAATGTTTGTCAAAATCCCTCTTTTCAGTTTCTGCTGTGTATAAAAGTTACATGTACTAAAAAGCTGATTAGCTTTTTGGGGTGATCCAGCCAGCCCAATATCTACCGTTTATTTTCTGAAAAATTCAAATCACAAAATGTTTAATTTTCATGTGGTTTTGCCGAACTGAACGATTTGGTACAATTGACCGCCTAAAGGGTTTGGCAGGATGGAAATGATTGAAATTGCAAGCAATACTGGGAAAGTAACACGGAAAATGAATGGAGGTAGTGTGACTTTAAACGAATGGCAGTGACTCGTATTCATTTTCGGATCCTTTGAAAACACATATCCGTTAATTTTAAACAAGCTGCTTCTCGAGATCATGATTACCATTTAGAAAAATATAAAAACAAATGTCGACAAATGAATAACATAAATTCGTTTCATAAAATTTACTAATTTAAGCGAAAACCCCTGCCATGGTCAACACTGATAAAAGACAGTCCCTCCTAATTCAAAGTCCCTCCCCGATATCCTGTTTCATGCCAAGTTTACCGTTAAATGCAATGAGGGCATGGAGGAGGAAGCAGACCTGCTTACAGTTTGAACTGCTCTCCTATGCATCAACTATTCAACCTTTATTCATTTGCAAACGTCAAAAACAGCAAGATACTGTACCATACTTAGAGTACAGCAAACAATCAGGCAGTACAGTTATTAGATCAAGTTTTCTGGAGTACGTATAAATGATTGAAAGTAAAAGCTGACAAACTCCATGGCGTGGAAGGCGGAAGCAAGGACATGTGTTCGAGACAGCAAGCTCCTCACTCGCTGTCACTCCTTTCTCCTCTTTGCTTGAGCCTCTTTCCGCTGGAAGGCGCAGCAAACTCATGCTTCACAGACATCTTGGTCTTGGTTTTGCTAAGGACAGAAAGCAGCCAGTGTCAGGAATAAAAGGCAGATGTGACACAATTTAAAATGGTTAGAATAACATAATGACCTCATTGACCTGTGGCATGTGGGTTTGATTTAAATATGATGCACAGTGACCTCTAGTGGCAGGTAATCTTTATAAAACAGCAGTGGCGTGGAGGCTAAAATCCAGTTAGTGACACAGGGTTTAAAATCTTAATTAGCCAACGACAAGAATAGCTGCCTTAATGTGTGGACTATGTTGAGATATATTATGTTATGTTGCAATTAAAGTTAGAAGCTTAATCCACAGAAAGTAATTCAGGATGTTTCCAGGATGCAGTTCTTACTTTTCTTTGTCCAGCAACTCCAGACCATCGTTGATTTTCTTTAACATCTCATAACGGTCGCGACCTTTAACCTGCAGGAGAGATCACCGGGGAATTATCAAACAAAATAAAACATTTTGTAAAGACGCCCAGCATTATAACAGTAAGTATCTTTACTTACGTGCAGAACATACACTTCCTTATCCTCCTCTTCTGTACTGGAGGACGACTTAGACTTTTTCATAGAAGCGTCAGGAGTTGGAGCCGGGGGAGCGCTCTCTAAAGAAACATAAGTGAGGAGGTTAGCAAGGAAACAGCAAGCTGAGACGGAAACCTCAAGATATGCTACAAAAACATACTGCGTTTCTTTGTTTGCTTCGTGCCGTTCTGCATCTTGGTGCTATTTTCCTCCTCAGTTTTACGGTCCCTGCCTGGACAAGCACAGACGCGCACCTCGAAGCACCTCCGGCCCAAAACAAGTCCCCTGCGAAGAAGATGTATGAAGAGTAAACAATGTTTTCCTAGGCAGCACAAACAAATAAAAAAGGACACCGAGCAAAAACACACAAAAGATCATCCAGATATAGAGTGGGGAAAAAACCCTCTTAGTACCCAAACGATACGTCAACATTCCTGCCATCGCCATTACATCTGGTAAAGAGGAGCAACACTTACTCTGGAGTCTCGAGGGTCAGGATGGTGAGGATGGGTCTGCGGTTCATGCCCCCCATGCACGAGCTGTTACACATAAAGCTCAGCAGTATAGTTGTTATTTCTGAGCCCAACTAAAACAGGAAGAGAAGAACAATTTTACCGACTGGTGGCATCAGTGTGTACAATCCGGGGAAAAGGGCAACTTTTCTTGTTATTTAAGTGCTAATCGACTCCTCTGGGAGTGCAAAAGGCAGCCTTTGTTTGTTTTGTGAAACACATTCATGGATGACTTCACAATGTCTGTACTTAATGAACATTTAATTTTCAGGCTAAAATGTGATATGCTGTTGGTTCATATACTCACGTAGAAAACATTTGAGGTTCAAATATTAGGAAAATAACTGCTATAGAAGACAAGTTCCCCCTCGGACAAATCGAGAGAGGCAGTCGCACCTGTGGCGGCTCGTAAGGGACAGTCACACTGTGCCTCTTTGTGTGCGTATCTTCAAAATAATGAGCTCTCTGGCTGCCCTCCACTCTGATCAGATGGCTGCGATGCTCTGCAACTAAAAGGAAAACGGGTAAGAACATGTTTTAATCACCTCAGATATATCGTGCTCAATCAAATTCAAGACAAAAATTCTTCCACAAAGCAATTTTTCACTGAAGCATTTTCCTTACCGTCCTCAGTCTGGTGATGGGGACATCTGCGGACCACTTCGGCAACATGTTCAGTCTTCTTATAAACCGCTGTGGCTCTGAGAACAGCACCCAAAGGAGGCTCCTTGCTCATGAGCACTTCAACCGGGCTGGTCTTCGCCAGCTGGCAAAACAACTTGTTGAGAATCTCTGAATACTGAGAGAAAGCACAGGGAGAAAGCCATTCATGTTATCAACACGAACAGAACATATATATGAGGACTCAAATGCCAAGCGCTGGTCTGAGATCCATCTCAGGAAAAACAAGCCCACTATTATAAAGACTAAATTTTTAACACTATACTAAAGGTTTCATAAAAACTATTCATAAACTATGAAAGCAAAATAAACTACATGTAAGGTTCTCCAAATAAGACCAGATATGTCAAATTAAAATACTTTTTACCTTGCATTGTCTCTGTTTAACCCATTCAGTGCTGGAGGAAGACAGCGAAGGAACATGTCCCGTCATGTCAGCGCTGGGCTTTACAACCAGAAGGCAACTCTCACACAGACCAGAGCACAAGTTGCGGGGGGCGGCAGTGTCAGGGCAGACCACCCTAACCTTAACTAAACTGGCCAACTGCAGAGCAGTGCTGGTGAGTCACTGTGTAAACATTCATGCCATTGGCTCTTCAAACGCAGTGACTGACTCTAGACCTGCAATTTAGCGAATAGTCACAATGAATGAGATTCCATACGAATGCCACAGAGACATTTAGAAAAGAAGGGATTTTACACGCAATTCCAAGGTAAGATATTAACACTCCATTTGAAACCTTTGCTGTGTTTAACACAATTTTAAATAGTTGTGTGGGTGATAAAACCTTAAGAGACGGGTGAGTGAGTTTACTGTAGCAACTTCCAGGCTTCTCAATTTGAAAAATGTTTATAGTCAAGTTTGATTTAAATAAAAAAAGACTTTAAAAAAAGACTGTATGGAATTTTTCTTTACTATGGATGGAGAAACTCCGTTGAGCAGTGAATGGTGAAACTAAGGAGCTGTGGAAATCTTCTTTGTCTCTTACACGGGGCTCAAACTTGTGCTCCTTCATGTTTGGTTGCAGGATAATCTGCTGCGCATCCTGTTGATCTTTACATTCTGTTAAATAACCCATTTGCACTAAGTACAGATGTTTGTTGTTGAAGTTGATAGCCGTTTATCGCACATTGATCAGAACAGATATAAAACAGGTTATCTGGAACATATACAATTTGAAATGAGCAGTAAAACATACCAGTCTGTTTAAAATACCTGAAGGACTAATATTTTACAAATATTAGATTTTAGGCCTAGGATTACTTACAGTGGAAGTCACAGACTTGGCAGTGCCAGACTTCTGGAAACGAAGCTGGAAGCCAAATTCCCCCGGGTGGTCGATTGTAACCGGGACGGTGGAGGCAGGGGGAGTAACACTGTCTTTAGTGGGCAGCTCCATGGGCAGCTCAAACAGCTTCTCATCGAACGCCTCAGTCAGCGCTTGCTCACTTCCGAACTGTAGAGATCAGATTGAAGTTACCATCATATGAATATTGACAAATAGAACATTTTCAGCTACAGCAATTCAATTGAATGTTTTTGAACAGCGGCATGGCTAGGTAATGCTTACCATCAAATACATGTTCCCATCTGACCTCCAAGTTTCCTGAGGCCCATCAGTCCTCGTTGAAATGGTGGAGATAGAGGGAGTTGCTCTGCAAAAACAAACCGGTTAACTTGTGATGTGAAAAATGAAATAGAAATATTAAATGATATCTACTATCAAAACACAACTTACACAGTATCCCACAGCTCTTTAAATGAGTCCTGGCTGAGCGGCAGGGCCTGGCTCAAAGTCAAACCTTCAAAATCTTGCTCTTCCATCATTATTTCCTCTCCTTTTCCAGTTGAGAGAAAATTAGGAAGAGCCAAATTGCAGGTGTGCTGTGGACATCAACAGGAAGTAAGTGTTAGATGATGAGGTAAGTATAAAACATTTACTTTATCAAACTCTCCATTTAACTAGTTTCCCGTTCAACTAACTAATAGTGTATGACTTCCATTATATTGGATGGTTAAAAAATAACCATCCAATTTCCAGGAGCCCAACGTGATTTCTTCCTTTTGGACTAACATGGCAAAATGTTTTATTAATTTATGATGAAATAACCAAAACAGAGAAACTTGGCAAATTCCTCCATTTTAAAAGATGAGACCGGGAAACGTTTGACTTATTTATTCACGAATAACTTCGGATGACGTAAAATGAATGAATCATAAAATGATAATTGCAGGTTGCAGCCACACAGGAAACACAAATGAACGAAGTTTAAAATAAGTTGCCCCTCCACTGACTACTGTTCAATGTAAACAGACTACAGTTTAATGAAACAAATGTATAAATATAATCCATTCACAAAGTTGGAAATTGTAACAGACGTCAAAATCAGAGCGAGTCGCCGTCGACTCGTTGAACGCAAGCTAACCGTGAACTAAGCTAGCTAACTTTGAGCTAAGCTAACTGTGAGCTAACCGTGGTACTTTCAGTAGGAGGCCCAAACTAACTAAGACCACCGAGTTGGCTCTTTTCTATTAACTCCACGAAAACAATGTCACTAAACGCCAAAATACACCGACAAGTTAAACGTGTCGACCGTTTGACAGGTTCGGTTTGCAATGTAAAAGCGCACTTCCATAGTTTTGTTTACAAGCGAGTTTAGCGTTAGCTTAACTACCTTTACGTTAGCACAACGTTTTGGAAATCCGACCGACTAACGTTCGACAAAACTGTCGTGAAAAAATATTTAACGGACACATGAGTGGCTTTCGGGCGGTTTGCTGTGATATGTATGACTGCACATCTACCTTGTATATCCCGCTACCGCTGTCCGAGAAAAATTAGTCACTGGTGGGTGTAGAGGCGGAGAGCCGAAACATACGAAAAAGTCCAAAATATTTTGAGTTTAAGCGGAGCACGTTGTTGTCGGGGAATCCCACAAAGAGAGAAGGGGGAGGGGCAGGGTTTTCATTCTGTTCACTGTCCAATCACAGAGTGTTCTCTGCCTACGCGCAACATCGCGAAACACTGCTGCATTCATGATAATCGGAAATATTGTAATTTAAAAACGAACGTACAAAACAAATGGATTGTTGCAATAGACTTTGCTGTATATCTGAAGGACTATTTGGACTGTTAATAGTGTTAGTTAGAATACTAAATGTTAAAGGAACTTTAAATTTATTCAAGTTAGTTTCTCTTTTTTTTCTCCAAAGTAACATATACATTAAAAAAACGACACGTTATTTTGAACATGAAAGCAACCAGACGTCATGACGTATGGAAATCAAAAACGATGGCCTCATTTATACCATTGGTTGCTGACTTAGCTATTATGTATCCTACTTCATAAATTGTATGTACTATGTACATCACTTTGATATATTTGGACATGCTTAGCCACCAACAAGCCATTTATTTACATTGAAGTGGCAAAAGTTTACATTCAGAAAAGATCTACACATACATTCAAAACACAAATGTGGATACCGTACAAAATACAGTATATATTTTGCTCTCAGAAACCTTGGTTTAAATTAAAATAAAATAAAAACTATAATTAGTTCCTTGCTATTATTGTAATACTTTAGTTGTATGTCATACTCCAAAGAATAACATTACTAAAAATGCAAAGTAATCAGTTGTAACACCTTGCAGTTTTAGCTGTTACTGTAAACCTATCTGTGACAGATGAACCCACACACTTCTTTCTCTCTCCAGGGAGGTCAGAGGTCCACTTTGAAGCCACATCCCTGTAGTGGGCAGGGTCACCATCTTACTCAAGGACTGTCGGTCAGGGTTTCGGATACTCCTAAAACTCGAGGTTAATTCTGTTAATTTCCCTCTTTGGCACTGTTTAATGATTTCATAATCTGCTTTTACAAGTTGGACGACGTTGCCTTTTATCACCCTTCAAATGCCCCTGGGCTGATTAGATAAACTTCTCCACCACTGAGATCCAGAGCTGCAGACCTGCTAACGGCTTGTCCTGAACTGGCAAGAGTCACATCCAAAGAGTACGCACTGAAAGTTGATTCTCAGCGTCCCTCTGGACGCACAGACGTTATTGGTGCCTCTCTGCGGCCGGGTGGCTGTTTGACCTTTGAGTGAATGTGCTGATGGTGCCAGTAAGTCCACTACGAACTCGATCCCAGTGCCATAGATACAATAGTGAGGTCTAACAGGACAGGGTCTGGGCAGAGAGAAAAGAGAATTCGCATAATGTTGCAGCAGAACGTTATGGGCTACTTATTACTTTCTCGAGATGTGCACGTCATGAGGCAGGACAAGAGCCTGCGTAGGATTGTGTGTCTGTTGTTTTGAATCCTCTCCAGTGGTTACCAAGGAACACGGTCCAGAGTGATGGCAGACGTACAACAGAGAGCAGCGCCATACCTATGAATGAACTTTTCACATCTAATTATAATGTGGTAGTGGTCATAAGGTGTGTTGCTATACGCAGCTACATGGAGAATTGACTCGGCACTAGCCCTGACACATGTGAGAGGTATCGATCTCCTCAATAACAGAGAAGCGTGTCTCCCAAAATGACGATTTATTCACCATGGTTGGTAATCCGTAGATGAGTGGGATTTTGTACACTTGTTTTTTTACAGCAGTACACAGTATCGATGCGATAAAACATCACTGTTTGTGTCTGACGTTTTTTAAACATAATAATTCATAATTTTTTCTCCCAACAAATGACAGAGATTCAATTTGGTGTGAGTGTTATTGGCTGTCACACAGACACTGAAGATATCATGCAACACCTGCCATCCATCACGCTACTTTACTGTAACATGATTTTGAACCAGCTGATCCCACCAACCACGCTCACACACACACACACACACACACACACACACACACACACACACACACACACACACACACACACACACACACACACACACACACACAGGTCCAGACAAGAAGGAACAATTTATACATGGGCTGTGTTTCTATAACACTTGTGAATAATAGATGGCCAGGAAATTGTGTGTGTGTGTGTGTGTGTGTGTGTGTGTGTGTGTGTGTGTGTGTGTGTGTGTGTGTGTGTGTGTGTGCGCACGCATGTGTGTGTGTGCCATTTTGTTCAGATAACAGTAAAACACACATTGACCGCCAATTTCCATTTTGGGGACAACACGAACATGTAAAAAAAATGACTGCATAGTGTAAGGTTTCACACTTATTTATACATTTGTAGGCCGTACCTTTAGTTCCATCATTGTTCTTGGCTCTCTCTGTATGAATTCATGTGATACTTTTTGGAAAGCTATCATCTGTCTGCCCCTGATGGCGCACATCAACTCTTAAGGTATGTTAGCGAGGCTCTACGGCACTCTTCTGATGGTGTAAAGTTACTCTACATTTAGTCAGTCACACACACAGAGACACATGACTGTGCTTGGGGCCCTTGGCTTTGGATGAGGGGTGTCGGGTTCTCTTTCTCAATGTTCGTATGAGGGCAGGAAAAGGCAAAGGCGGCAAGCTCCAAGGAGAGAGTAGCGTGATGTGGAGGTGTGTCTGCAAGGGGTGGGCCGGGAATCTTTTGATTGAGAGATCTAGAGCAGATATTTTTCCACTGAACTCTGCGCTCTTCCCGCCCAGTGCAACCCTCCCACAACACAACCTCAAATCCCCGCCTCGGACACACCGTCACCCCATCCAGAAACTTCCCCTAACCACAACTACAATGTTAACTCAAGTGGCACAGCCCAGATTTAGTGTCCACCTGTTGCCTGCTGGAGGAGGGTTGAGCTTTGTTGTGTGCAACAGAGGGGGAGGGTTTGTGGTGTTTGACCCCTTTGACATGCGATCTGAAATAGAAAGGGGATTTATGGCTATTGGGAAGACAGACAATGACAGCCAGGCAGCAAAGACGAGCCCCTCTCTGCTGCCCATGTGAAATGTTGAGTCATACTGGTGGCATGGTGGACTCTGACTTGGGTTCCTCTAAGGTCCAACACATGTGCAGTGCAGTATTTTACCGTCTATAGATGATGCATTACAGATTTGTCGGTCAAAAAATCTGATCATTCAACATAATATTACAAGTGTTGCACCTCATGAACAAATAAAAGAGTAAGATTACTATTGGATGTGAGCTTCTTTGTTTTTATACAAGATAGTTTATAATGATTTAAAAGGACAGACAACATTATGTAACAGGGAATTTAAACAGGGGGCCCTGACCAAATTTGGCCCTCAGCAAACCTCTGGCTCATGAGCTCCAGCTTTCTTCATCTCTTGCCAAAATATAAACCAGACCTCAGCATCTGTAGTATCCCAGTGTTCGGTCAGCCCCTCCAGCCAATAGTCGTTAAGGTCAGAAGAGCTTCCTGCTTGAGTCTCGACCTCTATCATAGGACCTCAAGATCAGCCCACTGGGCCTTTCTGGCCTGGAGTAGCCTCACCCCCAACCCTCTCCATACGAGAAGAGGCGTGCACGACGGCGCGCGGCTGTCGCTCTATTCCAGCTGGACGGACACAACACAAAGTTTAAAGAAGAGAGGACACCCTGCAGCTCCAGGCAGATCTCTTTGTGCTTCTCCTTCGGATTTTACGTTTCCGTTCCGTTTGGTTGCTGTTCAAGTGCTCACGGTTTAAATCGGGGCTTGTTGTCCTTTTGGGGGAGTTTCACGTGTGGCGCCAGACGCATCTGTCATCAGCCGTTACTGAGTGTCTGGAGCTGCCAAAGTCATGCCGGCCGGATTTCAGCAACTCGGAGGGGAGGTATTTATGTTTCTTGAGAGCTTTTCACAATGTGTGACACAGTTTAAATATCGCAGGGCTTGTTGCTTAATCGCAAAGGCAAAGAAAAGCTGGACGCATTTTACTGTTTGGTGCGTATTTCTATTTGGAGATATTTTACGCACGCGGGTTTGTCTCCGTCATGCAAAAAAAAAAAAAAGTAAGAGCAAGTCAACGCTTTCTTTTTTTTCTATGCCGTATTGCGTGTTGCTCTTACTTCTTTTACTCGTATTTAAAAGAAGAGAGAGAATAAACTCGTTTATTGGTCAGAGAATAATTACATTGAGTCTAAAATAATGTACAATTGACAATAACAATAACAATTAACCATGTTCCTTGCAACAACCATTAACTGCATGCTGTATGTAAAAATCAACATCAGCCCTTATTTAGTCATGAGCAGTGACCTTGACCAGCCAAATATCTGAGTTTACAGGTCAGAACCTAGTCCTGTGAGTTTTTTTATAGGCCACCTTGTTTGACTGGTTCCTTTCCCCGCCCTTGTAAACAATGGCTGGACAGTGTTCTCCCTGGTTTCTATGTCTGGTTTCAGTTTTAAGTGTCAAACCTGGAATTCTGCACAGTTTAATCTATACACAATCTTGAAACAAGGAAAAGTTGATTGTAATCTGTGTTAATAAACAGGCATCAGTGAACACCGTCTGTGAATATATAGCGTGGAAACTAAGCAAAGAGCAAAGACACTATGTGAGTTCTCAGAAATCAGATTCATTCATGATTAGTGGAAAGCAAATGAATTACTGAGCATTCAACTTTGTGTGAGGCAATTTTAAATAAAATGCATGAAGTGTAATAGAGCATAACCAGTTGCTTCTGATGTTTCACCTTTTCTGTTGTAAGGACACGTGCACACACACACACACACAGACACACACACGCACAACCTTTTGTTTTGGTTTGTGAATACTAAACAGAACTTATCTAGAGACTCAACACAGCAAGGTCAAGTTATGCATGCTAACACACTACATACAAACTCAAACTTTGCTGAATTATCCATAAAACTAAATACAATACAATACAATAGAAATACAACAGTTTAAAGTCTCATCATACTGTTGTTGTCGGGAGGCGCCACATCAGAAGCTGCTATAGGGAACTAATCGGACATCACACTTAAACTTACTTTGCTGGAGGGGAAGACCTCATCTCCCTGAGGGGTGGTCTTGCCTGTCACCGTAGAGACAGGTGCCTGTAGCCTGATGGGGAACTGCAGGGAAGTTAAAGAGAAGCGATTTACTCACATCAGGATCTCTGCTATATATAGTTCGAGGGAGAACTGCTACAGTTCTTAATACGATCTCTTATATTTGCCATTATTGTCTTTACACTCACTGTTCTGAAAATAAGTTGGTTTTTTACCTCTCTCTATGTGTTTCTTTGTGTGTGTTTGTACTCCAGACATTGACTGGAACCTTTGTTCTCTCAGTCTTTACCGCGGTCCTGGGATCTCTAGAGTTTGGATATAATATCGGAGTCATCAATGCACCTCAGAAGGTAAAAAAAAAAAGCAAAAATATGCAATTAAATTTCCTGAAATGGAGGTGTGTCTAAAAGAAATGATGCAAACACAAATGACATTAAACCAGACGTCAACTAAGTTGTTTCTCATATCTTCCTGATTTTACAATGTGCTGTGTTTGATGCCACAACATCTGCCTCAAATGGTGCCGATGATGTTTAGAAAATAAACTTGGAGGGAAACAATTCCTGGAACTTGATGAAAATTACTTAAATACAAGGGAGTCAGGTCAACACACAGTATTTAAGAGGGCAGGGTAGTTCTATGGGAGCGCTGCAATGCCAAAACAAATGTGCCTCTAGTGTGACTGCAAGATATTTCTGCCTGGTTTACGAGGATTACTTTATTTTATTAGTTTACTGCCACATCCAGTCGGCAACATGGTGCTGCACACACTTATGATGCCTTTGCTTAAAAAACACTGTATGTGTATATAGATAGAGCTCATGTTGCAGCCACATCAGTATGATGGCATGCATGAGAAATGTATGATTTATGACTGCCCATATAATGTAGTATATGTTGCTCTATTACAAGGACTGGTATTTACAAGTCAGAACATACTTTCATTCAAATCTATATATTAATATAGACACTGCAGTTTGGCATCAGTAACACATTCACAGTGAGTCAGAACTCAAACCGAGTCAGGTGAGCTGTCTCTGCTGATGAGTCTTGACCCTCAACTACAAACTCCACTGACATGGTTTCATGAAGACACTTAAACCAGAATAGAAGCTGAGCCGCTGTGTCTTTATGTGTGCGTGTGACATGATGATACAGTTCTGTCGGACATTTAAAATAGAGCCGTTAAAGAAAGGCTAATAAAGGCTGATTTATAGACAGGGAAAGAGCTTTCATTAAGGTTGTAGATGATCCTTTAATTTATTTATTTAGGAGGTTTCTACTTGACTGTGTCGATATTATCTTTACATTTGAATCCTGGTACTCGTCACCTTCTGAGTGTGAACAGGGTAGTTTGAAAATGTCACACAAGCATGTTTTGAGGAGACCCATTCAAAAAATGTGACCAGAAATCCGATGCTAGCTTTTTCTATCGACAGATTTTTGTTGGCACCCATAAAGGTATTGAGGCTTGATACTCAGGTGTGAATCAGATGAGTTACATATACAAAGACTGACTTTAAATTCCAGTTGGGCTGTTAAAAAGATAATACATCTCTGTATTCTTTATGATATATTCCTCTGTTCCAGTTTCACTCTCATGTTGATATGTTGTTGAACATGTCTCTTGCTTTTATCTCGGCCCTGTGTAGATCATTGAGCAGGACTATAATGCTACATGGGTGCACCGGTATGGGGAGCCCATCCCCGCAGGGACCCTCACCTCCCTTTGGTCCCTGTCCGTGGCCATCTTCTCAATTGGTGGCATGCTGTCCTCCTTCTGTGTGGGCTTCGTCTCCGAGTGGCTGGGCAGGTAGGGAAACACAGGATGCCACACACTCTAATTTAGGCATTTCTACTGGAATTGGGAGTTATTTATTCTGTGTACTGTTGCATGAACCCAAGCTCTACAAAACCATTAATAACATTGTATATGCTCCCGACTACATCTGATCTACTGCATGAACGTTTAGGTTAATTGGTTGCTCACTTTTCAATGTTGCCCAGTATGATGGTCCAAAACTCAGGAACTCTAGAGTTTGAGTGCACATCATCAGATCCCACAGTGAAGTTTCTAGCCACTCACTCTTCCAAGGATGTTCCTGGTCGACCCAGTTTCCCTCTGTAACCTGAGCTGGGATGCAAAATGGACTGCAGCCCCCAGGTTTCTTTGATTAAAGGAGGATCTTGACCAGGAGGGGTCGGGAGGGGAGTAGCTTTCAGTTTGGGTGCCCTCAGGACAGAGGGGACATCTCAAGTCTCTAAATTGCATCCCAGTTTCCCTCACCTGCGTCTTTTCCTTGCGTCTTAGTCCCTCCCACCAGGGATGCATGGAGAGACGCAAGGAAACCAAGCAGGTAGAGAAGACGCGAGGAAATACGTTTTAATAAACATGAGACATCCTTTCCTCTGAAGCGTCACGTGAAGCGACATCGGTTTCTGATGACTGCGGCCGACTGACAGCTGATCAGCTTTGAGTGTCAGAGTGGAGATGTTTTCTCTGTCGTCTGTTACCGTTTAATAAACTGCATTGAGTATTCATATACTGTGATGTGTCCTGCTTATACGCGCAGGATTGATTTCTACCGGCGGAATGCGTCTTATTTATTTATTTATTATTTACGTCGGTATGTTTTGAAATTCTGATTGAGACATCACTATAAAATAACCCACAATATAAATATGTTTTCTCTTCATCACGTGTTGTAAAAAGTGTTTCCTCTTTCCAGCTCTCTCTGATTTTAATGACATACATAATACAAGTTATTGAGGGGAACAACAGTTCAAATCTTTGAAGACAGTTGTTTGTGGTCCTTTTATTATTCAGACCTACAATGAACATATTTTAACCAGATGGTGAATAAGAAAACAGATATAATATATAGCTTGAGTTTAATCTGTGATCGTCTCTGGTATGAAGCTCCAGCGATCAGTCCGCTCAGCTGCAGCGTCCAATCACATAACAGATGAACAGCGAGGGGGCGTGTCCAGCGTTAAAACACTTCCTGGAAGCCTGCTCTTGGGGCTCCTCGATCATGGCTCCTCCGATTTCCCTCTTCACTCCTCGATCCTCGCTCCTCCGAGCAGAATAAGAGCTTTGGGACGGCCCGTCAAGATGGCGGCGCAGAACCACTTCCGGTTCAATCGAGGAGCGAGGAAACGACAATTTAGAGACTTGGGATGTACCCAGGGTCTTCCTAAAATAAAGCAGTACTGGTGTGGCTGGTAAAGACGGCGGGAGCTGCTTTGACCTCTGAAGTCAAAGTGATTTAGATGCAAGTATCTAGTGCAGAAATAGAAGTTGACTTTTAACAGTAGCTCTTATTGTTTGGTGGGTGAGACATACTGGGGAGGAAACCGACAGACATGAGCACAAGCGGAGCAGTTTAAACACTCACTGTGCAGAATGATGTATGTGCACAGTTTGACATGAGAAAGGACTTAACAGTGAATTAGTTAGTATTATTATTAGTTATATTTTATATATGTAAATAATACATAACATCTCTTTAGGGGGTCTTTAAAATATTTTGATGTTCATCGTTTTGTATTTTTAGTGTTAATTGTTATTCTTGCTGCGCAGAACTGGAAAATATGTGGGAAAAATAAACGTTTGGCATTACTTGTAACGATCATGGTCTAAAATATCTTTCTGTAAACTGTAATAATGCCAAACTTGCAAGGGTGAGGATGTGTTATATATCGGATTTTTTTGAAGGTTGTTTAAGAATAACTACCAATTTCAGGCTAACTGAGCTAGAGTTAGCACTGATTAGCAGCTAACTGAAGGCCTCAATGTTTTTATATGCCACTGCCCTCTGGAGGCGTTGAGGGGTCTGTCTACTTGATCAGTGACTATCAAACTGAATCTGTATATCAAACAGCACAGAGACTATAGAGACATTTTCTGTACAATGTTCATTGTTTTAATTCTTTAGTATGTGTTTCAGTCTTTGCGTGGCCCTAACACTTGCAGTACTAACAGTAATATGTATGTTCATAACTTCATAAAAGCGTATTTTGTTTTTTCGAACAGCCTTTTAGCTTTTGAGTTCATGCTATTCTTTTGAGGGATAAATTAAGACTTCTGTTGCAAATAGCACCCATGCTAAAACGCTCTGATGTCAGATTAGGATTTTAAAGTCTGCTGAATTGAAACAAAGATACTTGTCTGTGTTTTCTTCCAGGAGGAAAGCCATGCTCATAAACAACATGTTTGCCTTCATTGGTGGAAGTCTGATGGGGTTGTCAAAGCTCTGCCGCTCCTTCGAAATGATGATCCTCGGACGCTTTATCATCGGTGCCTACTGCGGTGAGCAGTCCACTGTTTCATTCCCTCCTTTTTCATCGTTTTACTTACAGATCTACTTTAGATCAGGGAAGTCACATTCATACTACTACAAAGAGATGCAAAACATCCAGGAAGAGACACAACATGTCTACAAAGAGATGTAAAATGTCTAGAAATATACAAAGACCGACTCCAGAGAGATGCAAAATGACCAAAAAGAGACGTAGAATAAGTAAAAGGTCTACAAAGAAATGCTAAACAACCAAGAATATGCCACTTTGAATCGATGGCTCTAGCTGGGGGCCCTTCACATGACATTGTCTCAAAATCTGTCCATGCACTTGATCTCTGCAGGGTTGGCATCAGGCCTGACACCGATGTATGTGGGTGAGATAGCTCCTACGAGTCTGCGAGGGGCACTGGGCACGCTGCACCAACTGGCTATAGTCACTGGTATCCTCATAGCACAGGTATGACAGCATGCTATGATGTGGCTGAGATGATAACACCTCTCTGTAGAAACTCCTGCTGCATGAACAAGTGTTCTCTGAGTTCAAGGTTTATACGAATATCTTCTAGTAGCCTTTCCTTGAAGTCCTTATAACATCTTGCCCTCACACTTGATCCTTCTTCCTCCGCAGATCCTCGGTCTGGAGTCGTTACTGGGCGTGGAGGACTTGTGGCCGGTTCTGTTGGGTCTATCAATTGTGCCGGCTGTATTTCAGATGGCACTTCTGCCTTTCTGCCCCGAGAGCCCTCGCTTCCTCTACATCGTCCGCTGCCAGGAGCACCAAGCCAAGAGAGGTGAGCAGGGCTGCACACTGGTTCAAGGCTGTATTCCTTAATAAAAAAGGACACTTTCATCATCATTGGTTTGTTTTTGTGAGCCGAAAACCCAAATGTATTTATAAGCCTGTAACTCAAACGGGTGTTCATAAGAATATTCTAATGGCGCATACACACCTGACACGCCTCCTGTGTGCAGGCCTGAGAAGGTTAACAGGCAGGCAGGACGTGAGCAGCATGCTGACGGAGATGAAGGAGGAGAAGAGGAAGATGGACATGGAGAGGAAGGTGTCCATCCTGGAGCTCTTTCGCTCTCCGCTGTATCGTCAGCCCATCATCATCTCCATCCTGCTGCAGCTCTCCCAGCAGCTGTCTGGGATCAACGCAGTGAGTCAGTGGGGTCCTTCATTAAAAAAAAAAAAAGTGCACCTGGCATGAAGTCCCAAAAATAAAAGTAAATCAGTGCATATATATATCGGTATTCTAATCTGTGTACTCGTCTGTTCAGATTTTCTACTACTCCACCAGCATCTTCATGAAGGCAGGAGTCCAGAGTCCAGTCTACGCCACCATCGGAGCAGGCGTGGTAAACTGTGCCTTCACCGTGGTCTCGGTCAGTAACACACTGATTTTTGGATGCCTCTCTTCCTCTCTTGATAAATTATCTAATTTTGAATCTTCACATTTTTGTGAAATTAGTACAATAAAGATTACAGTCCTGCTATGTACCAAAGTGTGTCTCTATTCATGTTTGAAATTGTTATCAAAGAGCAAATAAGATAACACGGCTGGGTTTTCTTCTGCCCGCCGGTCCAAATATGTCAAGTTTGGTTTCGCAGGTCAAGATGTTTCAATGTCATGAAGCGGGATTTGTCGCTGCTCTGGCAGCTTGGTTCACTTATATCTACTTATATCTAACCATGTCCTACTTAAGATTAAGTGTAACAACTTTGGTGATCGCCCGACATGACGATTTGAATTTGTCCAATACTTCTGTTGAAGAGCAAAGTAAAGACATTCTTATCAGCCCTGACTTTAGTGGTGCTAATTTGTAAATGTCAGCATACTAAAATGGTAAACAGTAGACTGGCTAAATGTCAGCATGTTGGCACCATCATTGTTAGCATGCTGATGTCAGCATTTGGCTTGAAGCACCACTACATAACCTCACGGAGCTGCAAGCTTGACTGCAGACTCCAACTCCTGTTACAATGAATCATATTTCAGTGCAAACTAGTGGCTAACTTAATCAACTAAAGTAGAATATGTAAGTTTTATCTCCAATTGCAACCTGTTTTCTCATTCATACCAGCTCTTCCTGATTGAGAGGATGGGTCGACGGACGCTCCACATGCTGGGACTCGGTGGAATGTGCATCTGTGCCGTCGTCATGACCATGGCTCTTGCTTTGTTGGTCAGTCTCCCAAACATGCGAGCATCCCGCACCGTTATGTCCGTTTTCTCTACAACCCTCTGAACCGTTTCCCCTCCCGCCTGATAGGACAGCGTCCCATGGATGAGCTACATCAGCATGCTGGCCATCTTCGGCTTCGTGGCCTTCTTTGAGATCGGTCCGGGTCCCATCCCTTGGTTCTTTGTAGCCGAGCTATTCTCTCAGGGTCCACGGCCGGCTGCCATGGCTGTGGCCGGCTTCTCAAACTGGACCGCTAACTTCATCATCGGCATGAGCTTCCAATATGTTGCCGTAAGTATTTCTTACCTTAAATTGATATTGTGGGTGTTTTGCAAATGTCCGTGGACTTCTCCTTCTTGTATCTTTTAATCTGGATTTATCCCCATCCTTCCCCAGGACCTGTGTGGGCCATACGTCTTCCTGATCTTCGCAGTACTTCTCCTCTTTTTCCTCATCTTTACATTCTTCCGGGTGCCAGAGACCCGGGGCAAAACCTTCGACCAGATCACAGCAAGCTTCCAGCAGGAGTCTGCAGGAGGAATGATGGACATGGACATGGACATGGATCTGGACAAGCCTAGCACCGAGCTGGACTATTTGGGGGAGGAAAGCATCAACTGAAAAGTTCCTGCTTGCTTGAAGAGAGATGGGACTGAGTACAGCTTGGAATGAACTGTGTGGGACTGACTCCAAACTTTTTACTTTCTGACATATTGTATATTGAGGTCAACTGTTGAATTCGTATAGATTGTGGTGCCAAAGCAGTGTTACTAGTGTGACAATTTGGGTGTTTTGGAATTGTCCTTTGCTGGTACCACAGCAATATGAGGTTATGAATTGAGCCTCGACAGAGGCTAATAACCTATGGATTAAGAGTTGACTACTGTAGTTTCAAGGTGAACATCAGAACAAAGTGTGTGGACTGTTGAGGTATCGACTTTCCTTGTGGTAGGATTTTATTCCACGGCGATGCACTTGGCGGCAATATTGACAGACGAGGTGGAGAGACTTTAGAATTCCTGCACTTTATCTACAAAGACATCCAAAGGTTTCAGAGTTTGGACATCCCCCGAAAAATAGCATATACAGCCATAGAGTAGTGATGTGTCCTTTCGTGTCGAGTAATCAGGTAGATTTTGGTGAAGCGCGTATCGAGGCTTGTGTCAATGACGTATGCGGTGACGTTCGAAGCCTCGCGGGCCGGCCGTACCACGTGACCGATTCAGAAAATGTTTCGTGGGTTTGCCGTGCGATTTGAAATATAAGGGGAAGCGAAACTCAATGTATTTCCCCCTTCCTCTCTGTACCCAGCTTAATGTGTGTCTGTGAAAGGGTATTTTATAAAGCAGGCGAAATAGTCTCAAAAAGCCCAGCATTGTGAAAAAGTTCTTATTTTTACTTTAAAACAAATTGGACACATCAACATGGACTAACGGAGCCGAGGCTCGAAACACCGATCCTCTGACTGAAAGTCGGATATTCTAACCACTGACCCACAGTCACATCACAACCCTCTCACAATTCGTTTCGAGTTTTGATTTTGACCCCGCCATTATATCATAAAGATAGACACAATATTAATAAGTTAATAATTGATGTATTGGCGTCACAAACATAATTTATTCAATTTAAAGCTTCACACACCAAAGCCATGTTGTCGTTATGATCACTGCCTGTTTCACATGTATTGTCCACTTGGTGGCGCAGTAGAGCAGATGAAGCTCCATGAAGCTTCGGTACATGAGCGAACCAATTGGATGGAAAGCTTCAAAGCTTCAGGAAGCTTCATCTCGCCATCACTACATATTGTCATCAATTGTCAAGTACCAAAAGCCGGCCTGAGGTCTTTGATCATACGGTTTAGTTTAAGGATCAATTCATATATTTAGGCACTTTTCTGGTCTGGCTTCTTGTGTAGAGATTTAAAATTCTGAATGTTAAACATACTGTAGCAATTGTGTTTATTCAAAGTTAAGATTGAAAAAAGCTATACATATATCAAGCTATTGGATCAGTGTAGAAACATCTCATATCAGCTCAACAACCTGCCAGCTGATCCTACTTTATCTGGCCGCTTTTCAATTTTTTAGAGTGTAAGAGCGTTCAAAGTCTTCATTGCCAACCACTACTTTAAATCATGTAGTGTGTTCACAGCTTAAGGCAAAGTGCTATCACAACGTTTCTGATCATGGGAAACTTACTGCACAACATGCAGAAATGCTACTTTTAAAAGAAAAAAACTTTGTGTACACAGTGTGTTATTTGGTTGTTAATATTAAGGTATGAGGGTCTAAAAGTTTCAATTCTTTATGCACTCCAGTAGGTGTGGACAGAAGCCTTATACTCTAGAGCAAGATGTGCAATTAAAAAGGGCTGAACGTTTATTTTACAAGCCTCATACATTTGTTTTTCTTTGGGTCGTGTGTGCGCAGTTTGCCGTCTATTCTATAATGGTGTGTATGACGACCTTCTGATTGTATTGAAGTTGTTCAGAAAATATCTGTAATTATGATGCTGTGGGCATTTAGTGACTAAAAAGGATGCAAGTACTGTATAATAATAATAATGTTACTGAAAACACCCGAGAAGGCCTCCAGTAATTTATACCTAGTACTTGAAATTGTGCTCAATATTAAGTAATACAATTAAAACTAATGCCGTCAAAAGCAGTATCTTCTAACATGCACCTCGGTCATCAAGAAATAAGGACTGCAACTTGAGATTTGCAAACATGATTTATTAATAAGCATTTTTACTACTGACATTGCACATAATCCCCTCCAAAAAATATAAGCACACACAAATAAGTAAAACACAAAAATAAAGTTTTTTTCCTCAACTGAGGAGATGAAGGGAGTAGTACGTTTCAAGAATCAATTGAGGTGGTAACAGAACTTAACTGACTCCCATAATGCACCACCAACCTCACACCTGCTTGGTTTTCCCCTCTTCAACCAAATTTTAAAAAGTTAAATAAAAATCAAGGCTGGTTCCTCTTGATTTGTCCCATCTAGGCAATTAAAGAAAAAATGTTTTTAAAGGGGGGTTGGAATAACTGGGCTACCAAGCAAATTGTCCATTCTTTCCCGTTTGTCTTTTTAAAGATGTACTTTCAGTTTCTAAATATGCACCCACCACCCACCTGTATGCCCTTCTTCCCTACCTCGCCACTCTCCAATTGTCCCCGTCTAGACGGGACAAGATGAGGGGAGGCCTGAGGGATGACAGGGAGACTGGGTGGGTTGGAGGATGGGGAAGTGTAGGGAGGGGAGCGCAGTGCATGTGTTCTGAAATAGGTCCAGTCCTCCAACCCTAGGACCTACGAAAACAAAGACAAAATAAATAAAAGAGGCAAGGGAGAGAAAGACAGTAATGAAAGATACATCCAAAAATAAATTTACAAAATATCTGAAACCCAGGTTCAACTTGTCACTGGAATTTCCTCCCTGCATTAAACAAAGTACTCACAACAAAGTACTTAAAGACTCCTCGTAAAAATCTTGCCATCCCTTTTAATGGCACCATTCCACCTTAAATCCATACAGAGAAACTATTGCTTTTAAAAACAGCACGTTAACACAAGAGCTGAGCCAATGTGTCCCAAGAAGTGCAACCCAACACGCTCTCGTCTCCCACCCTGCATGACCCAACTCTTACCAAGGGTCACGAGACTGTCCTCTCACGAGGGTCACTCCGTTGGTGCTGAAACTGTTGTGTCAGCTGCCTGCTGCATATAAGGAAGGAGGACGGTTTCAATAATTGTGTCCACACAATGAACATAGGTGATCTTACAGAGGTGGGAATGAGTTCACTTTTTTAGAGAGCAGTTTAGCCTACTTACCTCAGGTTCTTTTGGCGTTTTAGGAGAGGTTTTCGGGGAGGATTTGGGGGAGGCTTTGGGGGAGGCTTTGGGGGAGGCTTTTGGTGATTTTGGTGTGGAATTAAGGTCAGCTGGTTTGGCGGTCTGAGGGGGGGTACCAGGCTCTGATGCAGACTTTTCTGTATTGTTCTGCAATGTGTGCAAGTTATACAATAAGCATAACAGGCAGGACAATAGTCCCAACACTTTTAATTCAAAATAGAATTGAACCAGCAAATGATGGCATGCACTGTAGGCCACTTGGTCACAGGGACAGTACCAAGACAAAAATAGCCATCATTGATTTAAGCACTCACTTTCGAAGTAGAGGACTCAGAGTTCCTTTGCCTGCGCCGTCTAGACTGGCGACGTTGTTGTTTCTGGCCCTCAGCTGCTTCTCCGTTGGTCTGGGGGCCCTCAGAGGCCTCCGTCTGCTTCACCTCGCCTTGCTCCTGGATCTCTTCTGGAGCAGCCTGCTGGCCGTCCACAGCCTCATCAGATTGCGGCCGAGGACGGAACGGTCTGTGAATAGCAGGACAGAGGAACTATTGGATCAGCTTTGAAGGTCTTCAATGCAGAAAATAATTAAAAAACACGAAATATAGGCAATGTTGCTAAGTCACCTGCGGTATGGGCGCCAGAACCTGCGTTGTGGCTGCCGCAGCGCTTGGTCGCCCTCTGCCACGCCGTTCTTTTGCTCGCCAGCCTCACCCTGACAGATCAAGCCGACAAACTCAAACCAGTCCGATGCACAACAGCCCTTATTTGCCAATTTTTAAATAATTAAAGATCCCAAATTACCAGAGCTGTTCCCAACAGTGTTAAAACTTTACTTTCGTCAATATCAAACCTGCTTTACACTCATTTAACTCAGGCTTGCAGCTAAAAAAGTCCTTTAGGTTGTCGTGTCCCCGTCAGCTTACATCTTGTGCCTCCGGCCGCGGTCTTCGGGGCCTCCGGCGGCGTTGCTGAGGTCTCACGCCATCGTTCTCTCCTGACCCCTCTCCCTCAGCGGCAGAGGATTGGCCATCAGCTGGTTTGCCCTCCTCACCAGGCCTTGGGCTGCGTGGGAAAAATCGCCGACGGAAGCGGCGTTTGTTGGGAGCGTAGCGGCTGCCTTTGACTGGAACACCGCCCGGACCGGTTACATTGGCTGCTTCTGAGCCCTGTGGGACACCAGAGAGGGGCCGGAATGGGACGCGTCAAAAATGTTTAAATCAGCAGACAGTAATGCCATTAAATGAAACAAATTCTCACCTTGGCGGCTTCAATCACGTCAAACTCTACAACCTCCCCGTCTCCAACACTGCGGAGGAATTTCCTAGGATTGTTCTTCTTGATAGCAGTCTGAAGAGACAGATTTAACATCAAAGGACTGTTCCACAACCCATATAAAAAATAAACAATGAACACTATTTCAATAAAATACCCATTGCCTTCCTTACCTGATGAACAAACACGTCTTCCTGGGTATCATTTCTGAGAGAAATAAAACTGGTTTAGCAAACATGGCTCATGGGGCTTTCAATTTTTATTTAAGTAAAGTTTAAACCAAAACTTGAGATGCAAATAATTCGCAGTGGTGAGTGTAATATAGATGCCCTAAAAGTTGTGTCGAGGAAAGTACCTGTTTATGAAGCCATATCCATTACGCACGTTGAACCACTTTACTGTGCCTTGAACCAAGGTGGCTAAAACAATAAAACAGGAGCACATGATTAAATGTGTATCACTGGGGACATTTCACGAGACAGTTACACAGCCAGTCCAAGAACACACACTATGGGCTAATGGTACCGCCCTGCTTACAAGAAATGGGAGCTCTGCGCGTCAATCATTAACAATAAGACTTTGAAACCAGGTCTGTACCAGGTCACGAGGGGGCTGCTTAACAACACGGCGACAGGCTTGTCATCTTGGCCATAGAAGCAAAACGACGACAAACAGTGCGCGGCGGCTCCCCTTGAAACGCACCTGCGCGCATTTAATTGGAATGAGTTGCACCTGTGAGAACGCGCGTGCACAACAGGCGACAAATTAAATGTTTTAAGGTCATGCGCTCACGCCGTTAACAGGCACTTTAAATACAAATAACGCGGCTTTCATTTCCCCCGTCCTTAGTGCAGGAACACAACAAATGTAGGGAGAACTAGACATGTTCCAGTCACCCATTTTTGGGGTAAACTCGAAATTAAAACTAAACTACTAGAATGTATTTTCTGCCGGTAAAAGCCCTCAAGTTGATAGTACAAATAGATATATTTAATTAGCATCCCACACCACCTATGTATAAAACTGAGGACACGTGTTACTCCGAAAAACCAAACACAAACGAATGACTGACCGTTATTTGTCAGTTTCGCGGGGAAAGAAGAAGAAAAGTCTCCCACAGAAAACAAATTTATGTTTATACTGGTGCAGATACACTTTACGCTGCAACAAAAGCCTATAAATAATTGTATCACTCGCGTCCATTGAAAACGCGCATGAATTCAAACTAAAGTTGGTAGTTTTAAAGATTTCCTAGACAACTTGGCGCGCGCGCGCGCACACACACACAGGTGTGCACCATCTCCTCACCCACCTATGACCTTCCTCTCCGGCTGTGGCCTCTCTTCCTTCTCTTCCTCGGGTGCCGATGGTGGCGCGCTCTGCGCCTCGGCGTCGGTCATGCTCGCTGTCGGATTACTACACTTTCACTCTGGAGTCCCCTCCCTCCCCCTCTCCCCGAAACTTTTCTTCTGCTTCCTCTTCTTCTCTGTTGAGGTATCGCGGCCGTTGGCGTCCTTGACGGCGCATTACTGCCTCCTTCTGGAAGTGAACCTCAACTTCCTCCAAGTCGTGATTGATCCAGGAGCTCACATGAAACCGTTGATATACCTATATATATTACACTGGCCTCTTTAACTGTGATACATTAGGCCTATTATTAATTATTATATTATGAATATGTATACATGTATAGCATAATGTTGTAGTATTAACAATTTTAGATGCAGTGAGTTTAGTGCAGTGCTTCCCAACCCAGGAGTCGGGCCCCTCCAAAGGCTCTCCACACACAACTGTATCGTTTTTTTAATTTTTTTATATGCTTTTTGTGAAGTAGTATATGAATCGATCTCTTTGGGTGTCAAACTGTGATTTAAATGAAATCATCTTAGAAGTTGAGAGGAGATGTCTCTCTGGTGAAGCTGCTAACAACTCAGAAATGTGACAAGGGACCCCAAGTAGACAGTTTTGTATTATATTTCACGACCGTATCAAATGTTTTGTAATGTGCAATCAAATTTTGAAAGGTAATAAGTAACTACATCTGTCCGATAAACGCAGTGCAGTAAAAAGTACAATGTTTCCCTTGTGTTGGAGTTTGGCCAGTAGGGAGAAGAAAAGACTGGCACCAACATGCATTTAGGATGGCAATGATGATGATGCATGAGAATAGTTTTCATTTTAGTATTATGTATAATGGGATAACCTATTATTTGTGAGATGTACCTGCTATTTACAAAGTAATCTATATTACATCACTGAGTAGTTAGAGATTATTCTGGTCAGGAAGTGACGTTATCTCAGTCCAGCTCTGCACTGAAGAAATAGTTCATCCATAAAAGTAAACTTCCGTATTGGACTTGATTACTGGATGAGCTGTCTGAAAAGGTCCTAGTTTGACTGAAATAATGTTTCTGTTATTAGGGCCTGGGTGTTATAGCTTGCTGTGGGTCTGGTGCTCCTAAATTAAGTTAGTTTAGAAAGCAGTGAATTGGGTTTGGGGTCACGATAACTTTGCCTTTAATTCCAGCCTTCACCACATAGGTCATACGACTCCAGTTTCACAGCTCTAAATTTAACCCACAGCTCTAATAACTGGCAAGTTCAATGAAACCATTCACTGTGCTCAGAAGCCATGGGTCCCTGGACATGAAAAAGACTTAAATTAGAAGTATAATTATTATTGGCAGAAGGAATTACAGTGAGCGGAAGAGCAAACTGACGGGGTGGCAGCACTGATACTGTGGAGTAAGAACATTTTCAAAGATACAGAAAAATGATAAGAAGAAACACTGGAATGTTTATTCAACGTTTGTTTGGTGAATAAAGGTAGATACTTTTACAGTGTGTCCATCACATCATGTGTTCACTGAGTACAGACAAGATGAAGAAAAAAGAGAACAGTCCCTCCACGGCCCACTAGGTGGCACTCCGAGGTCCACCGGTGGGCCCCGACCCAGTGGTTGAGCATAAACTGTTCCAGAATACATTGTAGACATTCTATTGCAGTTACATTGTATCTTAATATACAATATAACATCTCTATTCCAGACTACAATGTAACAAACGGTCTGTGCAATTTACATCACATGCCAGCCACCATAAGATAGATAGAGTTAGATAGATACTTTATTAAATCGCTACAGCAGCATTTATACATACAGGTAAGCAATACAATATAAATAATGCACAATATATAAAACAAAATTTAAAAGAATAATAAGAAAATTGCACAATACATACATAAAGAATAATAATATTAAATTTACTAACAAAACAGTAGTGCAAAGATGTAGCCAAACAAACAAACAACGGTGTAACAGTGTTATAGTTGAGTGATTGATTTGGCCAGAGGTGATTTATTATAGTCTTATTGCACTGGGCAGGAATGTTCTCCTGTTTCTGTCCATGTGACAGCAGAGCGGATGAGTCTGTTGGAAAAAGTGCTCTGCTGTCCCTGCAGTATGAGGTGGAGAAGGTTGTCCATGTTAACCAATATGGAAAACAATTTCTCCAGTGTCCTCCCCTCCACCACCTTCTCCAGACTGTCAGGTTTGCAGCCAATGGTGGAGACGGCCATCCAGTGAGGATTTCACCTGCGGTCGGGCACGGCGTCTTCCACAGCACTGGGACTTCCTCCTGCTTCAGGCTCAAGTTGAAGAGGTGTTGCAGAACGTCAGACGGCTGAATGGCGCAGGTCTTCAGGACCCTGGGGCGGATGCCATCAGGTCCTGCAGCCTTGCATTGGTGGAGTCTCTCCAGCTGTCTCCTGACCTGGTCGTCACAGAGAGGGGGAGAGTGGTCCTGGTGTCAGTGGTGGAAGAGACCTTTGAAGTTGAGCCAGATAAACTTCTTCAACAGGCTCTGTGAGGCAGTTTGGGAGGTGTGGTGTGTGAGGGCCGGGACCTAACCCTGTTAAAGAAGTTTAGCTTGCTGGCCCTGCTAGTCTCCCTCCAACCTTGAAGCCAGTTATCTGCTTCATCCCGGTCCACACCTCCCACACGTTGTTCTGCAGTTTGGCCTCCAGCTTCCTCTCGTAGAAGTCCTTACGCTTCCTGAGCTTGTCCTTCAGGTCATGTTATACTCTCCTGATCTCATCCCTGTCCGCAGACCTGAAGGCTGCTTTCTTCTTATTAAGAAGAACGCACTGGTGATCCAGGGCTTGTTGTATTAAATAAATAGGTGTCACTCGGGTAATGTCCTTATCGACACATCGAATAGTGTTTGCGCCTGAGCAGACGAGTTATCTACGCACATGTCTGTCTGAAGCCAAAACGGTATATTCCCTTTAAACACCCCTGTGACGGTCCCCTAGTCTGCCTGTCTATTTGTCTGTCTGTCTCCTTGTCTATCTCCTCCAGGTAACAGGTGGGGTGAGACAACCCTAATAAGAAGCACCTGCTGGAGTGGGGAGATCAACCTAACGGGAGGCACCTGGGCCCAGTGCTCTGTAAGTCTAAGTGTTTGGTCGAGCAGGTTGATGTGCGTGTTTCGTTTGTGAGGTGCAGTAGTTCGAATCGGTGTCGATAGGCTAAGTGTTGTCTGTCTGGGTGCTTGCAGCATTTGACTTTGTTTGAAGCGGTGTCCCCCTGTCAGGTGCAGCGGCGTTACTCCTTTGAGTTTCGTCATTTTTGTGTTGTTTTAGTAGTGTTGTGGTGACCGTGGTTAGAGCGTCTTGTCTCGGGAGCACTTCCATGGTGCAGGACAGTCGCCAGTTTCTGAAAACTGCTGATTACGTCATAGGCTGCACACCGGTAGCCTACTTTTTTTTTTTCGTAGATTGTTTCTGACACTTATACATGGAGAGTGATAAGCACTTCTTGGCTTCCTCGGAGGAAAATTTGGATCTCTGCAAGAAAGCAACTGCTGAAGACAGCAGAAATGTTTAACTTTGACATTGGTGATACATGTTACTCCGTCTGTGGTATGGCAGCAGCTTCTCACTATGAAGGACTGACGGTGGCCTTAAGAGCCACGTGAAGAGATGCTTCCTTGGAAATGTAATGTAGAACGTATGGGTCCCTTGAGCTGTTACAAAAAATGACAAATTTAAGGCACGGGTTGTTGGGTGTCTGGGTATTTGGGCCCAGATACCTTGCAGGTGTTAAGCTTGGAATCCTGAAGACTACTGCTGCTAAATGGGCAGTATGGTTCATATGATATGCAAGTTGGTTTGTATTTTGGTTCTTGGGTACATAGTCTAAATGATTCTGTTGACACTGGGAGCATTGCACAGCCTGTTAGGTGTCTGGGTAGTTGGACCCAGGAACCTTGCAGATGAGTATAGGTGGGATGGGGTGAAGTGGTGCTGTGATCATAAGCACTACAGCTCATGCCTTGGTGTGGTGGGAGCTGTGTGGTAGTTGGGTTGCCTCTTTTTGCTGTATGTCTGTGGACGACTTGGTTGGCTAGAGAGCCTTTTGTTTGGGAGGAACCTTTTCCAGGGGGCGTTAACAAAAAACTGCGGTCAAGTCGGACAGTTTTCAGATGCCTTCAAATATTACACAGGAAGTCACAGAACCTGTTGGTTCCGATCTGGAGCTACGTGTAGTTTACGGATCACGTTTGGATTTATTCATATGTATTTGTAAATATATATTTATGTAGAAATATGTGTGTAGCTGTATCCTTTGTTCTTTTTGTCTGCCTGTGAAATACATTACTACTGGTTTTGATGTGTTATATAAATAAGCTTTATTAACCACACAATATATGTTGACAGATTAAACATGAGACTAATAGCATAACTATTACAACTACACATAAAATAAGGATGTTCTACAACAGTGTTTGCTGTCAGATCTAAGAGCCAATCAGCTCTCTGATGTGGCGACAGCCAGGCGTTTCCCATCATGCACTGGGCCACACTGGCTCTAAAATCGGCGGCCGCCTTGCCCTCGTGAGACTATCGTTGACCACGTGTGCATGACGTCAGAGCAAACCGGGATCAAGTTAGACACAAATCTAACCAGCATGCATTGCGAGCCGATCGCCGGTGATCGATTCTGCCCAGAACTGGCTCATCTCGAACGAACCTAATCAGGGTCGTTGATGGAGAGGTCTGCGTCCATTTCACGACAAGCATGAAGGGCATCAGAGGCTGTTCACTTTGCCTGTTGAACGTCGATCTCTTTGTGGTGAGGCAGGACACAGGCAGCCTGCGATTAAGGACCCAAGCAAAGGGGCAAGTAGTGTTGTCTGTCACTACTTTCACCAAAATGAAAGAGGGACTGAGAAATGTCTTTATACTACTACAGATCAAGCTTCATGGGGTGTGTGCAAATGAAGAGTGAACGTTATACAGTAATACAAACATACAGTGACCTTCTTATGCATACAATGACACATCTTTCATTACATTCTTCATAATATCCCTTATTAATGATCATATCCCTCTTATGCATTGTAATGTACACATTAAACACTTCTTTATTATACATGTGCAAGTCCAATTTTGACAAACTAAGAGTGTTCATTGGTTAGTTTCTCACGAAATGTCGACTGACACAAAATCGACAAATCACAGTGAAAGGCGGAGCTCGACACAAACGTCACAGGCTCAGAGCTCGTTGTGAGTCACGTACGATCTCACAAAAAACAAGGAAGCGAAACCGAAGAGGCTGGAGAGTCCGGTACAATCTTAACCACATTTCTGTGCAGTTTTTTTTTAGAAACATCGCGTAAACATCGTAGCCCGCTTCGAAGAGGTCGCAGACCCCTTAGAGTTAAGCCATATTTGTGGCCTGTTCCTTGTATCCAATAACTGAGGCCAGACTGCTTTGTCAGCTTCAGTTCCCTCCCAGTTACGAAGCTGGTCTGGTCTCTGGTATGCAGCACTAAATACACCTTTAGCTCGGAACACAGCCGACCTCTCATTCCACTGAGAACATGTTTACACACATTTTTTAACACATGCACTCTTTAAAGACTTTTATAGAGTCCGTCCTCCTCACTGCACCATTGGTACCAATGCTATTATTACCAATTGTAAGTGGTAACAACATCTTTCCCACTAGGTCACATACTCCACTGCTAAAAAGTCCACGTCCTCGGGGACTTAAATCTATGGGTTAGAACTCATTATACGGCTGTAGCTCATGGGGAGGAGTGGTCATCCTGCAACCACAAGGTAGCCGGTTCGATCCCCAGTCTCCCCATAATTCGCATCGCCCACTGCTTCTTAAAATGCTAAGGCTGGGCTAAATGCAGAGACTATATTTCCCCACTGTTGGACTAATAAGGGATTATTCTTATTCCGAACATCTTTCACTGCTTCCCTGAAGAATGCTGCACCCATGCTGGTCAGCAACTGGGACAACACATCAGGACTGAGTGAAATGGCATTACATGCAGATTTTGGGACATTGCTCTCAGTCTTTTGAGGTGCTGGAACAGGGGCAGTCGTCCCTGCATCCCTACTAGAACAGCTTCCGGTAGTAGGAACAGGTTTTTGTTTCTGTATCCTCCCAGTTACAAAGATGGTCTGGTCTCTGGTATGCAGCACTAAATAGATCTTTAACTCGGAAACACCTATCTTTAATCAGTAATTGGCTAAACTGCTTCTTAGACCCGCCTCTCTTGGGCCAAAACGATTTGGCCCAATTGTGCACCTTTCTCATCAGGCGGAGAAGACGTGCAGGAAAAGCATATATTTTGCGCAGATATCCTATTTTACAAATATTACTGGGTATGTTTCATATTTTATATTTTCTCAATCTCATATATTATTCCATAGTTGTAACAGATCCCCGGATATGAAGTGTCATGAAACTTACTGCTGGTGAAATTACTATTTATTTTCTTCCTTTGGGTCCAAATACATTCATTAAACTTGTAAACTATCACCACCGTAAGAGCTTTAGCCTCATACAGGTCCATTCAACTATTACACTTTTTAAATGTATAAAAGCGCATCCTTCCGTAACAAGATCCATAGCTCACATTCAAACATAAAACAAATCTGCGATTCCTTTTACCTTTTTAAAAATAAAAATCTGATTTATCTAGAGAGAAAGTAGCATAAAGCCTGTATACATTCTTCAAACAAAACAATATCATCTAGGCATACGTCAAGAACCAATAAGGCAAATACAAAACAGGCAATTGACCCAAAACAATAAACCTTCCATGGGGTAATTACAATAGTAGTACTCAGAACATTTGCCTTGTTAACAACCACTTCTTTCCATTAACACACTCCCAGGAGAGTCTTTATTTGTTCCTGTAAAAAGTCAGATCATTCAACGTTACTTTTCTAAAAGCTTAGCAGAAAACTTGGGCTGCCTCCACTTAGAGAGTCAGAAAGTGAGAGTCTGAGTGATGTTTGTCATGGTCTGCCTCAGAAGAATGAGTGGAGTGAATAGTCAGTCTCAGATATCACAGTAATAGTCACAAAAAGGCTTTGGTCTCAAAAAAGCACAAGATTTTCAGAGGTAATTGTACATGATTGCTTGGGGACTATTAACAGTTGGATGGTCCTATTTTTCTTTCCGGTCACTCCCCTGCACACTTCGTATTTAAACACTCATGCCACCGTGCTTAAAGGGTTAACATACACTTTAACTTAAACACACATGTCACTTTAACATACACTTACATTAACGTTATCTGTTTGTCTGAGCACTTTATCTTATACTTGACTTAATACACATTGCACTGTTGTTGTTTGTCTCGTCTAACGTCTCATGTATGCAGCTTCCGCCTAGAAAAATTCCTTGTTTGTGTAAACATTCCTGGCAAATAAACGGTTTCTGATTCTTGGTACTTTTTTAAAGCTCAAAGGGACACTTGAATAGAAAAGACTCATCGATTAAGTTATTAGTAACACGTGTGTCTTTCCTTCTACGACGAATCTAAATGTCTGCCGTGAAAATTACCTATAAAGCGTTGCTAAACTTGTGCAATATCAAGAAATAAAATGCTATTTTGAATTATAATTATTTTCCTTTTTTGCATTAAAGCGTGTCTGGTAAAAATAAATAGGTGACTTTTAGGTTTGAGGTCGGTGCGGACCTGCTTTATTTACACTGGCTGAACTGGAAATCCACATGTGAACTTGAGGGAACGCCTGTTCCTTATGCAGCGCGTAGACAGCACATGCAAACATCTGCATTATGTTATTAATTAAAGCTGCTCCGGTTCCGTCTCACAACTCATCAGCGTCGTTTCCACATGTAGACAGCTGTTTTCAGCGTAAAAAAAAAAGCTCCAATAAATGCGCTGTGCTAAATCAGTTAATGCAGGTTTAACTACCTTGAGAGAGAGTGTCCCCCTACAACACGGTCACAGCATCATTACCGCTCTGAAAAAGAATAGTGTAATAGTAAACGGCCTCCGTAATGGAAAGCTTTCAAACTGAAATGTTTAGATTAAAAGATGAGGCATGTGTGACGATGCTACGTCCGCTTACTCTCGTCTGTTTCTTATTTATTTCCCCTCTCGTAGCTGATTTGGATCAAAGATGGCTACATGTTTAACTCAGGACAACGAGGTGACAAAGGACCTGAAGATTTCTGATGGAGACCTCGGCAAAGCGATACAGAGCAAGTACGAAGCCAGGGAGGATTTTATGGACAGTGCTGTCGCATCTTCTTCTCCAACTTTGACCTCTTGATCGAGTCAGGCCAGAGTCCCAAAACGTCACCATCTTAAAGATCCGTATCTTTTTGCTCTTTCAGATCACTGTTCTAACTGCATTGAATGAAGAAGCTGCAATTGGCATCAAAGCCCTGAATACTGCAGGTAAGTGTGTGTGTGTGCGCGTGTTCGTGTGTGTGTGTGAAGACCCTCCATTACAAACTTTAAGGAACGAGATGCACTCAAAAGAGTTCATGATTGGTTCTGGTAGATGTGGTAAAACCTGTGAAGACAAATGCAAGATTAGTTTAGCTAATCTTCACTGAAATGATTGGGAGTATAAACTGTTTCTTGTTGCAGTCAAATAAGATGCAATGTGTTAAAGTCACTTACCTCTGTTGTGTCTCCTCTCCAGGGTCTTCCATCTATAAGAGTCCCTGAGTGCCTGAGCACCAATTTATGGTTCCGGGAGATACCAAGTGATAATTGGTAGAGGGGGGTTTGTAAAGTTGATTTCCCTCTTCGGGCTTTATATGATCTGATCTGTGACGTGTGGCACCAATAGAGATCATGCAGATTATTGATATTAGGGGATAAGAATATATTGTTGAAAATCTCTTATGTTATCAGTAGAGGAAGCCGAACTTGAACGTAAATAATGAAAATTAATAAAATCCCGTTGGAATCAGAGTTGTCTTTGTTAATTTGTTACCAGGGAAGAGTTACAACAGCTCCATACTTACTTACATTGGCCTCTTTTGTTCTTTATTAAAACGCGTACTTAAAACTTTACCTTTCTGCTATCAGCAAAATTGATCAAAGGTAGTATTTGGCCACTGTGATACATTAGGCCTATGATATAGTATTAATATGTATACATATACAGTATAGCATACTGTTGTAGTTTTAACAATTTTAGATGCAGTGAGTTTAGTGCAGTGGTTCCCAAACCATGGGGTCGGGCCTCTCCAAAGGGTCTCCACACACATCTGGGAAGTCATAAGATAAATAATGGATTAGGAGTGGAAAGAGAAAAAAACTGTATCGGTTTATTTATTCTTTTCTCTGCTTTTTGTGAAGTAATATATGAATCCTAATATATGTAATAAGTAATATATGAATCCTATGACCTCTTTGATCATCAAACGTGATCCAAAGGAAATCATCTTAAAAGTTGAGAGGAGATGTCTCTCTGGTGGAGCTGCTAACAACTCGAAACGTGACAAGGGACCCCAAGTAGAGAGTTTTGTATTGTATTTTATGACCGTATCATGTTTTGTATTGTGCAATCTTTTCCACTGTTTTGCAATGTGCAATTTTGATCTCATTTTGAAAGTTAATGAGTGTCCGATGTTTCCATCTGAATGTGTTGGAGTTTGGGCAGTAGGGAGAAGAAAAGACTGGCGCCAACATGCATTTAGGATTGCGATGATGATGATGATACATGAGAATAGTTTTCATTTTAGTATTATGTATAATGGGATAACCTATTATTTGTGAGATGCACCTGCTATATACAAAGTATATTACATCACTGAGTAGTTAGAGATGATACTGACCAGGAAGTGACTCCGTTATCTCAGTCCAGCTCTGCACTGAAGAAATAGTTCATCCAGAAAATTAAACTTCCGTATTGGACTTGATTGCTGTCTGAAAAGGTCCTAGTTTGACTTAAATAATGTTTCTGTTATTAGGGTCTGTGTGTTATAGCTTGCTGTGGGTCTGGTGCTCCTAAATTAAGTTAGTGTAGAAAGCAGTGAATTGGGTTTGGGGTCACGATAACTTTGCCTTTAATTCCAGCCTTCACCATATAGGTCATACGACTCCAGTTTCACAGCTCTAAATTTAACCCACAGCTCTATAACTGGCAAGTTCAATGAAACCATTCACTGTGCTCAGAAGCCATGGGTCCCTGGATATGAACAATTTGAAGTATAATTATCATTGGCAGAGGAAATTACAATGAGCGGAAGAGCAAACTGACGGGGTGGCAGCACTGATACTGCACTGTAAAATGTAATAGTGGTCCAGACTTACATTAAATTAGATAACTTTCCTCGGCTTTTAAAAATATCACTTCTTACTAGTTTTTGCCAAGTAACAGTTACTTGCAGGTCGAAAATAACCAATTTACTACTTATTTTGAGTAAAGCTAACTTGATACACTCAAGTAACAAATAACGGCTGGGGTCTGAGCATGTGCAGAAGCCAACACTTAGTCCATGCGCCCTCAAGACACGGTGGATCTCAGAAGCTGAGGCAAGAAAGACTTTTTGAGTCTCATTTTTTCTTTTGAAGAACAATAAGGTAAGTTATCAAGCAAAATAACTGTGTGTAAAATATTCAGTGTTCCTTCCTGCTGCTAATGTTGAAAGACACTTCAACATGTGAACTATGGAGGTATCGAACAGGCTACCTTGTGGTTACGGGACGACCACTCCTGAGCTAGTCAGGTCACCTGAAAACAGATGTAATTGTCAGATAATGAAAGTTGACGAATGCATTTTCGTGGCAGGCATTGACATTGAGCACCCGGAAAGTCCGAGTTACAAGTGAACGCCGCATGACCGAGCTTTCTGCAGAAGCGGCGTTAAACAAGGTTGTGTTGAAACGTGCAGTGCGTGTTAAGAGATATATTTACTGTTTGTAAAGCCAACAACTTTATCCCTGGAGAACTGTGTTGAAGGTTTGCAAGAGGCTGCAGCAACAGTAACGTAGCGTGTACCCAGCATGCAGTTCGGTGGTGTAATTTCCTAAATGCACAATTATTAGTGTTACAAATTGTTTGTGTCACAAACTGTTGTGTCGTGGTGTTTTGCACTGTTAACGAGCGCTAGTTGTGGGTTATTAATTGTTGTTATACAGTTTGAACCATGGCCGCTGTGCCCACAGCTGTGAGCTGTGAACATTACATTTTGGTGCCTGCCAAAGAGCGGCAACAGTCGTTGCGGCTATGCACCACCGGTATGAGGGTATATGAAAAATTCATACCGTATGCACCGGGGTCGAACCGGTATACCGCACAGCTCTAAGTGTTGTTTGGGATGCACACAAAGTATATTTCACTTGAAATAATTTAGTTGTTTGAGATAGTAATTTGAAGTAGGCTATACTAGTCAAAAGTACATCTTGAGTAAAGTTTTAAGTACTCCTTACTCATTATTTTTAGTTACTTAAACTCAAGTGTAAGTATACTACACTAAATAAACATGTGTTAGTACAACATACAATACATCGTCAACTTTACTTCTCTCTAACAAGTTCCTTTACTTGATTTTTTTAAGGCAATCGGTTTGCAAGCTTTTTTTAAGTAAGGTTAACTAATCGGATTTTACAGTGTGTGGAGTAAGAACATTTTCAAAGATACAGAAAATTATAAGAAGAAAGACTGGAATCCTGTTTATTCAACGGTTTGGTGAATGAAAAGTCCTCTACACACACTGATCTGCCTCGTACTTTCACTGCATCCGGATGAGAAATGTGTTATGCCGCATTGCCGAGGTTTGTTTCAAGTTACCCAAGAGAAGACCAGAAAAGTTGTAGCTTCAATGAAAGGGTCTGTGATTATGTCTGTTAACTATTTTTCCCATTTTAGTTAATGGCATAATAACACAAATTCTAGATATATCTAGATATATTCTACATTGGATCATGACTAATATAATGACGTGTTCGGTAGTCATCCAACTTTTGTTCATTACAGCTCTGTTGCTGTCAGCTGCATGTAAATGCCAATAAGTACCTGCTGTGCAAAAACGGACAGAAATGCGAAAGATATATACAAGGTAGATCATTTTACAGTGTGTCCATCACATCATGTGTTCACTGAGTACAGACAAGATGAAGAAAAAAAGAAAACAGTCCCTCCACGGCCCACTAGGTGGCACTCCGAGGTCCACCGGTGGGCCCCGACCCAGTGGTTGAGCATAAACTGTTCCAGAATACATTGTAGACATTCTATTGCAGTTACATTGTATCATATTATACAATATAACATCTGTATTCCAGACTACAATGTAACAAAGTGTCTGTGCAATTTACATCACATGATGTCACATGCCGTCATAGATAGAGAGAGATAGATAAATAGATAGTTACTTTATTAATTGTACAATTTTCTTTTGCTACAGCAGCATTTATACATACAGGTAAGCAATACAATATAAAAAATGTACAATATATACAAAAAAAATAAAGAATAATAAGAAAATTGCACACTATATACATAAAGAATAATAATATTAAATTAACTAACAAAACAAACAAAACAGTAGTGCAAAGATGTAGCCAAACAAACAAACAATGGTGTAACAGTGTTATAGTTGAGTGATTGATTTGGCCAGAGGTGATTTATTACAGTCTTATTGCACTGGGCAGGAATGTTCTCCTGTTTCTGTCCATGTGACAGCAGAGCATAGTCCAAGATTGTTGAGACTGAAGAGCTCGTCCAGTTTAACACTTTTATCAAAGCTTCTGTAGCTGAAGTAAAATAATAGAACAAGGCTACAACACCAGAGAATATCAAATACAGCACTTTGATCAGGTTACAGCAGTTGTCAGCAACAGCAATGTCACGTTTGTAGTTTACCAGCAGATTTAACAGAGTATTTCTAAGTTATAGCAACGGTTATTTACATGATCTGCATTTGTCTTCATGATCGTTTGTTCTCGTGAACGGCCGAATGGTGCGTCACTTTAAATGTTGCCACCGCAAGGAATTGTGGGTCGGCATAATGTCCTTTCCTTTCGTAAAGGCAGGTCCAGTGGTTCCTATGCTAAAGGAGCCAAGTAAGGAAGCATTGACCTCCTTTCTTTTGCATTTAGAGAATTCAACCAGCACTTATCATGGCGGCCACTTAGGTATTTATGGGTCATTACACTCAGTTAGGAAGGTTCCTAAGCAAAAAGGACTATTCGATTGTGTCGATGTGTCCTTGAGCAAGACACTTAACCTTAAATTGCGTCCGTAGTGCGCCTACGGTGTATGAATGTTAGATAGTCCTGATGTGGCACCTTGAATGGTAGCTCCTCTCATCAGTGGGTGAATGATTCCTATATAAAGCGTCTTTGAGTATTCAGAAAAGCGCTATATAAAATCAAAGAATTATTATTATTATTATTATTATTATTATTCGACTGCAGCCTCTGTGTCCATGGAGCTCACCAGGAGGGGAGGCAGCAGAGGTGTTTGGGAGGTGTGGCGTGGTGTGTGGAGGAGACAGATGAGGGTCGGGACCTAAACCTGTTAAAGAAGTTTGGCTTGTTGGCCCTGCTTGTCTCACTCCAACCTTGAAGCCAGTTGTCTGCTTCATCCCGGTCCACACCTCCCCCACGTTGTTCTGCTGGAGTTTGGCCTCCAGCTTCCTCCTGTAGGAGTCCTTACACTTCCTGAGCTTGTCCTTCAAGTCGTGTTATACTCTCCTGATCTCTTTGTGGTGAGGCAGGACACAGGCAGCCTGCGATTAAGGACCCAGGCAAAGAGGCAGAGCTTATAAAAAGGGCCTTTCTTCCTGGGTAGTCAAACACCTGAGAGCAGCTGAGGCCATCCTTGTTGAGGGACTAATTTGGTAAGCACTCTTTTCTTTTGGTGCATGTTCGGAAAGCATGATTTTAGAAATGTGATATAGTTGTTTAAGTTAATTGTATTAAATCATCATGTGTTATCAGTGTTTGTTGAGGGATGTTAACTGGAGGGATTGCGTAAGACTCCAGGAAACTCACCTGCATGTTTACAACTGGGGGAGGGGGCCGTGTTCATCAGTATAGAGAGGTAGATCCACTCTTTCGATGCATGTGTAGGCAGGTGAAATTGTACTGAAGCTGTGCAACAGAATATGAGTCTTCCATAACCCTCTGAGGTCATTTTCTCAATTATACATAATTTCTTAAATTCACCTTTTTAAAAGGCACTTGCATATGATACATACTCATGTGTTGTATATCAAAATGTACAGAACAATCTCAGCTCTCTATATAATGAGGCACTATTGTCCCAATGCACAAGTCTAAAGAAATAATATGGCCCTAAAGCTGAAAAATTGAAGCTTGATTTTTGAAATTCTTCAAATCTCTTATGAAAACATAACTTTACTCATGTGGACGAACTGTTTTAGTGCTTGACATTGGTTTACCAAAGGTATTAGGTTCACAAAAGCAGTGGAATATATGAATACAATGGTAGATAAATGTAAATAAATGCCTATTAACAAATGTTGTATTATCATTTTTTTGAGTAGAAGTGTTGTCTGTCACTACTTTCACCAAAAAGAGAGAGGGACCGAGATAGAAATGGGACTGAGGAATAACTTCATACTACAGATCAAGCGTCATGGGGTGTGTGCAGATGAAAAGTTAACATTATGAATTATTATTTTTCTTTTCAAACAAAATAATTACTATATATATTTGAGAACAAAACACGTACTCTGTATGTATGTACTTTTTACCAGCACATAGCCGTGTGTTGCATCGCGCAGAATAATACTGAACAGCTGATCTGTCATCTCTCTGACTGAAAACTGCACTGTTTTTTTGCAGTGTAGGTGGGTAGGTCCTTAGTGATTTCCTGAGTGTTCATTGGTTAGTTTCACACAAAATGTCGACTGGCACACAAATCGACAAATCACGGTGAAAGGCGTAGCTCGACACAAACGTCACAGGCTCAGAGCTCGCTGTGTGAGTCACGTACGATCTCACAAAAAACAAAGAAGCGGAAGTGAAGAGGCTGGAGAGTCCGGTACAATTTTAACCACATTTCTGTGCCGTTTTATTGCGGAGCTATTTATAGAAACATCGCGTAAACATCGTAGCCCGCTTCGAAGCGCTCGCAGACCCCTTATGCCATGTTCACACCAAACGCGGCACAAATTATTGGCCCGAGTAGATTACATACAAGTCAATGCACAGACGCGACAGGTTGCGAAGATGCACATTTTCCGCCGGGTGGCGTGAATTCCGCATTTGAGGCGGCGCGAACAGAGCATTGGACGCGGCGCAAATTCGCGCGAGTTGAAATTTCCCAACTCTGGCGAAAAAATCGCGTGACTCAGAGTTGCGTCAGCCAATCAGAGTAGAGAAGCTGCGCCCGTCATCACCGCCGTCTTGTCGTTGCTGAATCAAACTGTTGCTGCTCTGCCTGAAGTAGCGCTGGTAGTGGCCGTCATTGAGACGCTGTTGTGGGACTACGGATAATATTATGAACCCAGACACGATGGAGTTTGATGTTCTGACGTATGTGGAATACTTATTTAACAAGTATGAAGCAGAACTAGTGGTTATTTCCATGGTGGATGGCGGAAACGGTATCTGTTTTACGGAGATAAGCCAGGTGCAGTTCCAGGGGGAGTCGGTGAAATTCACCGAGCTGTGTGCGGCTATGGATGATGTTATGAACTTAAACGCCATGGCGTTTGATGTTCCGACATTTTGGGGACTTCCACAACAAGTATAACGCAGAAATAATGGTTATTTATTCCATGGTCGATAGCGGAAATGATAGCTCTTTTCACGGAGAGAAGCAACGGAGATAAGCCACGCCCCCCTTTGCGCCGCCTTTGGTGCGAACACACTTTTATTGTCGAGCGAGTAAACTACCGCGGTAAACGGGTGTGAACGCAGAGAGTTTAGCCATATTTGTGGCCTGTTCCTTGTATCCAATAACCAAGGCCAGACTGCTTTGTCAGCTTCAGTTCCCTCCCAGTTACGCAGCTGGTCAGGTCTCTGGTATGCAGCACTAAATACACCTTTACACCTTTAGCTCGGAACACAACCAACCTCTCATTCCACTGAGAACATGTTTACACTGGAAGGGGGACGCCTGTCCTCGTTGGTTTCTCATGCTGATCTAGGATCATAGACTGCGAGGGAATACAACTGCAAAACATGAAGAGTCGGAAGTGTCAGATTTTCTAAGGGCTCCAAAATAAAATGTCAGGAGAAAAGGTTTCTGCAAGAAGCCACTGGTGTGACGCTGCAGCTCCTACACAGTAAAATCCACAATGTTAAATATGAAGTGTCAAAGTCCATGGGTTCTTTCAGAGTTATTTCCACAACAGCTTAAGTAAGATGCCGCCTAGTGTTGGTGTTAATTTACGGAGTTAAAACAGGTGGTGTCAGAGGTACTCTGAAAAGCCCCTCCTCACCTCATTGCTGACCAATCTGGATTTTTCACGGCGCCATTTTCTTGACGTCAAAAGACTGCGGTAAGTGTCTTTTAGTGTGTTTACTAAAAAACTGCTCCTCCTGCTGTAACGTAAACAATCAGGCTAACTGTGTGTTTAACTAGTGAGTAACTAATGAGACTTTTAACTGACAATTGTGCTCTTTACAGGGACCCTGCTGCTGAAAGCTAAACTTTTGTCCGAATGACAGAACCAAATCTGACTGAGTTTTTGGCTGCAGGTAAGACATTTTAATTGTTTGGCTATTGTAGATTTGGGTTTCTAGTGACTTCAAGTCAACTATGAATTGCAATCGATATATTCCTAACATAGTGAATTGTTTATTATTGTGTTTAAGTTGGTGGAATCCATTCTTACTAAGGAATGAACTGATAATAAATTAATACAACTGAACCAAGTCCTTGGTGGATGAAAGCAGAAGGAAAATGGTGAACATTCAGCTGACATGACAGAGAAAAATGGGTAATTTACTAATTGTTTGTAGTTAGCCCTTGTGTTCTCAATCTCTCATTAAATCCTGGAAATATGACTGAAAAATAATGTATTCTTTAATCTTGCAGCGTATCACCGTCCAGACAGGTGAAAGAAATGTATGCCAAAGGAATTGTGGCCTTATTACCCTACCTCAGTGAACCTTACTCTAAGAATGGCTATGAGAGTTAAACACAGTAACGGTTGTGGTTATGTGAAATGCTGTTTTGAAACATTTTTAATTCTACCAGAGCATGTTTTTCCAATTTTAAATGTTACTAATGAAGTGTCTGTTTTGTTATCCTCCAAGGAGCATTATTATGATGGCAAGAGTGGGACAGGGTACCTTGCCTGGAGGATTAAAACTATTCAGCGATGCACTGCTAAAGACAGACGATCATCATTTGGAGCTAATTCTGTAGTAATACTGGAATAATGTATGTAGAACAAAGCAGTCACAAGATTACTGATTGCCTTTTGTTGCACATGTTTCTCCAGCCAATAATAAACAATATTTTTCTTAAAACTTAGGTCAAATCTAAGTTACCTAAAGTGTTTTAAAAATGCACATGGTTGTGATCAACATTGATACTACAGTATGTTTTATATTGTGTAGAATCAGCCAAAGGACCATCTGGTGATGACATGTCTGGAGGACCAACTGTCAGACGAGAGTCCGAGTTTGTTCCAGAGACGGCCCTGAGCGACGATGAATGCAAAGAAGCATCTCACTGATGAAACATTCTGCTGGTGACACAATCAAGAAGAAGATGAAACTGACATTTTATCTATCGCCGCAACATGATCCTTGACCCCATCAGTATTGCACATAAATGATCTGTAAACCATTTGATGTTCAAATGCAGTATGTAATGGCAGATTCCTCCTTGTACATTGTCCCTCATTGCCATTTTATGCAGCTCTAAGATCATTGTTTTGATTGTTGGCACAATACAGAGATGTGAGATGCATTACTTTGTGGTAACTGATGATTTTTCTTGTCAATTAATGGTATGTTTAAAAAAAATATTTAAAACACATTTGATGTAATTTGACATTAAAAATGAGTAAATTAATTGAAAAATTATAAATGGTGTTAAGTTTAAGTGACACTGTGCGTTGTCAATGGATGTTAGAATGTTACACTACCAGTGCTGTGTTTTCACTGTAATAGAGTAAATTATCAACACAGTAGTGCTTAACATCAACACTTACCAGAGTTATTTGACCTTCTAGTGTCTTGTGGAATACAGCAATACTTAATAATTGTTTTGAAAGCTCCAAACCTGAAATATTACATACTTTGTGGTGAAAACGATGTGCCACCCAAGCTTGCTTGGTAGCTTATAACCGCATGTTGTGGGTTGAGGCGCATTCGAGGTCCAGGAAGAAAGTTAGGGCATTTCTTGTGGGAGCAGATCTTCAATTTTTTTTGCAAAATGTGTTACTTTACTCATTTTGAGTGGCTAAAAGGGCTGTTAGTCTCATTTGGGTTTGGCTTTAGAGAGCTCCCAGAGGCTCGTACGATTAAAAGGAGCTGTTTTTGACTCAATTACAACCTTGTATGGGGGAGTTATGATGAATTGTGTGATACGTTATAAAGTTACGATCCATAAGCAACAATTATTTTTAAATTAAATTGTGTTAACCATATATGTGTACTCTTACAAGGTTTACTATCTTATATCACTTTAAAAATAATATTCAATAATATTCAAATAGCCCTTGCGGTTGAGGAGCTAGACCTGTTTTAGTATGGGTATGACCACTTTTTCATTTGCGGAAAAAAGGCTTGGTTTTTAAAAGGCTAATAAGGAGAAATGATGCAGTACATCACAATATACTCACTACGTTTTATCTTGGTGCTAGCTCAAGTGCAGCTATGTGGCAGCTACAGACACCCATCCCATACAGCATTACATAAAGAAAATGAACATTATTTTCGGTAAAATGGACACACATTAAATATTAAAGAACATGAATGATAACAGAATGTATCCCTGTAGGATGGTCTTAAGATGCCAAACATTTTTAGCTTTGCAGTCTTCTCATGAACGCTCAGCACATGTAGATAAAATCTGTAAACATCGGACCAATTGAATCACCATCGGCGCATTTAGCGACATACAATACATTTCCTGACTTCTATACACTCATATTATTGAACATATTTTGATTGTTTTGTATAGAAATAACATTTAGAACATACTTACCCACACGGCAAACTTGAAACGAAGGATTTTACTTCCTGCTTCGCTCTTTACGTCTCACTGGCTTTCTCTGAAGTACAGTGCTCTCTAGTGGCTTTAGTGGTGACAACATCTTTCCTACTAGGTTACACATGTTTTTATGACATGTTTTCGTACCGGTTCCTTTTGTATATTAATGTGTTTCTTTTGTTTTTACAGTCTTTGAAGGAGCAACCACTGTTTTTTCCAGGCCTATTACATTTCAATGTCCTTTTTAAAATAATCAATCGCATGGGCCTTTTTATGTTTTTATTTTAGCTTGTGGGGTTTTGTGCTGTGCTGAAGGGGCACACTGTGATAGAGCAGCCATATATTTTGCATGGGCATTTTACTATTGTGTCACTCATTTTATTTGGTTTGTGTGACTATTTACTGTTTTTATTTAGCTCTACACTGACCTCCCTGACAGAGCAGTTTAGTCACACATGATTTACTTTCTTGTTTTTGCACTTTTGATTTATGGACGAAACTATAGTTTACTGTATCCATCAATAAACCCTACATTTTTGGTACAGTAGTCTCTGGCTCCAGTTTACTCTGCGTGTTGTACGGGGTATATGGAAGGAATATGTTCATTTGTTTGAATAATGTGAGTCAGTCAATACACTTTTCGTCTGCCACATTACTTCTATTTCAAAAATGTGGTTCGCTTATGACACACTTTGCCACACACACTTGCAAGCTAAATAAAAAACTCCAATCTAACGTTGAATTTGTTTTAATTTATTTTAGGATTATTTTTTACAGTATGACCAGGCTTGGCGAACAGGTGTCATGTTTATGTTGCTCTGCCTAGTCCTCAGCGTTGAATTAAAGTGTTGCTTCCTCTGCACCCCCACATTTTTAATTGGTATCACCCACCAACTCTCACATGTCCATCTTGTTCTGCTGAAATATTGACAGATATTCACGTATCAGTGTGTGTCCACAATGAAGTAGTCATGACCTGAGTAAATGGTATATCAGCCCTAGTAAACAGCAGTTGCTGAAGTATAAAGTAAAATATTGCAATTGTTAGACAATATTTTCTATGTGGCTCAATCAGTTTTAATCTAAATATTGTCCTAGTGCAGTGTATCTAAAGTATATAAAATCATATTTGTCGTCTTGTTTATTTATCCTTTACTCGGATATTTACTGTTTTAGCAAGTTCAATGTTGTTTTTTCTTGATGCAAATTCCTCTTTGTGTTTGGACACAATTTAATGTTTAAAAACATTGGTGCCTTTTCATTTGACAAAAAAAATGAAATCCTAGAAAAACATTTTTTTTAAAAGCATTGTTTTGGTATCATATTCACAATAGCATCAACAAATTCCAAACACCCAGGCTTAGTAAAGGAAATGAAGTACTCCTTTCACTAAAAACAATCTAAAAAAGTTTACAATTTGCATCACTCACTGAGTTGTCAGACAACATCCTGTTTTATGTCACAATATGAAACACACATCTTGGCTCTTATTCTAACTGTGTATCCATTCTCCTGGATAGATCATGAGCGTATATTAACGTCTGCCTCCTGTGTGTCGGCCTCCACAGCAGGCATGGCAGACGCAGAGCAGGACTTCCAGACGGGTGATGCCACCTACCCCACGCAGTGCTCTGCCCTGCAGATAGACGGCTTCGTTATGCTGAAAAGCCGACCCTGCAAGATCGTCGAGATGTCCACCTCCCAGAGCGGCAAGCACGGCCACGCTCAGGTCAGTAAGTCTCAGAGTGCTGGGACGTCGAGGGAGTGTCAGTGAATTATTCAATTCAATTCAGTTTATTTTATACAGCCCAACATCACAAATACAAATTTGCCTCGGCGGGCTTTACAATCTGTACACATGACATCCCTGTCCCGGGACCTCGCAACGTATCAGGAAAAACTCCCCCAATAAAGATAGTAAAAACCCTTTCACAGGAAAAAAAAAAAAGAAGAAACCTGAGGGAGAGCAACAGAGGAGGGGGGGAACTCTATCTCTGGAAGATAGAGACGTTCATATTAAGGGACACTTTCAGTCTGTACAGGAACAATAATGTATCCCTGTCGGGTTACAGTTTATATTTCACTTTTTTTAAATAAATTCTGTATTTGGAAGATGTGAAACACTTAATTATTTATAGCCATCTAACCTTTTTTAAGGGATATAGGTCACGCCAGCGTAAACAGGTAAGTCTTTAGTTGTTTTTGAAAAGACATCACTGAATCAGCCAAACATAGAGGCGCAGGCAGAGCGTCCCAGAGCCTCAGAGCAACTGCCTCAAAAGCTCGGTCCCACGGGTCTTTAACCGGTTAATAGCAGATTTACTGAGTGCGGAAAAAAGGGCATTGCTGTAATCAATACGTGAAGATATAAAAGTGTGTATTATCATCTCCAATTCAACCGTATGACAGATCTCAGTTTTCTAATGTTTCATAGGTGGAAGAAACAGGATCTGGACACCTGCTTCACATGGGGGTCAAACGACAACGATTTGTCAAATATTACCCCGAGATCACGCAGGTGTAGGTGGACAGTAGAGGAGAGTGGACCAATGCTCTGCTCGATCATAGGGACAGCATCATCAGGTGCAAGAACTAGAACCTCCGTCTTATTATCATTTAGTTGTCAGCAATTTACTGCTGCCCAGTCTTTAATAGCATTTACACAATCTGAAAGCCTCACTGGGTTTAAAGGAGACATGGAGTTGGATATAATCTGCATATAGATGATAAGCAACATTATAGGTTTTAATGATGATGTCCCAGAGGTAATACATATAAAGACATTAACAGAGGCCCCAGGACCGAGCCCTGCGGTACCCCACAAGACAGTGGAGAGATGTCCGACTCAAATTCTCCCACAGAGACAGTAAAACTAACTTCTGTTAGCGAGGTAAGATGAAAACCACTCCAACGCTGTGCCAGATATGCCCACCCAATCACGTAGTCTCTCAATCAGGATGTTATGGTACACTTCAGTCAGAAGGCAGATTTTTCCTCCTCTCCGTGCGTTTTGTGCTCGCGCAGGTCCACCTGGTTGGTCTCGACATCTTCTCTGGTGAGAAGTATGAAGATATCTGTCCTTCCACCGAGAACATGGACGTCCCCAACGTCCAGAGAATGGATTACAAGGTGAGACAGCTGGAGGACTGAAGAGACGGTGGTTTGTTATCTAGTATATTGTATATTATTCCATAGTAGAAACAGAACATTTGCCCTGCTAAACAACCACTTATTTCCATTAACACACTCCTAGGAGAGTTTTTATTTGTTCCTGTAAAAAGTCAGATCATTCAACGTTACTTTTCTAAAAGCTGAGCAGAAAACTTGGGTTGCCTCCACTTAGAGAGTCAGAAAGTGAGAGTCTGAGTGATGTTTGTCATGGTCTGCCTCAGAAGAATGAGTGGAGTGAATAGTCAGTCTCAGATATCACAGTAATAGTCACAAAAATGCTTTGGTCTTTAAATAGCACAAGCTTTTGAGAGGTAACTGTACATAACAGCTGGGGGACTATTAGCAGTTGGATAATTATTTGAGAAAGCCGCATATTTGTGTCCCCCTACAACACGGTCACAGCATCATTACCTCTCTGAAAAAGAATAGTGTAATAGTAAACGGCCTCCGTAATGGAAAGCTTTCAAACTGAAATGTTTAGATTAAAAGATGAGGCATGTATGACGATGCTACGCCCGCTTACTCTCGTCTGTTTCCTATTTATTTCCCCTCTCGTAGCTTGGGATCAAAGATGGCTACCTGTCTCTGCAACAGGACACCGGGGACCGGAGACAGGACCTGAAGAGTCCAGAGGGAGACCTCGGCAAAGAGATAGAGAGCAAGTTTGAAGCCGATGAGAATATTATGGTCAGTGTTGTCGCATCTTCTTCTCCTCCAACTTTGACCTCTTGATCGAGTGAGGTCAGCGTCACAAAACATCACCATCTTATAGATCCGTATCTTTTTGCTCTTTCAGATCACTGTTCTAACTGCATTGAATGAAGAAGCTGCAATTGGCATCAAATACTTGAAATTATAAGCCACTGCAGGTAAATACAGAGCGACAGATGTATCGACATGGAACGAGACGCACTCAAAAGGGTTAATGACTTATTTTAATGTCTTGATTGGTTCTGGTAGAACCTGTGAAGACAAATATGCTTCACTGAAATGATTGGGAGTATAAACTGTTTCTTGTTGCAGTCAAATAAGATGCAATGTGTTAAAGTCACTTACCTCGGTTGTGTCTCCTCTCCAGGGTCTTCCATCTAATAGAGTCCCCAAGTGCCTGAGCACCAATGTATGGTTCCGGGAGATACCAAGTGATAATTGGTAGAGGGGGGGTTTGTAAAGTGATGCGTGGCATCAATAGAGATCATGCAGATTATTGATATTAGGGGATAAGAATGTGTTGTTGTGGAAAATCTCTTATGTTATCAGGAGAACGTAAATAATGAATAAAAGCCCGTTGGAATCAGAATTGTCTTTGTTTATTTCTTGCAAGGGAAGAGTTACAACAGCTGCATGCGTCAGTTGTCAGTGCTTCAAAGTATTGTATCACACAAGCTCCTTTATACACACACAGCAATGAGTTATCTTCTACCTGCTCGCACCCATGAGTCTGGCCTTGGACCGTTTCGATAACAAGTTTCGATGAGTTTCCCTATTGGGGATAAATAAAGTTTTCTAATCTAATCTAACCTGGTGGAGACGGGCAGTACTATCCACACGTTTCTGTTAACTACAGTTTGCACTTTCTTTACTCCATATAAGGTGAAGGGAGGACGTGTAGGCCCAGTAGCCGTTTCTTAGTGAATGACACGTAAGTTTAAAGGTCAACATAAAAGGACACATATTTTACCACTACAGTATATAAATGTATGTATTGTGTTATAGGTACATGTGTTGTCAGGTAGAGGTCCTAATCAGTATCAGGCTATATAAAGCTGCCTCATACAATAGAGCCTTTGGGCCCACACGCTGCCTTGGTACACCATGACTGTCCTGTTTGTCTTAAGTGTTGGTGAAATAAACACCTGCTTTGCCTCCATGTAACCTCTGTGTCGAGCTTCCTGCTTTCGAAATCCAGCCGCTATGTGGCCATCCTAACCAGCATGTGCCATGCCAGTGCAAGTGTGTACGACGTCATGTACATGTACAGTTTAATGTTGATCGTTGGACCAAGGGGAACGCCACTCCAGTTAACAAGATCCCGAAAATATGCATATCCACTGTACTGGAAATAGTTTTGTGTATATTTGTTTAAACGGGTCATACTAGTGATCAGCTGAGATTTCTAATTGACGAAAATGGAACTAATTTGGTGAGTGTTTCTGAGCAGTGTGGACCCCTCAATGGACTGTTTTGCCTCGTGTTAAATCTATTATGAGCATGAGTCTCATTTTGACGTAGCATGATCGAAATATAAAAACGAAAGGTGGTGATAATGTTAAAACTGTTGGTTTTACGTGCTCCCGTTTTACAAAGGGCTTCAACTCTGGTTCTGCATTGTTCTGTTAAGGCGTGTTCAGGGTTGAATACCAGGCTCCATCTTTTCTTTTAAAGATCTGAACAAGCCCATTCTGCTGTTTACTTCCATCACCTGACCACGTGTCTATTAAACAAAAGGTTACCGACCTTAGCGGTTAGCCCCGCTTCAAGAACGAGTTCACAAGTCCTTCAGTCAGAAACGCCTCAGAGGAGCATCCACACTGAGCTGTTAGGGGACATTGAGTGGGATATATTTTGGTACTCCTGAATTTATCAATGATTCAGAAGGCAGATCACTAGTGGCAGTTTGGTATCCTTTCTTTGTGTTCAGACATCAAATGCAAACTGTGCGGAATGAAAAAACAAAGATGACAAACTGTTGAGCTTGGCGTTTGCTTATTTTATTTAGCAACATAAAAGCTTGAAAAACAGCAGAGACTCGGATAACATTTATTCTGTAAAAGAGGACAACGCAAAAAAACACTGGAAAGCCTCCATCATTTTGGAAGAAAAATGGTCACCTTGATTTCGTGGTAACCAACCGTATTGGGTCCACTGTGACCGACTAGAAGTCCACAACACAGTGAAATTGACTTCTTCTGTTCAGTCAATGCGCTTCAGTACCAGTGTTCTTCAGTGGGAACGTTACATTAGGGGAAACATGTAGACTTCATCTACAAACTGTAAACTCAACTACCAAGTATTGATGAATATTTTCCTCTATTGTGTTTTTTTGTTCTTCCTACTTTAGTGAGCAGAGTCACAGAACCCCACTGATTGTTGTAATTATGAATGTTAGTAAACAAAGAATAAGTTCTGGTTCATGCAGTCTTGCTTTTATACAAGATATTGACATTTTAGCAAACACCCTCCTCCAGAACATCTTTACAGTGTAGGTAAAATAATCTGTAGACAAAAACAAGCCTCTGGCCTTACTTCAGGAAAACCTGCAGCCCATGATGAAGGTTAAATGCCATTTTTAGTTTAGGACATATCAAAGTACAACTGGGTCTTCCTCAGGGCACAGCTGTAAAGAGGCTTCCCTTTGTCTACACTTGTTTTACTTTAAGAGCACCTTGTATTCACATCCAAGGGCACCTGGTATTTACATCCAAGAGGACCTGGTATTTTCTCCTTTTTGCTTCTGTGAAAAAAATCTATTTTACAAATTAACTTAATTTGAAGTTATGTAAAAATCAAAGTTGGATGTGTACAAAATACATATAGGGACTGAAAATCACTTATTAAAAAAGCCACAAAAAAGAAAAAAGATACTGTACATGAAATAAAAACAAATCATACGCCATAGTCCAGCCAGAGAAGTGGATTACTCATCTAAAAGGTTCTCCAGAATCGAGAGTGAAGCTCTCCGACGATGAAGGCGAGTTACTTGCCATGGTGGTAGAACCTCTGGCCGCTCTGGCTGTGGGGGAGGAAGGCGTGTCGAGGAGCACCCTGGGGAGAGGTCTGAAACGGGGCCTGGTGGTGGAAAGGGTACAGCATGAACAGAAACACACGATGACAATGAAGAAAGGTGGATATCAAGAGGAAGTACTGAGTTGGAGGAGGAATTTTGCCAAAACAGGAAGGTGGAAAATGGTTTCTATGCAAAAATTGAGTTTACGTGCACAGCGCAAATGAGGTAGGGAGGAGCGCTGAGATGATACATTTTAATCTCATCATCTGGATACATTTAAAGAGGTCCGCTGTAAACACAGGTAAAGCTGAAAAATATGTAAATGTGAGGGCCGAGGAAGCAACTGTTGGAAGTTTACAGAAAGTCTACAGCCACGTCCCTGTGAGGCTGTGATGCTTCAAACGGAACTGTTGAAGGAGCCCTCAAGGTGGCGCAAGAGGGAAAGCTACTGTGATATACTGCTTGCATGTATAAAAATATGCATACCCAGAATTATAAATGGAGTGATGAAGATGTATGAAAGGGCTTGGTGAAAAGAGTGTGTGCGTGTGTGTGATGGCCTTCACCTTTGTAGTGGAAATCTGGACTGCCAGCGACGGTGTGGGCAGCAGTCCCGGAGCAGAAGGATGCATGGATGGTGGATGCATCGGCCTCAAAGCACCCTGCGAGAACATCAATGAGACGGAAGCAAACAAATTGTAATCAGATGAGGGAGTGATGACCGGGTGAATGAAGCTTCCATCATTTAGACAGTTCGGAAAGGTTTGGGCCAAAATTGTTATAATGTTTACGTTCCGTCTGATAGTTACAAATTAGAAATAATATTTTGATTTGTAGGACATTTTAAAAAGCCATGTTTAAAACACAAAGCATTATCTAATACTTTTTTATTAAGTATTAATTAAATTTGCTAATGGATGACGCTCTTGTATAGCAGTAAACTGTTGGTATTTCATTTCTTACTGCGTCGGTAAAGCCGGACTGTTGGTTGGCATGTTCCAGCTGCTTCTGGAGGGGTATCCCTGCTCCGGGAATGTATCCTGCATGAGATACAAGAAGTTACTATTTATAATCAAACGAGCATTTACAGCAAATACACATTCTGGTTATTTTACAATATTTTTTTTCTTTTACAGCTACGGTTGCAAATAAAAAAACAGCAGTGGAACACAAGGACAACAGAGGAACTGACCAGGCTGGGAGGTGAAGTGGCTGTGGACGGGGTAGCCAGGCTGCTGGTGGGGGAGGTACTGCATGGCCTGAAATGCAGACGCACCTGTGGGAGAACAAAAGTGACTTTGTCTTATAACCTTGATGTGGTTCAAATGACTGATCTCAGCATGCCAGAACAACTATGAAGGACGATCAGCCAGACTGACCAAAAGAGTACTGAACTGAGGAGTTTATATTCGGGAGAAAAAACCTGAAGAGAAATCTCGGACTGTATTTACTACACTACAGAAATTAAGTTATTTCAACGTACACATTTCTTTACATTACAGGTGATGGGTGATCCCTGCCACTTAAACATACACACGTCCTTTACCTCTGATTTGAGAACTGCTTGCAAAACTGACAGGTACTGATGGTCCAGGGGCGTAGGTGGAGGGATGCTGGACCTGAGCCACGCCATAGGACTCATGGACCCCCTGGCTACCGCTGAACTGCCCGTGCTCTGCTGAGCCCGAGCTGAACCCGGGAGTTTGATAGTGGCGAGCCTAACGGAGAAGGAGGAAGGTCATACAGTCATATATACGCAATACTGTGTATAAATCAGCATCTAGAAGGACATGGATTTGCAAGACTGAATATCAGAAAAATCTGAGAAGAATTCTCCACACACAGAATTCAGGAATCCATAGTCAAACATATGACCTATGACCTATGGAGAAGTATCTGTGGCGAGATATTTGAGATGGATATTTTAAGAAAAGACATCAGTTCTTTTAGCGAAACACCACTTTACTCACTGGAATCACAGCAGTTGGGAACAGCTGTTTACTACGTTCTCCAAGTAGCGCGCCAGGTCGACTATGGCCGACTGGGCTGCCTTAAAGGAGACAAAGAGAGGGAACGGTATTAGGAAGAGACGAATACAAATAATGTCAAAGAGACAATGTTCCAGAGAACCCCGGCGAGGTTCCTTCCTTACCTTGAATGCTGAGGAGGTGCTGCCCTGCGTGCATGGGCAGGCTGGGCTGGTAGCTGGCCGATGTCAAAGTTGTGATGTCACTAGAAAGAACAAAAATGCAACTGAATACCACAAATACGTAGAAAGAGTAAATCTCTGGGTTTAATAAGAAAATGTTGCTGTTATGTTATGTCATGAAAAGTACTTGAAAGCTGCGTCATCCTTACTACCTCTGCTCCTTTCTGCGCCTCTTCTCCTCTTCATGAAGTACCTTCTTGAGTTGTAGGAAAAGCTGGTGTTTCTCTTCTTGGAGCCCTTGAAGTTTTTCCCCCATTTTCATTACCTGAAGTTTAGTTTGGGGTCAGGAATCAAGCATAAGAAAATAGATTGCTGTACAATTTGCCGTATATTATTTGGTCCAACCCAAAGTAAGAGGGCAAAGCCATATGGCATTGGATACACAGATTGCAGTTGAAATGTTTCCAACCTGTTCTTTAGTTTCTTCCAAAGACATCCTCTCCTCTATTTCTTTCGTCCGCTTCCTCTCTTCCTCCTCTTTCATCTTCTGCTCCATCATTTTGTCCACCTCTTCCTCCTCTGAAATATTATATGCATGTTCTTTTAGTGGTGGTGGAAAACACATTAAAATCTCTGCCGTAATAAACAATTTGAGGAAGTATTATAAGATATACAATGGACTTATGAATACACCAAGGTATGACACTATACTCACTTACCATGTATGTTAGTGGAGAACATTTAATAAAAAGGTGATAATGCTTTAAGACGGTATGAAATCGATTTGGACATAAAATATAATGTAACTTGCTTGCTTTTGTAATATACAAATTGAGTAATTGTGAAGTTGTCTGCAATATTGCCCATAGACATTGATATTACATAAATAAAACAAAGTACTTCATAACCATAATGCTTCAGGGTGGTAGCGGTAGCTGCATATTTAGGAGAATAAGAAGGTTCTGGGGTTTGTTCCAAAGCTGGGTATCATAATTCAGAGTCCTTAATGTAGAAGAAAAACAGGATACATAACATTTTAAATAGAGAAACGTAGTATTTGTCAGTTCTGGCTCGTTTTAAACCACACAGTGAGCACACACCTTGTCTCTTGCGCTCCCTCTCCCTCATAATGTGCTTGTGAAGGGCTCTGGCCATCGCGTTGGACAGCTTGGGTCTCTCCAGCAGTGCTGGCATGGTGACAGGCAGCGGCGGGGCCAGCTGGCGTAGGTGGCAGTCAGCAGGTAACAAGAAAAACGCCGGTTAAAATATGTTTATGCCAACTATGTTTATGCCAACTAGTCGAACCAGTAACATTAGAAGTATCACAGGTGCAACTTAGGCCTAACGGTGAGTTAGCTAGCTGCTAACAGTTAGCACTGTCAGCTTTAGCTGCTGTTCCAATAGTGTATGCAAGTATAATACATCAACGGTGTAATTCAAAACGAAGATCTGCGGACTGTAAACATGCAAATCAGCGGCAACAGTTTATAAATGCCCAAAAGAAAACGTGAACTGGAGTTAGCTAGCTAGCTTACGTTAGCTGCTTAGCTCTCACGTTATCCATTGTCTGGTGCGGTGATGCGTTGTAGTTCTATCGAACGGTTAACGTGACTATTGTGGCGGAGAGATTAAGTAAATAACACTTACTTTTGTTGCTTTTTGGGCCGTTAATTAAGAACCTAACCGTCTCGCGGTTTACAATTTGAGGCGGTCCTCAAAATATAAACAGACGGGGAGATTCACATCCCGGATGTAATGTCGCACTTCCGGTTTCTTTACTGAATTGCATTCTGGGAATTGGCGTATCTACTGTTTTTTTTGGCAGAAATCTCCGATCGCCCGGTCTAAAAAACAAACCTAAACTTCTCGTAACGCATATCATATGTATCAGTTTATGGACACATTGTAAGATCATTTTCAGACATGAAAGTAGATATTTTGAAAATGTCCTTTATTTACATATCGTGACATGGGCTATTTCATAGTCTTTATATGGTAGTATATTTCTTAAAGACAAGCCCACGCTGATACAGGGTCATACATATTCCTCAAAAAAAGAGCCGTCCGGCCCGGGATTCGAAACCGGGTCTCTCTTGCCGTGACGCCATTACGCCACTCTGCAGCACCAAAATGGGACTTGTTCAATATAATGAATTGTTAATTCACTCGTTACTGATGGAAAGCTGTAGATGCCTCTATTTTCACAGGAGCCTTTGACCAAAAAGCACGCTTTTTAAGCAGTTCCCAGCATCTACTTACATGCAACAGGAAACTTTATTTCCGTGATAGGGGTAGGAAAACAAGCTATGACATCATCGGGGCTTAATGTTTGCTGACATTATTGTAGTGTGTAATAATGTTTATTAATAGTTGACTGCGCTTGAACACTAATGCTGCATTCACACCGGACGCGGCGCGAATTTGACGCGCCGCATTTATCGCTGCAGTTTACTTGCTCGACAATAAAAGGGTCTTCACACCGAAGGCGGCGCGAATATTCACGCGGCGTCAAAGGGGGCGTGGCTTATCTCTGTCGCTTCTCTCCATGAAAAGTTCTTTCATTTCCGCTATCGACCATGGAATAAATGATGGAATAAATAAATAAATAATAATACTTGTTGTGGAAGTCCCAAACATGTCGGAACATGAAGCGCCCTCCTGTTTGGGTTCATAACACCATCCGTAGCCACACAGAGTTTTCGTGGGGCGGCGCGTCTGTGCATTGACTCTGCATGTAATCTGGTTGCGCGTCAAATTCGCACCGCGTCTGGTGTGAGCGCAGCATAAATCAAAAGATGCCACGATTTATACTTCCTTCCCGGAGCATCAAACTGAAAACACACAACAGTGAGGTTCAGCTGTCTCTGTGGCGCAATTGGTTAGCGCGTTCGGCTGTTAACCGAAAGGTTGGTGGTTCAAGCCCACCCAGGGACGATACCTATTTTCTTCTTAACATTAACTTATTTTCTTATCTTAAGTATTTAACAAATATGACATAAGAAAAAACAGCAGCTCCAAAGCGCAACACACACAAAGCACTATCTACCAACGTGATAGTGTGTTACCTTGATATAAAGTCTGGGAAGAGTCTTAAAATAGTTCAATTATTAACAAAGCATAAGGTGGGGCTAGTAGCATTTCCAACCTACTACACTTACAACTACATTGTGGTGTAATAATAATGATAATTGTATGTTAATGAACAGATTGTTCGATAACCGATGCTGCCTAAACATGGTTATGTCCTGCCTGTGTTATTGTAGTGGGCCTGTGGTGGTGAGGCTCTTCATACTGTCCACCCCTTCAGTGAACTCTTCTTTCTTTTTGGGAGACCTGAATCTCCCCGTGTCCAGCCTACTTTGATGCCTGGCAGAAAAGACAATCTTTCACCTATACCGGACGTAACACATGCCACAGAGAGAAAAGAGATAAGATAATCCTATATTAGTCCCGCAGTGGGGAAATTGCAGGATTACAGCAGCATTGCACACAGAGACACATAGTAAGTAAAAAAATCAAGTAAAAATAAATTTAAAAAAAATCACGTAATATAAATAAATGGTAGAACATTAATAAAAAACAATAAGAAGAATATAGTAGTGGTATTAAATATACGGTAGCAGTATAACAAGACAATAAATGTTCCTCACCGTCTTGTTGCTCAACATCATGGAGGGCTGGTTCCTCAACTCCACCAGACACCCTAAAGTGTCGACCTTGTCCAGCCCTGACATGCACACTTTATGAACAAAAAAACAAAGATGAGCATTTGAGGAAAGTAAGAAGCAATGGGACAAAAACACAGACAGTGATTGTATTTCTTTACACAAAATTATGTATTTATATACCCCGGACTCTGAGGAGACACCTGGCTGCGGCATGATGGCAGCATCCAGCGAGGAGGAGGCAGCAGGCTGAGAGGAGGAGGAGGCGGCGGCTTCTTCTTCCTTTCTCTCGTCCACATCCGGCAGCATATTGTCCGTCTCCTCTGAGTGTGGGAATATTTGCAGGGGTTGTCCAGTCTGACTCAACAAATAGTCAACACCAATAAGCTCACCTATGAAAAAGAGCAGAAAGACACACAAACACCATTAGTTGTCGTTGTCGCGGTGTTCCCTCTGCGTTGTTCCGTTATTAAGCCGCAGCTGCTGCAGACAGTGACTTCTAATTATTTTTCTTGTATCTGTATTTTACGCAGCAAAGTTTTCACTGAATACACATAAATAATATTCTCTGTCACACGGCAGAAAAACTGTATGCTCCCATGCATTCACATATTTTAGTTCCTGCACAATGAGCATAATTCAGAGACTAATTTACCATTATTCCCCTATATTCTAATTAACTAATACAGTGTATCCACTTGTGGCTCTCACAATCGTCAAAGCATTACACAGACGCCTTTTAATTTTGAAATCAGACATGCATCTTTATTTTAACGAGACAGACAAGTGTATTTGGAAGGTGGCCTGAAGGTTGGCACAAATGCCCGGTCAAACACCTTAAGTGTGTTGATGTTGACAGTGGGTCAACGTCGCCGGCGTATGTCAGGAAAGATGACGGCATGCTGGTCACCGCCGCAGTCCCTCGATCCCGGTTCCACTTGTTCAGGCCTTCCAGGAGGTATAACTGGAAGTTCATCGCGTTTGCACTAGTTCCTGGGAAACCAATACAATATTTATGCCCATGATAAAGGTATCGCTTTTGAAACTGAATACAGCTTTCACAAAATAACCTACAAGTTATTTTAAATAGAAAACACAAGAGAGACACCAACCTGGAATTAAACTGTTCAGGTGGCAATGGAAGGACTGCAGTGATGTCGACCCTCTGGCACAGCGGTATCTGGTCAGGATGACGCCACTCTTGGTGTTGGTGGTGCCTACCACTGTCTACAGCGGCAGACCTGGGAGGTCCTGGATGCACATGACGTGGCGTTTCTGCACACGTCAAATGTGCTCCATCCGTACCTGGTCCAGCAGTGGCTCCCCCATGAGGTCTTTTTTTCTTTTTTTACACATAACATATATTTATTACTGACAACTATGTTAATGTGGACAGGATAATACATATAATGTACATGGCAATCTATTACAGTTATAATAATAATAATAATAATAATAATAATAATATGTATTACCTTTTTGGTTGAGTCCAACTTCAAGATGGAACCAACACATGTTAACAGGCATGGTCACACATTCAACACTCACAAATCAGTTCACATAAGTGAGTAAGTCTCTTGTCATTATCATAGTCACCTCCAAGGCCGCCTGACGGCGCCTTGACGCCGTCTGCTGGCAAACGTCGCTCTCCAACCCGCACATTAAAAACCAGTGGTTCTTTGTCGTGCTTCCACAGTCTGTCGTTTATTTATTTATTTTCCGTCTTCTCTTTCCGTAAAAACTACGGTGATGACATATAAGATGTGTCCCCGCAGACGCAGCACGGAATCTCCGACTCGTACGACCTGAGCACTGTCCAAAGTTAAGCTAAGCGCGTGTTAGCAGTGGCTAACGTTAGCTAGCGGCTAACGTTAGCTAGCGATAACTACCTTAGCGTTAGCTCACTTTGGCGAACTGCCTTCTACACGTAGCTAGCTGTTATCTCCCGATAGTTCTCTTCGGCGAAAGATAATCCAACCGCTGCCACCAATGTAGCCCAGGGTCTATTTTGCGCCTATACTTCACATTATTAAGAAAACAACAACATGATGCTCTGTTAGTTTTCACAAAACGGCACCACGTGTATTCTCGTTCTTCTTCTTCTTCCGTTTTTTCCTTCACAATAAAAGCCTCAGAAACATACATGCGTTTTACCCGTGTGCATGTGTTGTGCGCCACCTTTCTGGTTAGCTTTCTGTGGGCAAGAACAAGAGCAAGAACAGGAGCAGGAGCAAGCCTCTGAGGGCCCGAGGGTGAAGCAGGGTACAACTGGCGTGGCACAAGACGCTGAGGGGCCATGGATGGAGGAAGAGAAGGAACGACTGCTGTGGGCGTAGGGGCCAGGGACAGTGCTGATGGGCTGCTTGTAAGGGTGGGCTGGGCCCAGCAAGGTGGGGGTTTGTGTCGGTGGCAGGTGGCACAAACAAGAGGGTGAGTGGCCAGGGACAAGGGGCTCTGCAGGGTTATCCCTTGCTTCACCACGGCATTGTCCTGTTTTCAAGAACGCGCTGCCTGGGGGTTCTATAGTCTTGAACACCGTCCCAGTCCCCTTCTTTCTGGGACTACCATGGATGAGACATAGCCTGATGAAAATTGCCTCCATCAGGCGGCAACAACCGGGCGACTGTGCTAGTGGGTGGGCCTGTGGTGGTGAGGCTATGCCTCTTCACACTGTCCACCCCTGGAGTGAACTCTTCCTTCTTTTTGGGGCACCTGAATCTCCCCGTGTCCAGCCTACTTTGATGCCTGGCAGAAAAGACGATAAATCAAAATAAAATAAATCTAAATCAATGCGTGTGAATATGTATGACATGTGTTATGACTCAGAGCGCCATGTGTATTTGTTTGTTATACATAAAGGTGTGCATTTTATTAAAGTTTAAATTAAAAAAATGTACTTGAATTAGTTTTGAAAGAAAGATATACTGCTACTGATGACGTATCCTGTTCATCCTGGCATTTATTTTTTTACTCCTGGTTTCTGTTACCGTCACCCTTAGCTCACATAAAGTTAACAATAAGCAGCTTTAAACAACTTGGAAAGGCACACACTATTTTGGTCAATAAAAATATAGAGGACACGACTTTAACTTCTGTAATGACTGAAAGTTTGATCTTTCTGCAGTTTGCAAGTATGAGCCTCTCACAAGGGTAAACTTTTTTTTTAAATAACCTTCTCAAATATGACTAAAAATATTCAATAACCACAAGAAACGTAGCTTTTAATCACATTTTATCATGTATGTCATGAGTGGAGCGAAATAGCCAGTAATGCAGCTGTATACAGAGTTCAAACCCTTATTTTTTCTTAAAAAGGAGACAAACTTAAAAAAAGAGAAAATTTCACTCAGCTTTACAATACCATTTAGAAATTAAGCCATCTAAAATAACAATAACAACAACAACAACAATCATAGTAGCAGTCAAAATAATAGTCTTACCACTGAAAGCAGAGGATGATTGTTAGTCTGAATTCTATTATACCCCTTGCTTTAGGTCAGATGCGATGCAGCCCACACTATTCTCATTCACATACTTCAGTGGCGGGTGAATTTGACCAAAACCAAAAAGAATCACCCGCCTTCCACTGGTAGATGCTCTTGATTTCTTAAACTAAACTCAAAGCACACTGTATACCCCGACAAGCCAATAGGGTGAACAAACAACAATCCATCTTAATTTTCAATAAGAGCTGATTTAACTGACATACTACACATACCTTTCTTCCCTTAACCCTTGGGGGACTATATTTACGGCCTAGTTCTAACATTATTTTGTTATTGGTTCTCAGTTTTTTCAGCAAAGTATGGTGTACAAATACAACACTAGAAAATAAACTGGCCACGAGACCAATTAACCCAAGTCAAGTGGAGGCAAATACAATTCAGACTGCAGAATAATAAAGACATAACTGTTGGGAGAGGAGTCATGTATGGGTGGTGAAAGTGCATTTGACATATTCACTCCGAGAACTCTAGGCTGCTTAGCTGGATTTAATATTTAAATGATGGTGGAGGTCTCAGAAAGGTGGGTAGTGGTTGGAGAGGGGGTGGTAGCGGGATCAGATTTCCCTTTGGCTGCTCCCGTACACACTCTCATCACTGTAGGCAATGTAGAGGAAAAAGTCCTCTTCATGATGCTCCTGAGTGAGAAAGTAAGAAGAAAGAACATTAGCGTGACACTAGAAATGTAGCGAGACACTCACTTTGATACAAGTCAGGGAAAAACAACCCAAAACATTGAAATGGAAATGACTCTTGCCTGGTACAACAGTCCCATGGTTGCTGAAGTGGGTGGAATGACGTTGTTTACAAAGAAGAAGAGAGCGTCCTCAGCTCGCAAGTGGATTCTTTTCCGGATGAGGAAGTAAAACTGGCCCACTGATGAATGACAATAGACAAAACTTTAGATGTTACTGCACTCTTGTTGTATTTTTAAGGAACTTGGCACGTGATCTAATATTTACCTGTCAGGTCGGAGGGGACAAGATATTTCTTCTTGTCCAGATCTCCTATTCTGGCTTTGGGGGCTTTCTCCACAATTACCTGAAGAGAAAAGAAAAACAAGAACAAAAACACATGTCCTTAACGATAGAATATAGTACATTTTCCAGTAAACAAAAAAGGGTGTGTGTATGAAGTGAGAAGCACTTAATTAGATTGTGTATTCTCAGATCCCTTTTCTTAGAAAGGTGAAACAACCTTCTCAGTCAAGCGAGGACTGAAATATTCTAAACCAGATGTTTCATGAACAGTATCTGGAGCCTGGTATTTTGAAATTAATCAGTTAGAAATACTTTGGTATATTTAAAAGTTTTGTAGACTGAGGAAATATCAACAGGGGACTGACACGAGCGCGAGCACTTCCACTTTCTTCTTGTCAGTCTAAATATACTGTAGGACTACTACCTGCCCCCACACCAGGAAAAAATATTGTTTTTAGGGCAAACTTAATTTCTTCCAGCGTCTTAACTGTGGCTATCATCTGTTTTCCTTCGTGTCCTAAGACAGAAAATGTATATATTTCGGTTTTGGACTATTGGTTTTAAACTATTGATCAGACAAATCAAAACTCAGTGAACTTGTGATGGGCTGTTTTGACCATTTCCAGATATCGTATACACATAGTGTTAAGACTAATTGTGAAATAATTGGAAGATTACTCGATAAATTAAATAGTTGGAGCAAATACATCACGTGTCACAATCTGATAACAGCTGAGAAAAGGTGAGGCTATGAGACTAGATTGCTTGTTACATTACAGAAAGCCCACTGTGCATTAACCCGCAGGCGGGTTTGTTCTCGGTCAGTCTTATTAGAGAAGTCTGAATAGAATCCAACAGCCGCGGACTATTTAATGCGCCTCAAAGAAGTAAACAAGTTTCCCGTTTGTTGACGCGTACTATTTTAAGGCGCAGCCTAAAACTACACCGAGACCATAATCACTCTGTATGTACACCGTTCATTGTAATAAACCACCACGGTCTTCATAACCAGTGTGGCCTTATACCTGATATATCTTTCAATACACCCAGGAAGCCAACACCTGACGGCCTCGCGCAGCGGCCGTCATCCTCCCGGTTAACCTCTAACTTGAGCTCCGCTAGCTCACTGCTAACTAACGTGGCAGTCAACTATAACAAGTATAAGAGCAGTCAGGTGTGTCTACAAGCGAGCCCCGTGATTATAAGTGGATTTATTGTGGGTATAATAAGTGTCATTGACTGCACGAGCGTTATTGCCACATAGCTCGAGCCACCGAGCTAACGTTAGCTACTTACAGGAACCCTGTCCGGATACTTCTTCCTGATTTTCTCGCCTTCGGACCGCCTTTTCTCAAAAGGGTGCTCTTCTTTGTACTGGAACTTCATCTTTAAAAAGAGATGACGGACGACAAGTCGGTCCCTCTTAGATTGTAGGATAGCAATCTGCTCGAGGAACTGCTCAAATCGCTGTCACACACGACAAAAACAAACGGCGCAAACTAGCTCTTTAGCACGCCACAGCTGTTTTCCTAGTGCGACTGCGGCGGAGGGATACAATAACAACATGACGTTGCAGAGCGTCTAGTTCGCGGGGGTAGACTTCGCTTTATCGCATGTCACGTTTAACGCCACGTACCAATAATCGGCGTTCGTTCAAGTGAAATGTATCCCTTGAAATAAATCATTTATCGGTGGTTTTAAATCTATGATGCGATTTTCTTTCAGTGGAACTATTTTTTATTATGATCTACCGCGGCGCGTAACGACGTTGGGCAGGGCAGTGAAGAGGCTGCTGTCCTTGTCATATGACCGCGGCCCAGCAGTTAGCAGCTAGACACAAGAAACTGAAAAACATGCGATTATAAACTGTCGTTTGGACTGAAAATGAAACGGTGCTCAACAAATATCTGGGCCTAAAGACATTCAGTGGGTCCTCGGAAAAGAGACGAATATTGAGAATTATTGTCACTCATTATTTGAGCTCATAAATTACTAAATTTGATTGAAGTTTCGCAATTTCCGCTGTTGCTGCAACATAACAAGGGAGACAGCATTATTCGAGCAGTTAACCCGATTTGTGGAGGAATTAAGGGGGGAATTCAAATGTAAAATCAAAGGGGTTCATTTCCTAGTTCTTTTATATGGGTTTATTGGTGTGTAATGATGGTGAAACTGGCTTTAAGGTAACTAAAGGCTACTAGTTTGGGGAACTTATGAGGAACTGCTCAGTGACCAAAACTGTTACTTCCTTTTAACAGTAAAGTACAAGTCTATTCAGAGATTAGAAGAGACTATTTTTATCTAACATACAGTATATACTACAATATGTCAAAAGTCACGTGTACAGCTATACAGCACATGCCATTCATTGTCCATCTCCTGAAACCCTCATTGGAAAAGTAACCATTATATTGTGCAAGTGACTCACAGCTCTATGACTCACTGCATCTCTCCACCTCAACTCCCCTCTGCGCTTTGATATGCAGACTGCATACATCTAAAAAGTCCCTCATGTGGGCAACAGCTCCGACAGGAAAACAACCCAAATTCCTTTCAGACCAGAATGTTAACCGGTAATTACAGGTGATCGTGGTAAAGTTCCAGTTCAAGTGTGGTTGAAAACACAGATTTTAGAATACTGACAGAGGCTTCAGGTTGTTATGCAAACAGTAAAGCACACCTTTGAGTCATACTAGGGGCTTATGGGATTTGAGGTGCGACAGAGCTACATCATAAATGGTAGATTTTTGATGGAGTAACCTATAAAATAAAACCATTATTCCCCCCCACAAAAGCTCCCCATCATTGGTGACAAATCCAAAGAAAAGCCTTCCACTGCAAACCATTATGTGATCCCTGAACAACCAACTCTCCCATATCACTCAGCAGCTACAGCTCAGCCTGGTCAGGTCCAAGTTATAGACATCTATACATCTCCAACTATGAGTATTGTAACTCTTTGCTGCAACCATTAGGGGACCGCACTGTGCATCCGGCCTTCTGTCTCCAGCTTTGGGGAAGGTGAAAGGAAAGGGGGGAGAAAGTAGTCTTTGCTATTCCAGTAATGGTTGACAACAGAGAAGGTGAAGTTTAACACTGGTTGGTATTCTAAACAGAAGGAAAGTTACTCAACAAGAGATGCACATTTACCGTTTCAAACTTTCAGTTTTACTTTAATAACATCATCAGGAGGAGGTAGAGTGGAAAACAGCTATTATGTACCAATATACATTTGGCCCACCCGGAGTACAGTTGCCTACCTTCACAGCGGTGATGTCGTTTGTGGTGCCATTGAATTTTATTGCACTATATAGAGACTTATTGAAAATAATTATCTGGCCTACCCTCATTAATGTAAACAGGGTGGACAAAACCTCAGAAACACTTGTCAGTGTAATGCAAAACAACTCAAGAACAGCAAAAGGCTTCAACAGTTAACCGTGAAGGTACTACTACGTCATTACATGTTGTATTTTGTCTTAGCTAGTTGTACCCAATACACCGACAGCTGAGTGTAACGCAACATACACGTTATCAAGTGTCATACATGACACAATAGCTCTTAGTTGTCGCCTTTATTTGAAGGCTAAGAGAGAGCATCCATGTTGCTACCTTCTGGAAGGGAGACAAAAACCCTTCATATCTGGTGTGATGCCAAGGAGTATTTTTGGGGTAAAAACTGAACCAATATTAAATACAGGTAGGAATACTGAGTGAACAAATGCAGTTTGCTGTCACACCACATGATGGCAGCAGATTAGAAAAAAATCAAATAAAAAATTGCCTCGGGCAGAAACTGTGGGAATCCACTCAAGCTCCTTTTTCGCCCCGACGAAGGTGGTCAGTCGACCAGCTGCAGAATGAATTGGATTAAAAATAATAAAAACAAGCTGGATAATAACGGGCCGATACTGACAAGTGTTTTATTAGTAACACAGACCTGGAGACAGAGCCAATAAGAAGCCGGTGTGAGCCTTGACAACAAGACATTGTTCAGAAGGCATTTAGAGACAGACGGTCTAATAGTTGAATCCATACAGTAAGCCGAGCGGGAAACTGAAAGAGGAAGGCTGCAAATTTGAATCAAATACAAAACCAACTGCAACAAAAATAGAAGGGGGAAAAAAAAAATTAAGTGCAATTCCTATTCAATGAAATCAGGATGGCATCCGGTGGCAAAAGGGGGAGGGCGAAATGTCGTGGTTTGCAGAAGTCATATTACCACATATCATAATAGAGAAACAATCAGATATGGAAAGGCGGCACGGCAGTCCACATATCGTTACGAGACAGTCTTTTTTTCTCACAACCTTTCAGTCAAGTCTTTTTCACCGAGTTCCACGTGGAGCTTTGTGGAATCAGTGACGTTATGGCTGAAAAACAAACAAAAAAAAATCTCAGGCTGCTCGGCTATTTGTCCAGAAAAATGCCTGTGGGTGGTATGTTGCAAGCAAAAGTCCATCGATTAAGCCATTTAGGTTGATCCATTCTTGTTTAGGGAAGATAAACGTACCTCAGGAATCATTTATTTATCGTTGAGGGTGTGAGGTTGATCTAAAAAAAAAAAAAAGGGGTGGTTTTCTATTTCCCCCTGCTCAGTTGCACTGAGAGGTTAAGACAGTTAATTGATAAATTGTCTGCTTAAGTGCAACGTCTGATGATGATGAAGAAATAATAACGTGGAATTGTCTTTGTTGCTTTGCTGATCCTCCCCGCTCCCCCCCCCCCCCCCCCCCCCCCCCCGAGTCTCAAAAAAGTTTAAAAAGGACTAACGTACTCATCAAGCATACTCCGACTCTCGTACACAAGCTCACCTCCATATGAACACAGTCAGTATCAGGAGCAATAAGGCAGAGAGGCTCCGTTTTGTTTTGAAAAAAAAAAAAAAAAGAATCAAAAAGAAGGAAATAAACAAGCTGCCCCTCCCACCCTCAGTAGTTTCTGGGCTCTGGTGAACCCATACTTTTCATCCCGTGTTAGGCGGTCACCCCAACCCTCATCTCCTCAGGACACGTCTGAGAGGCTCAGAGAGGGCTGGTGGGTCGCCTGTGTGGGAACGGAGGGCAGGATGGAAGCAGCAGAGAGGAAGAGGCTGGTCAACAAGCCCCACCCCTCTTGATTCAGCCAATCACCAGAGTCGATGCTGGTGGAGGTTTCGACTGAGGACGGAGCGAACATCAGCAGTAAACCTAGGAGAGAGGAGGAGAGCGGCTGTGAAACCTCTCGACATTGAAGGTGTCACCATCTGAGCCATTAAAGGGATAGCTCCACATTTAGGAACTATTAGAAAGAAAGCAAATAAATAAGCATTTAATCCGGTCTCATTCATAATAATGTCAGTAAGTTGTTCCCTGCAGTCTTAGTTACCAAATGAGTCATTATCTTACCTCTTGAATTACACCACAGATCATTTGAATACAGACAGTATGCACAAGACGTAAAAGTGTTTGCGTTGTCCATTTGCTTTCATGCCAACTTTATTATGCATTTTACCTTAGTGCATCCAGCATAGGCAGCAAGTTAAGAAGTGCTGTGTCACTAGGGTCACTGAACCAGGACTTGATGGGTATTGCATTGTCTGGAGGACAGAAAAAAAGCCAGTCAGTCGTGTCAGTGAAAAGGACGTGTTTGTGATTTTATGCTGCTGTTAAAGACACCGAGTGTTAAGAGGAACTACAGATTTAATGTGCCGCTACAACATTTACAATACAAGCCTTGTACTGAGAAATAAACTGCTCAGTTATTTGGTCACTTCCTGCGGCATCACAGGGTTGACGTGTATAAGATGAAGAGTCATTTGACTTTGTATGACTGGATAAATGTACAAAGAATTCAAGCAGTTAAATGTACACATCTAAATAGCTTTATGCAATAACATTAAAGTCTTACCTGGATGGCTACGATAAGCACCAGGCGAGTTGTCCAGGATGACAATACTGGACAGGTCGTCATGTACTACAGACAGGTCTTTAATATAACTACCTAGATCCAATGTACAATGCTGGGAAAAAAAACAGAAAAAACACAAAAGACACCATCAATAAATGAGGGAATGAAGAGACTTCATAAAGCCGACGGGATCAAAAAGCTCAAGCAGTGTCAGCTTTAATGCGTGCCGTTTGAATACGGTTTAGAGCAGCACCTGTCTGTAGTATCTGCGCTTCAGGATGTTCCTATTGTTGTCCAGCTTATCCGCTACAGCGGAGCCATAGATCTCCATACTGGCTGTGAAAACCACCAGTTCATACCACTGGCTCACCTGTGTACACACACACACACACACACAGGGTACAGAGCAGTGTGAAACCAAACTTCACAGTAAGTGCTTCGTAAGTCACACGGGATCATTATCCGGAAAAAAAAAATAATTGTACGACATCAGACAGCGCAGTCTGTGGAGAGTGACGCCAAAGATGACAGTCAGGTGACATGAGACACGTTTCAAGTTCAGTACGCTTTATTGTTCCCTTCCGTCTTATTCTGGATTCAAAAACACACAAACAGTGACATTGCTCACAGGGTGACACTCACCACTTCTAAAAAGAAGTCGACGTGCGGCCTTTTATGTACGAAGAATCTGACTGGATGCTTGTCAATGACGACCTGCATGGAGAAAAGAAAGACGACGTTGAGGCTTGAACGCATACGTGTTCGAATGTGCACATGTGCAGCTGTGTGCTCATACTTTGAGAATGAAGTCTGGCGGCGTGCCAGGTCTCACTGTGGGTCTGAGGACACCATCATGGTGAGAGTGGATCAGCGTCTCGTCCAGGTCCAGAACCAGAATCTTCCTCTTTACTGCATCTGGAGTTGATCACACAATGAAGACACTTGAGCTGCTCCGTCTCAGTACGTTTACATGCAAACACAAGAAACCAGCTCACTGGGACAAATAAGGTTACACAAGAAATCACACAATGCGTTTACATCGCAGATAAACGCTCAACTTTTAATCAGTTTTGATCCTATAAGACGTTTATTTAAATTATTAGAATTGTATGAGGCAGTTGTTTAAATGAAGTAACTAACATTCACTTAACAGCGAGCGCCACAGTCCTCCGTGTCCTCAGTCATGACACCACTAGAATACATTAAGGCGGTGGTTTGCGGGTCAGGTCCAGGTGGTTGATTAACGCATATTTTTGTGGATTGGCTCTCATAACATATTAAAAAACCCTGACATCACAAACGGGTGGAAATTTCCAATTTCTCACTCGATCCATTAGGTTGCTTAAGCTTGACAGAGCATATTAATACCAGGTGTAAATGTCATCAGTTTAAATCATATCTAGATACGATACAATCTGAATATGAGACGTGTTTTAATGTTACGTTTAAAGACAATTACCGTTAATAAAAAAATATGGGGACTACTGGATCTTTGGAGAACTGTTTATAATATCACTATATTTAATTTGTGCAACAAAATGTTGTCAATGTGCTTAAAATGGCATTATAACATTTATTATTCATAAAAACTAGATTGGTACGTCGATCTGGGACCTCAGTCCGACGTCTAATGAGGAATGACATCGGATATTAGATTTATATCCACTGTATTAACAAAGGTTACTTTAAAATCTGCATACATACATACATACATACAGCAGGTTAGTCATCAGATTTCTCCCCACCCTATAACATTGTTTACGAGACCACGACTTGCTTTGTTTAAGTGACAAAAGACGACAAGTTGATTTCTTTCAAATCACAGTTGAAGGGAAAGGCGTTGGAGTTAAAGAGTGCACTGTTCATACAGCTTGTATGCGTCAGGGTTTTAAAGAACGGTAACTGTTGACTTGACTACTTAACATCAGTCTCACTTTTAGTTGAACTTGTGTTAAATACAAGGCGACTCCAATTTACAACTGGTGCATTTCTCTTTGGGTTCATGATGGTATGCTCCATTTGCAAGCATGCTTTACTTTTTGGGGACTTGCTGAGCACTTTATATACATGAAGGATGTCTCCATTGTGCCGTTGGGGCTGGATGCAACTAAACAAATAAATCCATTTCATTTTTTAGGATGATACATCTAGTAAGTGTACTGCGATCCATATTTCAGGTAACTTTTGCATATCGACGAGCTGATTCGATATAGCGTCAACATAATACTCAAAATTACAGGCAAGAAAAGGCAGCTTTTTTTGGGAGGCAGACAAGACTTCCAGCAGGTGTGGATCCCACCTCCTAAAAGCCTTTTCTGCGGCCGGTATTCTGTCCGGTACGCGAGCGCAATGACACATGAATTACTGAGACTCTTGGTGACCGGCCATAATTTTATTTAACGCTGCAATAGTTTTATAATGAAACAAAAATATTTGTACACTTCTCAGTCAGTGGGCTGGCGGGCCCTCTCCTCTCCATGCACATTTCTTCCGCAGCATCAGCAGAATGTAGAACCAATTTACAGCTAAAGGAATCACTCATTCACTTGAAACCGGACCTGGATCTCCAGCTGAGGCCTCTGTAGTGAGTGAGAGGCGAGGAAAGTGAAACTGAATTGCAATCCTTCCCCCAAGTCAAGAGTGTGCTTTTGAACGATCCACAGACAGAAGGAGAGCTCATTCAGAGCGCACACAGCAGTCCATTCTAGTTTAAGTGCTGCCTTTAACATTTGTATTTCCTCTCCACTTCAACACCACAAGTACATTTTGTCACTGTTGTAAGAGAAGGAAGCCATATTTATTTCCTTTTTGTCAGTTGCCATGCCACCGCGTGTTGGGTGGATCCTGACATTAACCTGCTGCCATAATTCACCGTTTTACTCAAATGCTCTTTTGGGACAATAGCTGTTTACATCACACAGTGCTTACCGTCTGTGGACAAGAATAATATCATCATTCTGGTTACAGGTCTTGAGAAGCACTAAATCTTCATTAGAAAAGGCTTGCTGTGCAGTGTAATTCATGTTGTCAAACATTATTTGGATTATGCCGTATTGGTTCTACATCCTTGGTATGTTGCACTAGTTCAGGTGTAGGCTTACACTAAATCATACTGTTATTGTTTTATTATACATCTGATATTTATATTAATACTGCTATTTATCTAGATCAGTGTTTCTCAACCTTTTTTCAGCGACGTACCCCCTGTGAAATATTTTTTTCAACCAAGTACCCCCTAACCAGCGCAAAGCATTTTGGGTTGAAAAAGATGTCATACACAGCGCTGTGCCATCAGTGTCTGATTTAATATACAATATATACAATTCAGTTTCTGAACTTACACTTATATATGATTGAATATTTATTAAACAACTATTTTCACGTAACCCCATTTGAGAACCACTGATCTATAACATTGCACTGCACCTTTACTGCTTCTTTTTGTACTTCTGGTCCAATGCTAAACTACATTTTGCTGTCCTAGTAGGCAACCTTCGGCATGCACGCTACCATTGGGACCAGTAGCTTAACCAACGGCTTAATAACTAGGTGTGCAAGAGCGTGGCACAGCCATTGGCAGTTGTGTGACTATTCAGGGTAGTTTGATTGGTGTTAGGTTGGTGGGTTTTTAATCACAGATGTGGATGTTTTCATGAGGACGGCAGCCTTCTTTTGTAGTGCCATCAGATATAATTACAATGTCCCAATTAAATGTTGCTATTCATCTTACCCATGGATAGAAAAAAAAAAAAACTACAGATCTGCACTACCCTATTAAATATCTAGCAGGGATATTATTGAGTAGTGGTGGTTTGGGGAAGTGTCTGCATTACCTTTATTTAACAATGCACATTCATAGCGGCACAACAGCCTGACATTTCCTTTAAAGCGTGTGTGTCGTCTGCGAGAAAGTCCCGTATGCGGTCAGCAAAATCACTTGTTATTCCTAACACTTGTTTGACAATTGTAAAATGTCATCTCTCAATACTGTTGTGGAACCAAACTTCATGCAAATGATTTAAATGCAAAACCAATCTTTGATGTAAGCTATTAGAACGCCAAGAGCCCACACAATAGCTGACCAATGTAGCATAACGGGTTTACTGAAACAATTGAGGGAAAATACAGGCCAACTGTGGTTTGCATCCAGCCACCTGATCCACCTCAATAAATAAACTCCGCTATGACCGACCGTCGTAATCACACTCGTCTGAGTCTCATGTGAAAGAATATTATAAGAGTCCTATCAAGTGTATCTGATTATGTTCATGGACTCTGAAGACAAGAAGGTCCTGAAAACGAGGTCAAGCACGAGTCTGTTGTTGTTTTGTTGCTGATAACTTTTCTTTTCTGCACAACCACTTAACCTCCTTGACAGACTGGTTTAACTTGTATTTAAATGACCACATTTCGATTATGTTGCAGTAGTGTCTCATCCTTATATTCTTACCACAAAAAGATTAAACAATTGTGTCTCGGTAAAAGCAGCATGTGTTATACTTCAGTATAAAAGAAGGCTGCAGTCTTACACTGGTCATATGATCATATCATGTACTCACTGAGTCTGTTTCTGGAGATAGGCGACAGAGGCAAAGTGTCGTATCGCACCGTCTGATACTGGATTATCTGTAAAAGAACACAACAAATGAAACAGTCAGTCAAACCGTAACAGATCACTGTTAAAAACACATCATACCCAACACAGTGAGCCATGAGTTAAATGTACCATGGACAGATTTCAAATTTGTTTCCGTGTTTTTGTCTTTCAATTTCCTCCTGCACCCATAAAAGTGTTTGACATCACATTTTGTGTGATTTTAAAACAAAAGATGAGAAATGAGTGTTTTGGGAATCCTTTTGGGAAGAAAGAAAACGTGTTTACATCCTCTAATAATCCATCCAATAATCTAACTTGAAAAAGCATCACGATTGCAACTTATCTCGGGGTCTTATCTTAAGTCTTTGAATCCCAGAACTTCTATTTGTGCTTTCAGACAATACATATTTAGGAAAAATATGAGGCGAGTCAAGAGAATAGAGGGGCGGACACCATATTGGATGACTGAAACGTCCACCCCATGACTTCTCCTTTGTAACTTCCGTACTCTTCGCTGGTCAGGACGACTACAGAGAGGACCCTTTCCAGTGCCACTCTTGCCCAGGGGCCCATGCACTTTTCTTCACAGAGCTATATTTATCCCCCCAGCTGTCAGTGGGTGTCAGCATGGGGCACACACAGAAAGGGAGACTTGCAGGGTGACTTTGACTGAGCCTTGGTACCTAAGCCTCGGACAGGGCCTCCCTCCGAGTCCCCTCCCACTGCTGCCTGGCAGAGCTCGCTTTGGGGAAGCCTACTGGTGCCAGCAGCTGCTGAGCAGCACGGGGCGACCTCACCCTCGACTCAGTGCTCTGCACCTCCAAGAGCGTCCGTCTGGACCCGAGGCCTGCAAACTCAGACTGAGTCCTTTGCCTCCAGACTAGGGTTAAAACTAACATTTAAAATATCTTGCTCTCTTAAACCAATGAACAGCAACTAAAAACTTTAAATCAGAGCACCGATATGCCAGTGCAAAAAGCAGCTACCCCTTGAATTTGTGTGACTGTAGCCAGGACACAGGCAAAAAGACTGAAAAATAGCAGATTTCTGAGAAGCTAAAACCAGACAAGTTGGTGCATTTTTGCATTAAAGTGTACACGTGATTAGGGTCTAATTGATTATATAATTTTTCTGTTGCTTAGCCAACTGTTTCAGCACCAACTCTGCACCCAGCTACACACTGTTACCGTCTCATGCCGGAGATAAGCTAAGCTGACAATGAGATTATTACCCGGTCCTAATATTCTTGATCCAAGAGAGCTTTTATTGATCTAAATGTTTGGATCAGGTCCCTTAATGGGTTGTGATCTTCTCGAACGGAAACACCTTGAGCCCCATCTTACTCAGACAACAGCAGAATGATTTAACAAAGATATTATGAGATCTATACAAGGGGCTTTCCTAGTTATCACGACATTGTTCCAGTGTACCACACATTGTAAATAGTGCTAAACTGTGAGTGAGAATGAGAGAAACAGAGGGAGGGCGAGAGAGAACAGTACAGTCTCTGTGCCAACATAATCCCTCTCACTTCAGCCATAACATGGACTGAACTACTCACTCTCAGGGCCTGTTGACAACCAGCAAGTAAGTGTTACTGCCACACAATAAACTGCAGACAAACCTCGACCGGCGAGATGATTATGGCACACAGAGCATTCCCTCCAAGCTTTGTGAAGCAGATACTGAGCTAGAGTCAAAGTCCGCTCATATTACACCACATATGCATGTCTATTAACGACTCAACAACACCTATGTGCGTGTCTAAGTTACAGGCAGGCGGCTTCTGACACCTTAAATGCCATGTCCATTGTGGAGCCGTTTTGTGTGCAAGGTGACCTGCAGGCTTGTTCTGGCTGCTCTTCAAATGTAGCATTTGGATGTGGGAGGTTTCCACTTTGCAGTTATTGAATGAGCCATTCATTCACATGGTCGCATCACACACAAACAGACGCATAAATACACCATTTAAGAGCTGGAACAATTAGTATAGTTGACCAACTGATAAGGGTTCAAGTAACTTACCAAGAGTGAAATGCAAAAACACTGAATGGTTATGGCTTCACACATGTGAGGATTTGCTTCTTTTCTTCGTTTCACATCATTGTTAGGGTAATTGAACAGACTTTGCTTTTTGACACTATTTGACTATCTGACATCTTCCAGCATAAATGATGAATCACCTGACATAATAACGACATATTTATTTAAAAAAAAAAGGAGTTATCTTGCAGTTGTACATTCTAGTGCACTACAACTTCCTGTGTGGCACTTTTGTGTACTTCTTGTGTTGCAAATGGGTTCACACTATTCATCTCTTCCGAGTTGTAGATGCCCCTCGCCATCTTTATGCTGAATGATGATATAGCAATACAGTTGACACTGCTGTTATCGAGTGGGAGGCTTGTGCTACTCAGTCGGTGGGATCTGGTCACACGTTTTCTGATTATTTGGCACAAATCATCACGTTGGATGCACATAAATGAGACACTGTGAGAGACCCATGGAGTCAGGCTCTCTGAGAGCCAACAGCCTCCCTAATGGTGGATGAAAAATAATGATGATGATAATGATAATAATAATAATAATAATAATAATAATAATAATACACACAATAAACACACACACACACACACACACACACAACTGGCAAACGTCTTCCAAACCCCTGTTCTCACCGTCCGTAGGTGCTTCCTGAGGATGTACATGATGAAGCCCCATATTCGCGACGTTACGCCGAGAAACGTGCGGATGCCAAGTAAACACTGCCGGGTCTTCAGCATGTTGACGAGCACGCAAAGACCCCACAGCAACCCCGACTTCCACTGCTCAGTCGACGGCCCGCTCCTGCCCTCGGTGGACGGAAGAAGGGGTGGGGGGGGACTCGCTTGCTAGTGAGGAGTCAAACCCCGTCTTTAGCCACAGCCGCCAAACTAGCGATTCAAACTAACAAGAGGCCAAGCAAACGTGTGAGTACCTCGCTCTGCACACTTGTGGTACAATTAGCGTCAAATGGAGAGCATCCGCATCGCCACTGTGAAAGACGAAGGAGGACGTGGTCGAAAGGAGAGCCGCTGATGCACGACGAGCTGCTCGCTGTGTGGACCTTTAGCACGCAGCCCGGGAGCTAGCCGTGTACCGGCTACCGTTAGCTCGTAGCCGCCGAGCTACCGCTAGCTCGACAGGGTGACCACCTTGAACCTTGGACTAAAATACCCCCCAAAAAAAGCAGTGGGGTTGCTCGTTGTCAGGCGCCGGTTGACCGCGACTTCCCTCTGCGCGGCGTCGGAAGACAGTCGGCTTCGCAAAAGTTCCACAAAGTCTAACCGGTCCCGGTTAAAATCAGTTTGTAGTCCGGTGGAAATCCGGAATGAAACTGCGAGCCGCCATCGCCGCCTTTCCGTCACTTCCGCGAGGAGGAATCCTGTGGGTTGCGCGCAGCACGTCCACGTGGAGAGAAAATAAACAGACGTGGACGAGCGAGACAGGGAAAAATACCCCGTTTTTATTGTCATGTGCTGTTTAACACGAACATGATTTACGGACGTTTGTGTGTGTGTGTATAAAGTGTTGCTTACATTTAGACAGTAGCGTGATTGGTGCCTATAAACCTCCAGATGTCAGTGGTTCAAAGTTGTAAAACAATCACAACATACAAATAAAAAAATCACTGGGTCGATGAATATATTTTATAAGCACAGATTGTGTTATAATAGCATAATAATGTGTTAACCCTTGCAGGTCTGCTGTCGGTAGACACGTGGGCCACATTAATGCAGTGGGCAAAAAGTGTACTTTACACCTCATGAATTACTACTTTTAGGAAACGACTAGACAATCCCATGCAAATAACACTAATGATGTCATGATGTTACGTATAACGGGAAAGGGTTCTACTATCGACTACGATCATTATAATTTGATACAAATAGACCTGACGCATTCATTGAGATCTCTGTTGAAGTTATCCATGAAGAAATCAAAAATTGTCATTTTCAATAATTACATAAATAAAATTTAGGAAAATTATTATGTAACAAATATAACCATAATGAATATCACGAATATTACTATCACTCATGTATGGAAATGTCTGAATTGACTTAAGATTAATTATGTTTGAGCGATTTTTAAAAACTCTGGAAAGGGAAAAGCATTTTAAAATATTTTTATTTACATTTTTTATTTTAAAGTCAGAAAAAAATGTTAATGTTACGTAACAGAATGTATGTTTTACTTTCTTATCACTTCAATAATATTGTGACTATGTTCATATTTATTTTGGGAACCACTGCAACAAATCCCAGTGTAAAGAGTCCGTTCGATGTTTCTATAACTTGGACTTAAGATTCTACATCAAATGTACAAAATTACATTTTATGAAGAATCAAAGTGTGGTATTAAATGTTGGGTAAAAGACAAGTTTTAAGTTTTATTCAACTATATATATATATATATATATATATTTTAAAAAATCAAGTTGATCAATAACTTTAGAAAACACCTTTGGATAAAACCATTTTATAAACATCATACAGATTACTTACAGAAATATTTTACATTATTTTATATTTTCAAACTCCAAGAGATGGCGGCAAGTATTTCAATCTTCACGACTGAAAACGACCCAGTGTCTTGAATACATGACATGAAACGAGGATCCTCTGTTGTGCCGAAGCCTACACATCAAGATCATCATCAGGGTCCTCCTGGTCATAGTCATCGTTGGCGTCCGGCTCATACAGAATTCGTCCTGAACCTGGGCTTGAGTGGAGCAGAGCTTTTTTCCTGTAAGAGAAAAGGAGGGCGCGTTTAAAAAAAAATAATTACAAAACACAATCACTGAAAAAAATAAAATTACAGTGAAAATTCTGACAATTGTAGAAAGGTTTCTTACTTCTCTTTGCTGAAGACAAAGGGCAGTGCAAGTTTCTGTTTGGCCTCACGCTCTGTATTTGATAGTCGAAGGTTAAAGGTCAAGTTGGCTGTTGGGTCCGTCTATAGAAATAGAAAAAGGACACTTTTTAGTCCTGCCATATCTGAGTTCAATCTTTATTCTATTGATCCGTTTATGATTTGAATGTATGAAGCATGTGTTATATTCCACCTCCTGTTCCTCAGGGTCAGCCTTTTTGGGTCCAAGTTGGCTGGACTTGCTCTGTACAATGACTGTTAGATCGGTTTTGATGCTGAAAATCTCCTCCTAAGGACAAAAAAAAAGTGTTATTAACAATTTTTAACAGTGACGGAACAAAAAATAGTCATCCCAAAGGAAACACTGCTTACGTCTTGCACAACTTTCCCCGATTTTGAGCGCTTTGTTATCTTTGCCACAGCTTCGTCTCCCTTCATCCCAGGTGCTACAGTGATGACCGAAGTGGCCAAGTTGCATACACTTCCCACAGTACCCCTCTGATGCATATCCACATGGAGCAGACCCATAATAGCTCTGACAGCCCCTCCTAATGAAAACACAGAAAAAGACCCTTAAATAGAGTAAAAACGGCATGGTCCAAGAGTTCCACTTTATTCTAATACAAGTCCGCCATGAAAGTAGTTTATTTCACAAAATCCTGGTGAGCTTCTTTTGATAAATAAAATAATTTCCTTAATTAATTGACATGCAAAGAGAACTTTGAAATTACTCTCACAGCCTGGATGTCATACCTTTCTTCATTCAGTAACAATGCAAACAAACTTGTGACATCATGCTGACGCACACGCATTAAGAACACGTTATGGAGATGATGTATCACCTTTTCGAAGTTGCTGAAGGGTCTTGCAGACAGCAGGAGCACTAACGTGTCTCAATATCCACGAGAGAGAGTCAATCACTAAGGTAGCTGGTTTAGGGTGTGATGCTTGCTTGACCAGACGTGTAAGTTCCTCCAAACAGAACTGGTGAACTGTAAAAGCTGGTTGATCAGTCCAGCCAAGGGGGTCTGTATAGGCATTGTGAAAGTGTAGCCTGAAATGACAAAAAAACGATGATTAGCAGTCAATCTTCAATTGACAAAGATACACAATGAAGATAAACAACACACTGCAAAAAGTATAACCAGTTAATCTTGCATTTTGGAAACCAATGTCAAAGAAGATGGACTAATTATTTCAGCACTAATCGTTATTACCTCTGAACAGGTGCTCCTTTCAATCCATCTTTCAGCTCTTCCTCACTGACCTCAAAGCAAAGGACATGGACAGCCTCCTCCCTAAAAACATAGGTTTTCTAAATTATTTGTATACATAACTTTAATGAACATTCATACTTGATAGTACATCCACAACCAAACAGTCACACATACATTTCTTTAAATACCTGTTTAATGCAGCATTGATGAAGCTCTTCAGGAGATGTCTACCAGAATAACAAGCAGAATCTAACGATGCAAGTATAAATCACATGGCTTTACTGTATGCTATTGCTGCGGTTCACATCAGTTATTGTTCATTAATTTAGATTTAAATCATACCCCATTTAAAGCACTTACCTTGAATTATGAGAAACCCTCCAGCATCAGTGCCTTGCAATAGTTCAGTCAACATTGTACTCGGTAGACTGTCTAGTGTAAGTGAATCGTAAAGGTCCAGCTAGCTTCAACTAGTTAGCATGCCTCTGATTCTCCACCTATTTAAGCGTAAATACCATGATACAAATATAACCAAGAGCTCAGGAATTCAACCGAAGAAGAACGACATCTCTCAAAGTTCAGACTGTCAAGCGCCAAAGCCGCAGAAGCTCATATTTCCCTGAAAATAACGCTAAATGTCCAACATGTTTCGCTGGACAGCCTGGCAGGAGTCTACCGTTTCAAAAACATCGCATCCCAGAGTTCCCCTTGGCTTGTTATTGATCATATGTGGGAAATGTAGTTCATCGACACCTTGTGGTCGGGTGAATTACTTGCATAATGAACTACGTTACCCAGCATTCGCCGCGTGATACACTGCGCTGGCAGCCTCAAGAGGTTTCTGCCGCGCACGGAGAAGACCGTGCGGAATAAAGTCAAAACTCCAGTCGTTTTGTGTGCGAAGATACGAAAAAAAAACTTCATCGGAGAAGTTCGCGTTACGGACCTACATCAAGACAAATCTAAGGATTGATTTTACGATTCTGCTCCACTTTAACACAGAAGGTTATATAAATGTAGTGCCGAAGGAAAGCGAGCTCGTTAAGCGACAGAGGAATTAGTATTTTGTCGGCTAATAACGTTAGTAAGCGACAGTTCAGAGGCGGTTTGCTTGTGGTACGTTAACGTGTGCTGCTGTAACGGATCCCCAGGGAGGGAATCTCACAACTTCGACCCACGGTGTAGTACTTGTGAGGACGGGTGTCTTCGTGTCTTCTGCACCCTCGGCTTGTTGCTGCTGAAGTTCCCCGGCGGTAAGGTGCAGCCACGCCGGGGGAAGCACAGCGCGACGGCCGCTACTCTCCGGCTAGCTCGCCTGCTGCTTCTGTTTCTTGGATCGGGGCCTTGTCGGTGAGGCGACAATGCTTGACATAATGTCTGAGCACCAAGGTATGTTTCCCCGCTACCATCCCGTGAGCTGTTACACGAACTGCCACCACGGGACGTGAATCTGTCCTCTGTTGAAATGTGTGTTGTATTTCTCCGACATTAAGATGAGGCGGTGCTCCCGTAAGTTGTGTCCCTCCGTTGGTGTTACGTTTGGTTGTGTGCGCTTTATTAATAACACACCAACTTGTGTTTTGTCGCCGAAATGCCATGAAAGTTGTGATAAAGTGAAGTGTGTAGCAGTAGTAGTAGTTTTACGATCAAAGCAGTTGACTTGCTAATGTAAACGTATGTCACGCACAGTTGTGTTAGCTCGTTAACGCGCCGATCCATCTAGCTTAACGTTCATGGTGAGGAGCAGGACACACAACCCCGTCACAGAAAACACTCTCAACCTCGACAGCTTTTAGATACATTTCATCGCCTGTCAGCCACGAAAACCACCGTTTTTGCACGAGTTGTAACCGATTAAACGTGACACCTGGCTAGCCCCAAGCTAACGTTGCTAATAAGCCTCCCACTTCCATTTCCAGACAGCCAGCGTGACGAGCTAGCTGCTCGAGAGGCTGCTTGTTGGCTCAAGTTAACTCTCATCAGAGTGACCCAGTGGCAATATAGAGTTTAAATGCAACTCGTTAAGTATATTTGGCGTTAAGAAACTCTCGCTGGTCGTGACCCTGATTACATTTGTCTCTAAACTTGCGTTTAGCTTTTCCTCCAGGTGTCAGCTAACGTTAGCCGGTAGCATCTCCAGACAATACAACATGACTAGTTTAAAACTGAGCGTTGAGAGCGACCCTGTTTACAAAAGCAGCCATCTGATTAGGCGTTGACGTTAAATCGGTGAACCGTTATTTGTGTTTAATGCTGAGAGATCCAGACTTTGCGTGAAGTTCAGATGATGCTCATCAAGTGACACCGGTTGCGGTGGTTGGCAGACCGAGTGAAGGAGCGTTACCGTCCGAGGACCTGGCTGCTTACTTTCTGCTCAAACTGTTACCAGAGACATCTGTCAGTCAGTTTAACGTCACTAAACAAACGCGACCCTTCAACGCGCTCACCATCACCAATAACAATTACGTTATTGAGCTGTGTTAGCAAGCTACGCTAGCGGTCGTCCACATGCGTCTCAACGCACCCTGAGGCAACCGAGCGCTTGGTTATTCTGTGTGTGAGCTGTTTCTTGTGAAAATAACAAGTGCATCCAAACTGGTTCACGTGTGACTTAAAGCATTGTTTTTCTTCTCCACTAGATTCATTGTTAACGTGCAAAACGGAACCGTTGGTGAGTACTTTTCAATGTTGCTTTTCATGAGCTTTTTGTTGATGGAGCTTTTTTGTTTTTAACTAAGGCATGTGCTTTCTGTAGCCCCCAGAGCGGAAAAAGAGGACGGTTGAGGACTTCAACAAGTTCTGCAGCTTTGTCCTGGCATATGCTGGTTACATCCCCAGTCCAAAAGAGGTAAGCTGCTATGCATGTCACTGTGGATATGATAAAGTACTCTTATTGCCTGGGTTGTTAAGAAATACTAAAATATTTTTTTCTTCTTTCTTGTCGCCTTGCAGGAAAGTTCATGGTCCCCGACATCATCCAGCTCTGCACACAGTTCAGGGTTGTCAGCGGATGGAGGCGGTGGAGGCAGCAGCTCCACCGGCAACACGTGGGCAGATGGAAGCTCCGACATCCACACCATCCACACGTTTGTTCGTAAAGCTCGAGCAAATAAGGGCAAAAGTATTCGCCGCATGCACTCTGAAAGCACTCTGCTGGAAAAGATGCGCCTTAAAGACTCCCTGTATGAGAGCCAAGCCAGCTCAAAGGCCGAGCGCAAGAAGGACAAAAAGCTGAAAAAGCTGTCGCTGGGCTCCGGCTTGACGGGGGCAGACAGCGGCAGTAGTGAAGGCGAGAAAAGGGCCCGCATCAAACGCAGCAAAAACTCTAAACAGCCAAAGCCTAAGAAGCTTAAAAGTTCCACTGCTCAAAGTGAGACAGACTCTGAGGCTCAGCATACACACACAGAGGTACGACCCGCCAGAGAGGAGCTGACGGAACACGGGGGCTCCACCCCGAGCATGCAGGGGCTGGGGAAGATGCAGCCAGACGAGTCCATGAGGGAAGCGGAGATGAGCTCTAGTGAGGGTGAGACCTGGATCGCAGATGAAGACATTATGGTGGAGTCAGGTATAACAAATGCTTTTGTCCTTTTTGAAGTAACAACTGTATTAATATCATCTTTGGCCTGCATCTTATAGTCAAATGTTTAATTTCAAAACAAACTTGTTTTTTTTTACCAGCTATAACATGTCGTAACTCCGTTCTCTTTTGTCAACACAGGGGACGATTCATGGGACTTGATCACCTGTTACTGTGGGAAGCCATTCGCAGGACGGCCGATGATCGAGTGCAACCAGTGCGGCATATGGGTGCACTTGTCGTGTGCAAAGATCAAGAAGTCCAACGTTCCAGACATCTTTTACTGCCACAAGTGCAGGGACATGCGGCGGTCTGGAAACAAAAAAGACCCCTAGACCTGAAGAGGATGGGAGGGACGAGGAGCACCCACCCTGTTTTTGCTGTCCTCTTGACACTTGTTTTCTTTGATGCCTACAGCCAAAACAGCCTAAATTATCACGTGGACGGCAACTGTATTGTCAGTTTGTAGGATTTATTTTGACAATCACAACCATTCTTATTTATCCCTCACGGTTTCTTTTATGTTTCTTCTTCCCTTTTTTTATTTTATTTTTTTCTGGCTACTGTGAAGAACTGGACAGAAGGCAACAGTAACAATGGAGACTCATTTATTTGTGCCTAATTTGTTGCTTCATTAATTGGCTTTATTGTTGTATACTGTGCTGGTGATGTGCACATAAACTTTCACATGAATTCTCATATCCACTGTAGGTGCATTTTGAGTTGTAAATTATTTCTTGAGGGTATTGACAAATCAGTGAAAATTAGTGAAAGTATCTCAAGAAGTACAATTTTCAGTTTGATAGACATTTCGTTTCAACTTCCAATCAATGCAAGTTTTACACATTGGCAAAATTTATAGCGTAAGAAATGGAAAAAGTCACCCCTGTTATTTGCCTCAAGTATGTCATAATGTCAGATGAGGAGCTCATTTTTATTTTTGATCGTATTTTGACGATTTATTTTCGAGTTTGCATTTTTGTTTTGGTTGTCAGTGATGATCACTGAACTTTAACATGTAGAGATTTCACTCCCCTAGAAAAAGTGGTCTTTAAATTCATAGAATCTGTCAACATTTATTCATTTATTTTTTTGCATCTGCAATTGTATCTAAATTGCTACGTTTCAAATTGCACACAGACAAGTCTTGCGGCAGTGCACTTTTTAAATATAAACCCAAATACCATCCCTCTGCATATATGGGTGGTATTTGGGACATGATGGGCTTCGGCTGATTTAAATCTGTACTTGGCATGTAGCTGTGTACATTCATGATTGAGCGCTTAATGTTTCTTCCTGTCTGGCTTGTTAATCAATGATAGCCATTTACCATGAACAACATTTACATTGAAAGCTGTTTGGATGTTTCTGTTTCATGTGTGGTTTTAGTTTTTCATGTTTTAAAAACTCATCTGACGTGAGGGCGTAATCTTGCTGGAAGACGAATGGTTTGGCAGTGCGTTACAAGATCAGTAGCTCTGAGGCTCGTTTATGAATGGTTGTAAAAAAAATGTTTTTCTGTTTCATGTATTTGTTTATTTCTTAGCTTTCTGAGAAGCGGGATTAGGGATGCGCCCGCATCAGAGAATGGACATAAGATTGTCTCACATCGAGAACAAAGTTGTAGTGTACAGAAAATAAGTTGACGCCTCGTAGGTTGTGGCGTTTGTTTATGTTGTTTGGTTTTACCATGTGCTTTTTCTTTTGTTGGTGGGAGAGTCTTGTTCTCCAGTAGCAGTTGCACTCTCTCTACAACTTCAATTCTGTGTACATATCCTGTTCTTTGACAACTGTACATATGTGAAAGTGAAGAGAGAAAATACCCAAGCAAAATCTATATTTTCTGCAGTCTGATATTGTTTTCTTTAATTGTAGCTTGAAAAATAAAAGTCTTTGGGAACATAATGGTGGTATATTTAATCATTTGTATTGAAAGAACACAGACATTTGAAACGGTCATTTTGCCACATTTAATTAGATATTGTGCACACAGAAGTGTTTGTCGTGTTTGCACCTTCAACCACTAGAGGGAGCCGGTCGACAAGCCTGTCCCTTGTTGGTGTGGCAGTGAGTTAATTCAGCAATAAATACGGAATATAATATACAAAGTTCACACAAGGTTTGGCACTGAGTAAATATGAGGAGCTCAATTGTTGAAGTTCCGTTTCATTCCTTGTGTTCTTCTGAGTAGATGTCGGGTTCAACCTGAAACCCAAACGTACAAATCATCAGTTTTACTTGACAAAAGATTCAAGATTTTTTTTATTGTCATATGCACAATATCCGTACAATGAAAAGCTTATTTTGCTAGGTCCTCCTTACACACAGAGCAAGAAAAAAATTAAGAATACAAAAAAACATTGCTATAAATGCTAATAGTATATGACAATATATAAACAAGCTAATGCCATGGAAAACCTAGGCATGTCATGCAAATAATATGAAAATATGAGTGATTGCGGAGGGAAATAAAACGGGACATTCAAGACTATATTGAAATTGTAACATTTAACTACTGATATAGATCAATAAACAGTTTTCTCTTGTAACTCACTTTTCGGTTTCGGAAACTGGACATTTGAAAGCTGCTGATGGAGTCCAGAGGAGCAACCTTCCTCCTGTAGACACAGCAGTCTAAATCACTTAATTTATGTGACGTGCAGTGACTGACAATGAACAATTCAAACTTTTCATTCATGACATGCAATCACTCTGTACCACACATCCCTAAAACAACGTTAAACTTTCCACTTAACTTATAAAAAACCCACGAAAGAAGGAATAAAAGAATTCCAGGAAGCAGAATTTAGAAATGTCCTCACATCAATCACTAAACATAAAATAAAGAAGTTCTGATTCTATCATGAATTTAGATTCAAGTACATTTCCAACTACCCTGGTTTGTTTATTAGACACAAGACAGATTTTGTAAAGTTTTTTTTCTGTATTCATTTCAGTACAGGTTTCTCCCATTTTCTCCTCACCTTCTTTCATGGGGTTTACGGTGGTACTGGTACTGGTTCTGGTTCTGGCTCGTCCTTTGGGGAGAAATGTGCTCTGTTGGGGCGAGGAATATCTCTGATTGAAGGGGGCGCATGTCCATATCCCTGTCCATCTCCCCATCGTCCCCCACAGAGAGGTCTCCCTGGTCTGAGCGATCATGCAGATGGGAGAAGAGCTCTTGGTCCGGCCAGTTCACTTCCTGTGGACAACGACCACATTATAAATAGGCAAATAGGATTGCTTGCTTGCAGGTACTTGAGTTGTCCAAAAGGTGACAAAAATGTTGCAGGTAAAAGTGTATTACCCTTTTGTCTCTGAATCTGCTTGGAAATACAGCAGAAGACGTCTCCTCTGGCAACATGTAAAGAGCCAGGAAAGGAAACACACACGTGGAGCAAAGCATCTACACAGAGTAAGACAGCCAGAGTCAGAAACAGTAACGAACACACTAGCAAATGCATTTTAAAAGAAACAACAAGCTCACCTTAAATCTTCTGTTTTCTCTGTGCAGTTCTGTCCTCAAAGTTAATGGTGCCGGTCTGTGTCTTATGAGCTGTTAACCAGTGTGGAGGGTATTTGTAGCCATGCATCTATGGGTGGGTTTATATGATGGGACTGGCATCAGTGGCTGTTTAGGCGAAGTGTGTGTGTGTGTGTGTGTGTGTGTGTGTTCACTTCAGACATGCCAATTACGCCTTGCCGTCTGGCATTGTCATCATTAGTGTCCAAGTCTCTCTGAAGAGATTTAACATTCCTCAACACACTTAGATACAGATACATATACCACGCCCTCGTTATGAGGGAAGATGGGAGCGAGATGAGGTCATCGTTGATAATGTAGCTGTAACCTTGTCCCCTAAAGACAAATATGTCAGCTCATCCTTTGAACTACATTATTACTCTAATAGTTACTATGTGACCTTATAACCCATACTTTGTTTTCCCTCTCAACTAATTAAGGTCAAAATATCCCAAACAGTTAATAGTCCAAAGTGAATTGACAGTCAGAATTGACTAACCACTTTATCCAAAACTCCTGCATTGATTCAATGTGTTTGGGTTTGAAAGAGAAGCCCAGAGACAGTGAGATCAGAGATAGCGGGCCTACCAGGACCCCAGTGTGTGTGGTAATCATGGAAAACCCGGCAACTTCATGTAATCATGGAAAACCCAGTGACTTCACTGGCCGATTGCCACCCAATCCAGACCACACACAACTCTCGCCACCCGCCTGCCTGCTGGCTGTCTCCAGAAACCAAAACAGAGAGGAGACAGTGAAGCAGGGACGGATAGAGAGATTGGCAGGCTGCGGGGCGAGGTGGGGGTCCACTCTGAGCTATGCACATTCAGACACGTTTTCACTCTTCCTCTTTTCCCGCCCTGTCCTAATTATTTCTATTCTGGGACACTGATGCCCACCAAACATAGAGCTAGTGCTGATAGATCAGGCGTGCATAAATAAACCAAGACAAGGCTGGCAGCATGTCAGCAGGGGCAGAGGCCAGATAGGCTGCACTGATTACCTCCATTATCAAGCACAGGCCTCATTAGTAGCTTCTGGCTGGGTGTGTGACTGTGTGTGTGTGTGTGTGTGTGTGTGTGTGTGTGTGTGTGTGTGTGTGTGTGTGTGTGTGTGTGTGTGTGTGTGTATGTGTGTGCGTGTGAGAGAAAGGATTGTATTATTACAATAGAGGACTAAATGTCCTACAGAAGATGTAAACTGAAGGATAAGCCTTCAAAATGGGGACATTAGGATCTGGTTTAGGTAAAGGTAAATGTTAGAGTTAAGCTAATTGGATGCCGGGACAACTTGGCATAAGTTTACTCACATTAATTACAAGTGTCTCGTCAAAGTAATATACAGTAATTGATTTAATTTAAAAGTGTACTATATCTTAACATAAAGTGTGCCAGTTTCAACATTTTGTACTTTGTGCCACTTTAAGCCCCGTATGGACCTATATAGGTCCTTTTTTAGATATTTTAGTTAAACTGTGTAAAACATTACAATAATCATGAACAAATATATTGATGCTACACATCAAATTAAACAAGAGAACCTCGGCTACAATAATTAGTCAGCCATTTCAACACAACTCAAACACCAACTAAAATATTTATTAAAATAAAATAGTTCAGCCCACTCTGCATGTTTCCGGAACTAGCATCCCGTAGCTTGGTGCTATCAGAAGAAACCAAATGGCAAAAAGCAAGACAATTCCACACAGATTCCAAATCCCTCTGCTGCAAAGCATCACCGAGATATGAACCAAAAAACACAGCAACATAAATCGCCGAGTCAGCAAATTTTTAATTTTTTTGGAGAAAATAGCAAATAAAAGAAAAAATGCATTTCCCCCAGTAAATCCCCACTAATACAAGTTTATTGAACACCATTAGTCAATCTTTATTTACTCTTAGCCAGCAACATATATACTAATATTTATGACAAAAAGCTCACAAGGGTTGCCTTTATTATAACACCAAAATTATTCAAATAGCCCTTGTGGTTGCAGAGATACACCCTTTTTAGTTTGAGTATGCTATTTCGAGCTAAATCCTAAAAAATGCCATGGAGCTTAACGGGTTAAGATATGTAAATAGCAGAACCTACAAATTCTTGACAATAGTTCGCATTTTGGGAGTTATGCTTATTTGCTCTAATGTCGAGCGTTAGTTGAGAAGATTGAAACCACTCTCTACAATGTCTGGAGGGTGAATATGAAACTACAGCCAGCAGGCGATCAGCCTGACTCTCTCCAAAGGTAACAATCCACCAGCACCTCATCAGCTTATTCATGACCGTTAAAAATCTAAGTGTACAAATAAAGAGTTGTAGTCTTATGGGGCGTTATGTGCCAGGTCTGGAGCACTGACTTCCTTTTGTTAAGCTAAAATAACTGGCTGCTAGCTGTAGCTGTAGCTTCACATTTAGTGTACAAACAAGAGAGAGGTATTGTTTTTCTCATCTGTCAGCAATAAATGGAATACGCAATGGCAAACTGTTCATCTAACTGCACTTGTATACACTTTCTTAAGTTATTATATATTTGTTATACTTAAAAAAAAAAATCAAGTATGCACTTCTTTTATGGTTTTAAATAGTACATTAATTGTGAGAAGGTGTAAAGGTCCTCAAGACTAGTATAGTAGCATTGAAGTGTGCTTCATATCCTGTGTGTGTGTGTGTGTGTGTGTGTGTGTGTGTGTGTGTGTGTGTGTGTGTGTGTGTGTGTGTGTGTGTGTGTCTCATACCCCGCCCTGGTCCAGTGCCCTATAAGTATCAGGCATTGCAATGGGTGCCAAATATAGACTCAACAAAGACTGCTCTCTCCTGAAATGTGAGCAACCTTAGAAATGACGAACATGGGAAAAAAATGTAAATCGTAAACAAAACATTTGTCAGATGGAATATGTCCAGAAATGTAAATCATAAACAAAACATTTGTCGGTTGGAATTTGTCCAGAAATGTAAATTCAGCCATTTGTTTTTGTGGTGTTCACAGATACACAAACTGGCGCATGGACTGAACAAAATGGGTTTCAGGTCAACGTCGCTGGTGATAAACTGGGAGATAAATGGCAGATGTTTTGACTTGCCATAGCAGGAAAAGCACAGGTGTAACAAATGTTAAGTCAATTTAATTGTAAGTCCAATATTCAGTGTCCTTTGGGCTTTGTTTTGGTCTCCAACAACTTAAATGTCTAGCTAACGTTAGGTCTTTAAGCTAGGTTGCTGCTAGCATAATTTTTTTACTTTCTTCATATTAACTAAGTTAGCCGGTTGTAAATGTTTTAGAGTTGTGTGTTGAATTTAAAATCAAATACAGCAGGCTAACGTTGCTAAAAAGCTCCAGTGAGTGTTGGTTTATAACTAGCGTTAGTGCTAACTGCTAGTCTGAAGTCACGAGCTAACGTAACCACTTTCACATTTTACATATTCATTTGACTCTGTGTTAATAATATTATATTAGTCTTAAATTAGTCGTATGCACTTGAGATAGTTTAAAGTAGAGCTTAGTTTATTCAGGTTTGATGTTGTTTAGTTTAGAGAGGAAACAAGGCGGGGTGTCAGTCAACCTTTTGTCTAGTTAAATTAATATAGTTAACTAAACTGTAGTTTTTCAGTTGAGTATCCTGACGGGATGCGCGTCATCACCGAGGTACTGGCGCCCTCTGGCGGCCATTGCTAGGACACCACCCCGGGTATCGCTCCCTCCACTACTGCACTGATAGCATGTTACAGATCCATGTGCGACAGCCAACCCGATGCAAGAACAAGCAGAAACCTTGTGAAATACAGATACGTCATCGTTTCTAGTGTCTGCCAACTCGATGTTAATCATCGTGTTAAGATGTGTGCAGAACACGGAAGCCCTCATAAAGGTCTCATGTGAGTCTGTGAGGGGAGGAGATCATTTGTGTTGATGGGAGGGACGAGCACGGCAACAGAGCAGCGACGGTACACAGGTTGGGAAGAAAAAAGCGCCTCCTTGGCTCAGCTCGTGGACTCTTTTACCCCTGACACAACTTTCACTTCACTTGTTTTCACTGTTGGGATCCGAGAAGAACACCAACTGCCAGGGAGGTGAGATCCCTGCGTCACATCCATGTTTTATCAAGTTGTTACCAGATGTCGTGTGTGTGTGTGTGTGTGTGTGTGTGTGTGTGTGTGTGTGTGTGTGTGTGTGTGTGTGTGTGTGTGTGTGTGTGTGTGTGTGTGTGTGTGTGTGTGTGTGTGAGATAATGCTCCAGTCAGAGGGGAGGGCTGTGTATGTACATGTTAGGTGAAAAAATAGGGTGAAAAAAAGAAATTCCATTTGACAAATATACTTTATTGAGTTGGTGTATTCACATATACGGTTTAATCTCGGAATAGTGATGGTAGAAACATGTAAAGAAAGTGGGGCAGCAGAGGATCCAGTGGAAAAAATGTATGACCTCAGACCCCTGTCTCTGCTAGAAAATGGCACACCCACTGTTTTTTTCGATGGGAGCTATTTGGTGTTTTTTTTAGTTTCCACTGTATCTAAGACTGGACAATAGTTGGAACTGTACCCAATGCAAATGTTCACTTTAATGCAAATGATACCTACTCTATTCCTACACCGTTTCAGTCTCTTGGCCGGTTACAAAAGTGACAAAACGAAATTCGTGACATTGGCAAGCTCAAAGGAAAAGCCACTGCACTTCCCATCTGTTATTACGGATCGGAGAAAGTGATTGAGTCTGTATCTTGAGATATTTATCTATAGGATTATTAATGGGGACTGAGGTTGTGCAGACTTTGACTGAACTAGTCGTGATCCAGGATATGATGAACTGAGTGTTGTTTTGGTTTGCTCACGCTGTGTAAACAGAAACCCAACACACACCCTTAAACCACTGCGGTGTGGTGGCAAACAGTACACATGATTACAAGAAAATAGAAGTCACTCATCGTGATCGTGTAACTGATCTGAGACTAAAAGTTGTCAGACTCCTTTTTTTGATTGTCTCTTGGTTTCTGTCCAAACCCCTTCCTTTTGTATCTCCCCCTCTCCCGCTCCTTCCTTCTTGTAGTGTCCTTTAGAGATCCTGTGAGTGGACTGGGAAGAGCGACCTCTTGATACTCCGTCCTCAAAACAAGCTTCATCCAGCTGCTCGACATGTCTGCTCCTGGTAAGCCTAACGACTAGGAAAGAGGAGAAAGTAACATTTCTTTCAGATTTCCATCTTTTAATTTGATTTTCAAATGGACATTGAACAGAATTGAGAGCTCTGATGGTGAGCATTTCATCTGATATTTGATAACGGTGTAACTGAATGGCTTCAACACTTCCTCATTGGCTTCTTCCATTATGTAATATTTATCTGCCTTAGTGGAAATGATCTGGCTCTTGAATCTCAATGTTTCCATTAGACATTCCTGATCGCTGAGCCTCCTCGTGAAGTGAACAGACACCTTGTACAGCCACTAGATTCCATCGATTGAGAAACCTTATACTCCCCTGGTTGAGAAAATTTGAGAGAAAAATTTGAGAGAAACTTAAGGTGAAATCACTTCCGTTTTTTTCTCGTTGACACGGCACACCCCTCCCTCTGGATGGAAAGGAGCAGTTTAGGAAGTGAAAGGTGCCGTTGTGGGGGCATGTCAGTCTGTGTGAATGAAGGCCGCCTTCCTGCTGACATTAAATTGGGCTTTTGTTTCCTGCAAGCAGGGAAAGGAATGTGGAAAGAGGTGGAGCAACAACAAGCCTTACAAATTCACAGACCACATTACTCACATACTCTTTTTGAACTTCAGAAGCTTGATAGAAAGTCTTTCTCATTTCAATCCATATTTGTTTTGGGATTTAACACGCCCACAGCCGCAAGAAAGAAACATCTCAGTATGAGGTGGTCTAATGACATCCAAACTGGTTTAACTGGTGGTGAGTGGACTGTCCTGCCACACCAACTAAACCAGTTTGGTCTGCAATGAAACACATTTGCATTTAAGTGCACACACACCAACAAGTGTCATGTGCAGAAGGATAGGAAACATGCAATAAATAAACACAGGACACAGCCACACAGAAAACACATCTCCAGAAGGCTTGTTTTGTTCAAACTAACACTCATACCTCAAACGGATTCAATTTACATTCATATAAAATATATCAATATTTTTCAGCCTAATAGTTGGGGTGACCCTGAGCAACACTATGAAGACATCAGGTGACTCTAAGAAACACCTCTGCTAGTGTGTGAGCACAAACCAGTGAGGTTCAACTTTATTTTCGTCATGCACTTCTCTTTCGCACCCACTTCCTTTAGATCGCCATTTCATCTCCGTTCTTTGTGCTCCACCTATCATTTGTGGCTCTTTTAACCTACGTGTGAAGGACTGTGTGTTGAGTGAGTAATTCAGTATTCATCTCATTGCTTCAGACTCTCTTGAACCAAATATAGTCACCATTAGCTTTAAAAAAAAAGGTGCATAGAAGACGCTTGTGTTATTAGCAGGTGTTGAAGGGCAGACCCCTTAAACATCCGACAAAGCATCAGGAACAAATGCATGTTATCATGTTTAAATGAAGACTTTCTTCTTTTGAGACGGTATGAAGCATCCAGACTGCCACTAAAACATCACTGGTTAGTCTAGTTTGCTCTGGTCAGATACGAGTCTGTAGTTGTAATTCATGACCAAATGAAGACTGTTTTTAGGCCAAATAAAGACTACTACTATTACTACTAGACTACTACTAAAACTACTGTTTTTCAGCCAAATAAAACTGCGGTTTAAACTACAAATAAAATTACTGTTTTTATGCCAAATAAAGACTGTTTTTAGGCAATTGTCCCGTTCAAAAAGCTCTTTTAAAGAGCGTATTTTCCATGAAACGACGTAAAACAAGAGAAGACCACCAGGGCTTTCACTGTGAAGCATAGCCCAGTATCAGCTGTATATTCGCTCCCTTGTAAGTTCTTCCAATCTCCTCTGTGGCTCCGGTAATAAGTAGCTTATTGGCTCTGCGGCCCCAGCAGGGAAAAGCAGGATGATCCACAGTAACGCACACTTAGTAGCACAGAGCAGCTGCTACCGGACATAAACAGATCAGGACTTCCTCCATGTTGCCACTGTGGTGCGATGATGACCTGAATGTTTGTCTCTGCATTATTATTTGTTTTCTTTATCTTCTTATTGGAAGGTTGGCGGAGACATTTGATCCCGATTCCTGAGATAAAATGTTGAAAAGAAGCTTTAAGTTTTTTTAATGCTTGTATTGTGTTTTTATGTATGTTCTTTTTTTCAATTATTATATGGGTTTCATTCATGATTCTTTGTTTGAATTATGTTTTAAAATACTATATTCTTTTTTTTTATGTTTTCATGGCTACAGTTAACCTTGATTGCTTGTTTTATTTTACAGTGAAGAAACTCTGTGTGTGTGGAGCCTTTATAATGAACAGTCTTCTTCCAATTCAGTCAAATAAAAGAACAGAGCTGTACACGATGATGTTTTTTCCCCCCAGGTTACCCAGGCTACCCAGGCCCTCACAGCGACTCCTCCTACCCCATGGCTCAGGCCGGCGGCCACCCCGTGGCCCCTTATCCAGTTCCTCAAGGCGGGTACGGAGACCCCAGTCAAGCCCCTCCAGTGGGCTTCAACATGGGCTACAACCAAGGCCCACCTCCCGTCATGTATCAGCCCGGTGCCGTCGGCCCAGGTCCAGTTCCAGCACCGGAGTATGGCGCCCCTCATGGGGGGATCTCGCACGCTGGGGCTCCGGCCGCGGTTCCTGTTGGGGTCCCACCGGGGCTCGAGTACCTCACCCAGGTAGGAAAGAGAAATCTTCATAGCCCATGAACTCTGGTGATGCGGCTCCCCCTGTTTTCATATGTGTATCTTTATCTGGAACTAAAATGGATTTTTCAAGCTCCACTCCTTCACTTCTGGAATTTCTTCCCTCATGGTGTCTTAAACGAGCAGTTTGCTGATAATGACACCGGGACTCAGAAATGAACGATAACCAGCTACACTTCAGTTGAGGCTGTACTGTGTGTCACCCTAACAGGGGTCTCAAACTCGCGGCCCGATATTTTGTGGCCCCCTACTTGACATCAAAGTTTAGTGTTAGTGCGGCCCACGTGTTTTTCTGAGGTCCGCGCGCACGGCCCCGTAAGATAACGTTTACTGGACGAGTAGAAAAAAGATTCAGATGCTGCTAGATGCGCCAAAGTCTGGAGGTTCCGCCCACTCCTCTGTGTGATCATACGTGCCTCTCATAGGAGCTTCACAGCCAGAGGCGTCTGTGTCGAGCTCCACCTTTCACCTGATTTGTTGATTTAGGTGTCAGTCGACATTTTGTGTAAAACTACCCAATGAACACTCAGGAAATCCCAGAGGACCTACCCACCCACATACGCTGCAAAGATACACTGGTTTTTATTCAGACAAACAACACACTACCACCTGAGAAAAACCTTGCAGTGTACTAAAAAAAACAACACTGTCCACAGAGAGACGGCAGCTCTGCTCCGCTCAGCTGTTCAGTTTTTCTCTGCGCTACTCGACACACGACCATGCGCTGGTAAAGAGTACACAGTACACACATACAGAGTACACAGTACACAGTACACACATACATACAGAGTACATATGTTGTTCTTGTTCTGAAAACTGTTCTTGAAAAAAACGAAACTGAAACATGCACATTGTGTAAACATTGTAAATAGTTTGTTTTTCTATAGAACATATTTTGACTCAAATATATAGTAAATATTTAGTTTGAAAACAAAAACTGTTGTAATATTAATGTTTCATGTGCACACACCCCATGAAGCTTGATCTGTAGTATGAAGTCATTTCTCAGTCCCGAGTCTGTTGCAAATGGAACTTATTGACAGAGATCTAAAAGCTAAATTCAGAGGCACAAGGATTACCAGACATGATGGACCATTTCTGAGAGAATTGCCTCCATCCTTCCCTGAGCTGACAAAAGTCATCAGTCGGGTAATGTACCTTTATGGAAGCACATATCTGTGAGAAACCTTTCTCCACTACTTCTCTCCACTTCACTGTGACCTGGATCAGGGTCAATGTGGCTCAGCTGTGTGAGCAGAAGCGCTACCAGGTGTCTGGCAAGAAATAGAATAAAGTACAAATGTATTCAGGTTTTGCATTTGTTGGTTCAGTGCAGTTTCAATAAGTTATTTAAACAAATAAAATATATTTGCACTGTTAAAAACTATTATAAAAATGTATAGAAACTGCTGGTTGCCTTTTTTTTATGACGAAAATATGTTATGAATGTAAAAAAAAAAAAAGCACTTTCTGTGTGGCCCCCCAATGAGATCGCAATACCAGCGGTGGCCCCAAGCCAAATTGAGTTTGAGACCCCTGCCCTAACAGCTACTGTAATTGGACGCTACTGGTCAACTCTGTCGTTCACATACTTAAAATAAAACCTTCACATGTGAAAAAAGCCATAAAATATAGACGAAGATTCATGTCACGACAATTACTTGTGTTACTGTAATAGATGTACAATTGTTGTACTACTTGTACTACTTAGTTTACTGGACTTCTCCAGAGCTGAATTCAAGTTCATTACAGAGTAAAAGTGTCTGCGTTGCATCAGAAATTGGAGGAATGTCAGTTAGTGAAGGAAAAGCGATTAATCGGTCTTTAGTTTGTTCACTTGTGAATCAACAGTTACTTTTATTCAAATAGAAGTAAGACAAAGATACAGCACATAAGTTGTGGCGTACTCGGCCAAAAAAGGAACATAATTTGTAAATACAGTAGTGGAGTTTAAAGGAAGATTAAGTTGCTTTACATGGCAATGAAGTGAAATAATCCCTTCACAGTTCCACCTTTTCCTCTTGTTTTAGGAGGAATAAGACTTTCAGACTTGAGGCTGGATATATTTCCCAGTGATAAACTTCCTTTTGTGCTTTTAGATTGACCAGATCCTGATCCATCAAAAAGTGGAACTCCTCGAGGGTAAGACCTGTTGCATGTTCACGGCATTTTTCTCAGGCTTTGGTGCACCAGTGAGCTTTAAACTTCTCAACATAAATCATAAATTCTTTGCTTATCTACACTTTGTTACTCACCATTTCCACCCTGCTTTCCTTTCTCCCGCCCAGCATTCATTGGGTTTGAGACCAACAACCAGTACGAGATAAAGAACAGCCTGGGCCAGAAGATATACAAGGCCAAAGAGAAGAACGACTGCTGCACCCGCAACTGCTGCGGCTCGCTGCGCAGCTTCGACATGAAGATCAAGGACACCATGGACAGGGAGGTCATCCGCCTCATACGGCCTCTACGCTGCGTCTCCTGCTGGTGTCCCTGCTGCCTGCAAGAGGTGTGTGTGTGTGTGCGTGTGTGTATGTCAAATGCAGTTTTAATATCCATATATTACATTGACTTACCACACCAAGATTAATATTGAGCCAATTCAATAGTTCATTCAGCCCTTAGGCTTGAGGATAAGCACTGCGATAACGTGTTCCATTATTAAGGTTGTTGATATTTAACCTTATTTATTGTCTGAAGGGTTTGTGATGGAGAATAATTAACTCTTATCTGCTAAAGGAGTTGATTCATATTTCAGCTGGTTCAGCCATCTAATCAGGATGCCTCCTGGACGCCTCCCATTAAAGGTTTTCCAGGCACGTCCAACTGGTAGGAGACCCCGGGGAAGACCCAGGGCACGCTGGAGGGATTATATCTCTTCATAACATTATAACATCCTCACCCTTTTAAAAGCCCCAGTTCTTGGTCTTATGTGTCCAGGTTTTGAGATATCCGTGTCTGAGATTTCTTCCGCCACCTCAATATAATGTTTATTTGTGGTACTCACAGCATTGACATTTTAATTTAGGAAGATTTGGCAGCAACGTGTCTTCGCAGAAACAATGTCCTCGTTATTCTGGATGATGAGTTATAACAATAACTATTTTCTATGAAACAAATAGTCCTTATGAAAACTGATTCAGAGTTTAACGAGGTTGCTGTTTTTCAGCATCTCAATATCAATTACCTAAAACTATTTGCATGTCTGGTTACCACTAAAAGTATCAAAAAACAGCCCTTAAAAAAAAAAAAAGAGGATTCTAAAGTGGTGATTCTGAGCATGTTTTCCCTCCAGCCAAGCGTTAAAGCAGCTAATGGCACAGATGAAACTTATTTGGTCCTATAAGCTTAAACATCTGCCGCCTTACAGCTTATATTAGCAGGTCTCTTTCCTCCCTTCGCCTTGTGTTACTGAGCCGCTGCCGTGTCTTTGTGCACCAGTCTGCTCAGGCAGGGGTTTGTTAAGACTATGAATGGCTCTTTGTCCGTCCAAACTATCTCCTAGACTCCCCCGATGCTCTGCCATCCCTCCACCTCTGAGAACGCTCTCTTTCTGTGTTTAATCACATACTGCAGTTCTGTTTACTGGCCAGACAGGAGCCATGTGAGATGCATTACCTTTTGTTATGCGGTGCCACAATGGAGCCGTCAGAGGTTCAATTATCATCCCTGCTGTCCCGTGTGACATGCTAACCGGGATGTTGTATTTAAAGCTGTCCGTGTCCAGAGCAGATTGAAACCTTCCAGTCTTGTGGCATGATAGTATGTGTATATAATTATGAATGTGACCTTCCAGATGGAGGTCCAGTCACCGCCGGGCACCACCATAGGCTACGTCAAACAGGACTGGCACCCTTTCCTGCCGAATTTCTCCATCCAGGGAGCCAACAAGGAGACCGTACTGAAACTGGAGGGGCCCTGCTTTGCCTGCAACTGCTGTGGAGACGTCAACTTTGAGGTATGGCCAGAGGATCGTAGTGTTAGAAGAAGGTGGATACCGCTCTCATTTTTGTCCAATAGACGTGAAGCAACCAGACTTTGGAAACCGCGTCTTTATGCTATGCTAAGCTAAGCTAAGCGGTTGCTTCGTATTTATCCTACAGACATGACAGTGGTTTCATTCTTCTCATTTCAATTAACGGTTCCAATCCGAGTTTTACATTGTCTGGAAACACCTCAACATGATATGATCGCAGTATAGTGTACGTAATAAAACATCTTATTACTCTGCAG
>NC_136591.1:7389460-7669460 GCF_910589615.1 Taurulus bubalis
CAGCTCCAGCCTGGACGGAGAGAGAGAAAGAACAGTCCGATGAGAAACCAAAGAGCTTTCTTTGTTTCAAGGGAGACTACAGGGAGGTGACTTTTGACTCAAGCAGGGATGAGTCTTAAGTCAGTGAGTTAGCCGTCACAAGTTCCTGGTCATACAAATGTTATTTAGTCTCGCTTTAACCAACAGAAACTGTCCGGCAGGCAACAAGACTTTCTTTATTTCTCTAATCTTTACTGTTTACTGTGTGTAAATAAAGAACAGAGAAAAGGGAAACAAGTTAAATGTTTGCTGAAGAAGACCATGAGATGCGACTCTGAAAAGCTAGTAAGGCCATACAGTTCCCAAAAGGTCAAGAATGAACTCAAATGCTAAAAACAAACAATGTTATGATTAGTTTCATTAATAAAATGCAAAATATAAATGATTGGGATGGAAATCATCACATCATGAATGAGTTTCTACAACGGCACTTTCAGTGTGTGTATTTTACTTTTTATTTTTGCAATAATAATAACATAATTAACTCATGTATTCTTACACCAGTTTATTTTGTGATATCTAATTAGTTTGAGAGTGCACTTCACACTTACTGAGTTAGATTTCAGTGAGAGGTTGCACTGCATGACTTATTTTAATGGCCTCTGGATGCTAATACACAGTATTTATTTTTAGTAGATTTGAATGGATGTAGGTGTATTTTGTTGTTGCTTGAAGTTGCAAACAGTTCATGTGTCATAGCTGATCGAGTTATTCAAACAAACAAAGCACATTTGCATTCAAAGACTCCAGGAGATGAGGGCTGGAATGCGGTTTTGAGAGTCTGATTTAAACCCCGGTTACATCTTAACAAAGGCTCATTGTGCTAGCTAAAGTATTCCCTTTACTCTTTTTACTCCCACCCTCCTTTCTCTCACCCACCCATGTTCTATGACGGTCACAAGGTCGTTGGCCATAAGTGCAAGTTTTCGGAGTTCTGCAAAGTCTCTTGTTGCTTTCACTTCCATCGGTCGAGCCTGCAAAGGAAAACAGAGGTCGGGAAAAACAAAACAAAGATTTACTGTAAAATCCTGCATTTCCGCAACATTTTAAGGAACAGTTTCTGATTTCATCCCCTGGGAGGTTAAAAGCTTCACATTAAGTTGCAGACCTCTGCCAACATTGTGGTGAGCTGGACGAAGCTGGGTCTGTCCGAAGGACTGCAGGCCCAGCATTTCCTCATGACGCCGTACAGCTCCTTGGGGCAATCCGGCGGTTTCTCCAGCCGCTCGCCCTCCCTCTCTACGCGCCACAAAATCTGGATTGAAAACAGTGAACGTCACAGACACAAACTCTGAGTCACGCAGCATATCACAAAAGAAAGCGGCATCAGGGCGGGGACACACATTCCAAACACTAGGACTGGCATGGATACAGACACAACAAGCATAACTGTTCACATGGAGCTGGCATGCGTGTACCTGTCTGCCTGACAGGCCGAACCAGGGCTCTTCACAGTAGGTAAACATCTCCCACATGGTGACGGCAAACATCCACACGTCTGACAAATGGGAGAAGGTGCCGACACGAAGACTCTCTGGAGCGCACCTGGACCACAAAGAAAGACGTAATTAGTGAGAATCATAAATACTATTTCCTCCTCCGCCCCATTTTCCCCAACAGTCCTCACCATGCAAACGGGATTCTTCTGTGTGCTTTCATCACATAGTGATCCTTCTCTAGGCTCAGGCCTCTCATCAGGCCAAAGTCCCCGATCTTGACCACCTCCCTGGAGGCCAGCAGGACGTTTCTCGCAGCCAAGTCTCTGTGAATGAATCTCCTGGTCTCCAGGTAGTCCATACCCGCCGCGATCTGGGACGCAAAGAGCCAGAGGCGGATCAGCGGGTACTCGTACTGACGCGAGCGCAGGATGTCGTACAGCGAGCCCAAGGGGGCCAGCTCTGTTACCTAGAGGAACGGGGAAATACGTCACTGTGCAGTCAAGCTCCTGAACACACCTTAGTTTGATTAGATCCATATTGCATTTCCACGTTTAAACATCCAGACATCTTACCATCTTGAGGGGCTGTGTGAGCACCACGCCATGAAGCCGGATGATGTTGGGGTGGTCCAGTGACTGCATGGTGGTCACCTCTTGGAGAAAGTCTGTCAGTGTGTCCGTCTGCCTGGACAGGCTGCTCCTCAGCGACTTCACTGCTACAGGCAACTGAGAGGAAAAGAGAAAGGCTCAACCCCAATCCTGCCACGAAACCCCCAGCATCGGGTTTTTAATGACTTCGCCATGTTGAGAATCCCAAACCCTATCCAAGATGAGTGATGTCAATTTACACAGGACTTTAAACCTACAAGAAGTGATACATGTTTCTCCTTTTAGCTTGTTTTTGGTCTCTGCCTGAGGGAAATCTCTGTTTTAATCTGCTAAACGCTTCAGTGTGTTCACCAGCTTGTCGCTAACTGTGTCTTTTGCTGGTTGGTGCTGAGCTGGAAGCGTACAGTGGGTGGTGAAGAGCTTTAAAAAAAGATTTAAAAAGAAGCTGCGTGCTGCAGCTATTTCTTTTACTGCATCTGTACAGAATACAGACTATAAAGCAAAACAGGTTTAAAAACATGCAAAATAAATTCCACAAATCTGTCCCTTACCACTTTGCCGGTAGGCGTGTGCCACTCTCCCCTCTTCACCACCCCGAAGGACCCAGAGCCCAGCTTCTCTCCCAGAAGCAGCTCGCTGTCCTGGATCAGGCATGGAAGAGCCCGGCTACCAACCTCCGGACCCTGAGCCGGGCCGCCTCCGCTCCACTGCTCTCCTCCGTCGCGATCTCGACCACCGGCTGCCTATATGCATTGATAAATTAATTAAAAAAAGTTATTATTGATTACATTTAGTTCTCACACAATAGATATGAACTTTACAACAACTTTTGATGAGCTACACGCGTCAGACCTTGGGCACCCATGACCGTGCTCGGGAATTCGTCTTGTAGCGTTTCAGAGCATCCCATAATCTTCTTTGTGCTGGCAGAAAAAAAAGAAGAAGAGTGTAAATATATCCATCATGAATTAATACTTCTACTTCATAATAAAGCTGAAAAGAGGCCGGACTGGAATGGAAAGAGGAGAGCGAAGTTGCTGTTGAACACAATGTTAATCTACCCGATGGATTCGTAATCATACATCACATCTCAATACTACTTGATCTGCTCTGGGGTTTTTACTCTCTTTTAAATATCTGGGAGAAAAATTGTCCGATTCATTAATTTTGAAATGAAGAAATAAGCAACAAACCAAGATACAAGGAACCGGCACGGAAAGGTAAGTTCTCATTTTCATGGCAGCTTTAAACCTAAACTATATCAAAGCAATGCAAACGTCTTCATTTTGGGATGAACCAAACATCAGTTCCTGAGCTTGTCTGCTAAGACACCGTATTGATTTGTACCTGGCGAGGATGACCTGAGGAGGCGATCTGGCTCACCTGGCTTGCTGATCCCTATTTGCTCCAGGTCCGACTCCTTGACGTAGTTGAAGTGCTCGGCGCGGGTGATGTTGAGGCCATCTCTGACGCGCAGGTAGAACTTCTCCAGCTGGACCTCGACCAGGAGATGATACAGCCACTGAGTGTCTTTGTCCATCAGCATCACCTGGCCGACCTGCCTTGAGGGTCAAAGGTCACACGACAGTTGTGAGACCTTTTGTGTATTTAATGTTCAGTTTTCCTCGGACATCTAAATTCCTGACATTAAATCTTGTTAAAACTTCACGACGGGAACATAAAAGACCCAATTAAGAACCAGTGCTCTATCTGGGTCTTCCTCTACCTCAACCTATTTAATGGTAACTTTGCTCCCACTTGGGCCTGGTTACCATGGAGACCAAACAAAAAGCCCTTGGTGTGGATTGTTCTGCTTTTAGCTGTGTGCCAACATCTGTTTTGTGTGCTACCAGAGGGAATCTCATACTGGCAACGTGTTTATTTACTCCCTGCTGATCACATTTACTACACTGCATCTTTTTATAACCAAGAGAACATGAAAGGAGTGTCATGTGTCTGCAGTTCTCGACCCGAAAGAGAGTAAAATCACACAAGGAAGAGGAACAGCTGGATGAGGGGGGAAACAAAAGGAAACAAACAGCAGACATAAACGTTCCTCAGAAACATGAGCAATAGATGTAAAATGTAAAAACAGAGAGCTGGAAACATTGGCTTGTATCTGGTTTAGGGGCACCAGTCGGACTGGATTCTGTTCAATTTATGTAACTGCTGAAGTTGTGCTGTGTGTTGTCAGCGGTAATCCTGTAAGGCTGCCTGGAGCTTCCCCTTTTTCATCGAACTTTCTTTAACATCTTCGATGTCGACATCTGAATGAAGCAATGGCAGTGTCCATAGTGACAGGTGCAATAAGCAGGATGATTAATGTCCTTGTTGATTAGAAAAGGAGAAGGTAAAACACGGCAAGTTCTTCGCCCTCATTGTTAGCAGAGGTTTGTACAGTCGTAAAGCCTCTGCTTATCTGCCCTGCAGGTATGAGTCAGGGAAGACCTCCTACATTCCCCAGTCGGCTAACTTGCGGAAAAATTAACATCTACGTAAAACAACTAGCAGAACCACATTGCACGCAATCACTCGGCTCTTTCTCTCACTCAACTGATGCTTCGAAAACAAGACAAATGCAAGAGGGCACGAGCCTGGGCTTGCATTCATTTACAGGGACAACACCCAATTATTTTGGAACCTAACTTGAATGAGCATGAGGCAAACTGTCTGCGAGTCACAATCAACTCCAAAAGGGGAGAAAGCACACTGGTCAACACAGAGACCCATGTGATGCTTCTCTTTATGTACAGAGCGATCAATCTTTAACCTGTCCGGCTACTGAAAGCCCCTCTCAGCCCAAAGGCATGTGTCAAGTGTGCAACTATTTTAGTTAATAGCTTTATATGGCTAAGCAGTGACAAGTTGAACTGGCCCGACTTTTATCTGACAGGACATTGTCTGTGACTTCAAATGGCCAACAGCTTTGTTTATCCACCACAACTGCACTTCTGTTGCAGAGCACTTGTTTATGGCGATGAAGGCTTCCACTGGCTGAGCAGAAGAAAAAGATCAACCCCTCATCCATCAATGACAGGCAGCTTTATTAGAAGAAAAAAAGCGTTAACATTAGATCACACTTTTATTCTGATAGGTTATCAAAGAGGTGAAGCCTGTGCCTTTAATAAATGACACCTGTGCTGTGTGTATCTTTGCTGACTGTGTTATTGTGTTGAATTATTATCAGTGATGGATTACTGTGTAACCATGTAGTAGCTGGTAGTTTAATCCATAATAATGCAACACATTTCATTAAGCGGTCACCCAGAAAAAAACACAATATTTACCTCTGATATGTAGTAAAGTAGAATAAAATAGTAGGAAATTTAAGTAAAGTACCATCACATTTGAATTAAGTACAGTAGCCTACAACTAACTACATGTAGGCCTAATTATTATATTGCCACTACTTGTAAATACACACAATGGCTTCATGTGGGATAACTTCCATTAATATTTCATTCCCAATACAATGAAAATAAAAGTACCGTATAAGAAGGCCTTTATGTCCATGTTCTTTCACTCAGATCTTTTTTTGAAACCCGATATGTTCATACACTTTGACTTTCCCCGGACTGTTTGTCCCCATAAACCCGCTCACAGAGAGACAGAACCCCGATGCAACAACTTGAACCTACCGTTAATCAAAATAACTCAGCTATCCGGTTGTTGACGGCTATATCTCGTAGTCAAACACGTCCATGTTGGCATTGAAACCTCCGGCGACGCAGACGGAGGGCTTTTCCACAAATCACAGCTCTTCTCTGAATCCTAAACTTCCCTCGAACAATTCACCATCTGATGGATTCAGTCGTGTTATCGCAAAGATGTTGCCGAATTATCTTTTTCTGTAACGTTAGATGTTTGCACGAGTCTCTCGCTACCTGCGTGAGTTCAGCTTTTGGCTCCTCCCCTTTCCAGTATCTCTCCTGACCACACCTCTTCCTGACTTTTCTCACCTGAGCTTTCAACCCATCACAGATATGAAAGCACCTGCACTATTATAGTAATAATAACGTTAATGACAAAAGAAGTCATCAGCACAATAATGTCGGTCACCGAGTCCTTAACCGCGTGGCAATGTGGTTTAACCTGACAGGGAAGTCAAACACGCATTGTTTGCATATTTTAAAATTTCACACGGAAAATAACTAAGTGTTTTTAAGTTGTAGTAAATTAATTGAAGTACACAACATGTACCAACTTAAAACTAAATGCTATGTTGTTTCTTTTGAACACACAGACGTACACAACTTAAACTAAATGCTATGTTTTTGTGTATACACAACACACACTGCTAGTGTGGAGCCTAGAATAAAGTTAGCTTTAACATTACATTACATTACATTACATTTCATTTAGCTGACACTTTTATCCAAAGCGACTTACAATAAGTGCAATTCAACCAGGAGTACAAACTCAGAAGAACAAGAATCAAGAATGTACAATTTCTTCAATAAAGTTTAAACTACAAAGTGATCAGTAAGTGCCATTTAAGTGCTACTAAAGTGCTTCAACATAACTATTGAATGCATAATCCTCCCTTCACTCCTTCAAGTGTATAGCCTGATGTTTTGTCTTTGTTTGAAACTTTTTTCATTGTTATTTCCATTTCATGATCATTATGCATGGCTTTTTGTGACGTTGAATAATATTGTTTACCCCTGTACGTCAACGAAAACGCAATGAAGTTTATTACACCCACAACGTCAGCTTCTAAACTGATCATAAAGTTTATTCAACTTGAAATGAAACAGTTTCAACATGAAGTGAACATTGACCTCCATGAGGATTCATTGCAGGGCCGCTGGATCAGACTATATTAGTTTTAGCTTGGAGTATATGCAGTTTTTAATATAATTAAATGGGAATTGTACAAAAACAAGCTCATTATCCGATGACTAACACGCTTAATTTGTTATATGTTGTTTCCATTAATTGATCAGAAGTCATCAACTTCTTTGTAACGGCTACTATGACAAACTATGAGTTATTGAAAGGTCCAATTAGTCATGCTGAGGTTCATATTATTTCTATAAATAAGTTAAACATGATGAATTACCTCTACTGGCCTTGGTTCTTTTTGTTGTTACTCAACAGAAACTTGCCATGAGTCAAATAAAGAAACTCAAATGTCTTTTTCTCCTCCACCTGCAGTTGCCAAGCAAGTTCGACTGGATTCTTTCGCCTCCCACGTGCTGTTCATTTAAATAAAACTCATAGGCAGCACTGTAAAGGACCTGCCTGCACTTTGCCCTTCATGGTACGGTATCTCCCCTCGTAGCTCCTCCCTGTAGGTCTTCCTGAATTACTCAGAACACACAAAAGGTTTCCGTCATTCAAAGGACCCTGCAAACAAGAGCTTTCCACCTCTTTCATGCACTTCCAACTAAACTAGATTAAGGCACAGCGAACAGTTTGCTTAAAGACTGAGAAAGAGTTATGACAGGAAGAAATGTGGGGTTTTCAACCAGTAGTTTATAGAATTGTGTGTTGATTATGATTCAAGCAGGAGCTTAACAAAGAACGCTAACATTGACAAACACAAAAAAAAGACTACGGGATGAATTGGTAAATCACCAAAACAGGTATTTAGACAAAAACCTGTCATTTCCAGGATTTGATGAGTCTACAAGTAGTGTGTGGGCTGGATGTTGACACTCCTTCTGCTGTCTCAAGTCTCTGAGGCTGAAGTTCCTCAGACTCGGTTTACAGCGTTGGAAGCTCTCCATGTCTTGTTTCATGTGTCTGAGAGAAATGCTGGGGGTGAGGGGACGTGGCCCATGAAGCACTGCTGGGAAAATTCAGGAGTAGTTGTTTGAATTGAGTGAAATGTGATCGTGTTCACAGTTGTCTTGCTCATAGGTTTATATATATGATATAGATACAGTATGAAACAATGCAGTCAATGAAAATAGATACATAATGTATGACAAAGGAACAAAGAGCGAACAATTATCAGGCAAGTTGATTCATCTGCTTGCATTATTTGCCAAAAAAGCTATAAGAGTCAGTTATCACGGCATGTGAAAGGAGATAATGTGACAAGATCTAGTGAGTTTAATATTCACATGAAAATTTTAACCCACAAAACTTTATTCTAAATTCTGGTGCAGAGCCCAAAGTTTCAAAAGACACCTGAAATACCAGACTGAATTTTCTCAAAATCTGTATGAAATATCAGAATAGGTCCATTTTCTCCACGTTGCTGTGTCGACAGTGTATAGAGCCAAAATGTAAGTCGCTTTGGATAAAAGCGTCAGCTAAATGAAATGCAATTTTCATGGGATTATGCAGCTATTAAAAACAAACAAACAGAAAATGATTATACTCTGCGTGAACGCTATTTAAGAAAAAAAAACCCCGCTGTAATTGTAAAAAAAAATTAGATCATGGGCAGGAAAAATTAAGAAAAGAAGAAATTATTGATCTTCTGAATGGAAGTATAAGGAAAACAATAAACAGGACTCAGGTAAGTAGAAACAAAAATTAAAATAACAAATTAAGGTTGAAAGCTGTACACAACGCATACATGTAGTGCATATGTGCAAAATCAATAGTACACTTTCCACATAAAAGTGACTAGTAGATATACAAGTGGTTTTATACGTTTTTATTTGTGTATACTATTTATATATAAGATATATTAATCATGCATAATGTACAAATAATCTGAAATAATGTAAAGGGGATGCTCTTCAACCTGAAGTTACATGAGTGATGCTGCATCCTAAAACAAAGTAACGATGATCATGATCACAATAGCCAGGTAATGTTGTTGGGAGGTGGTTTGTTAATTTGTTGGGGAAAAAACAGCGAAGAGTAGTAATAAAAAAACATCTGTCCTTTTCTCAAAGGATCCATGTGGCTGCTGATTAAATGCAGACAAAGAGAAACAGCGCCCTCTACTGTATAACATCCGACATTTGGCGCCTGTGAAAACGTCATCATATGGCGACAACATATTTCTTATTTTTTTAAATATTTTCATAGGCTAATGTTGACTATAAAGCTCCACCCTTGTTTATTATATGTGAGAATATGACCCAGTAAATTACAATAATTAATTTGACAAGAAAGTCTTATCTTAAAGTATAATTTTCTATCAAATATAAAGTAAAAGCACCCGGAAGTCCACCCTTCGTTTGTAAACACATGGCCTGTTGTCGCGTCTAATGCTCAATTATGCCAAAACTCTTTGCCATAAAGTTTCCAGGAGGATGTAAGACTCTTCCCGAGGGCTTCTGGTCGGCTGTGGACGTGTGGATAAAGAAACCTCACGTCGTGAACAAGCGTCTCTGCGGAGCTAAGGTGACGGAGAGTGAAGACGTGGGCAGAGAGGCTCTGCTGTTCCTGCTGGATGATCCTCAACTCACCCACGATGTGCTGTCCTTCATAACCAGCAGAGTTTCACCGGCACAGACGCACGAAGAGGAACAACTCTGGTCTTCTAGTGTCAAAACAGTTATTCCTAAAGTGAACAGTTATGGGACAAACCTGCAGAAAGAGGTCATACTCAAAGGTGAGACTGCAGTGGAGTGAAAGGCTTTACCAGACTCTGCTCTGTTATGACAACTTTTTTTTTTTAAATGTATTTGTCTGTTTCAGACTTTGGCAGACAATTGGTGACCTTTCTTCCATTTGAAGAGGATTCAGAAGGACAGGTGTCTCTAAAGAAGGGCAACATTTATCAGTTCCAGCTCCTCCATCAGGACTGTGAGGAATGGTGAGTGGCTGAATGAGCACAAGCTATCTGACTAATAGTCCAACTACGGTGGCCTGGAGGTCTCAGAAATACTGACAACATAACATGTCTCATTTTATTTTTGTCTGAACACTTTATTTTTTGATGAAGGTAGCTTTGGTAACCTTTCTGAAATATTTACACATCATCATTGTCCTTGGTTTGGTTTATACAACATGATGAAATTAGATATTATATTCCTTTATTTGTCCCACAGTGGGGACATTTCAGGATTACAGCAGCAAACTGGGTAAAGTGCACACAAGAGATTTAGTAAAACATCTAAGTAATATAAAATAAACGGTAGAAAAATCTACAATACTGAATTATATATTCATATTATATGACAGAATAAAATATAACTATTATTATGAACAGTGTATTAATATTGATATTGCACAGGTTGAAGTGATTGCAGTATTTGATTATTTCCATCGTTGTTTTTAGTCTACCAACATTAAACAAGATGCAGAAAGACAATAATAATAATCAGCCTTCATTGTTCATTTCACTTAGAACAAGCTGATTCGTAAAAAAAAAAGAAGAAGTTAGCTGCTGTGTGTTCACTCACTCCCCATTCTTCCAACTCTCTTTTCTGTGAACACTATGGGGAGCTAATTTGTTTAAGCACATCAATTTAGAACTGTGCAACATTGAAACTTAACGACTGTTGATCTTAACATTTGATTTGGGCACAAAGACAGACCCTTCAGGTTGGGTAATAAAGCAGGACCCACATTACGGCCCGTATTTTGTCAGTGCTGAGCTTTAGTAAAGCAGGTTTCCAAACAAATTGTCATTTTATTTGGCACAAATCAGTTGTCACACAGTAAGCCTGGGGCTTTCTGCTCTCCTCATGGGAAAATCTGCTTCCACAACATACATTGTCCTTAGGGATTTTAAAGTTTGAATTTGTGAATTAGAATAATTGTTTTTAACAATAATAAAATCGAGATGACTCTGCCTTCATGTTCAGGTCCCTGGAGCTACACGCTTTGGCCTCAGACGCCTGGTTCTCTGACGGCGTGGCCTACCCAAAGCTGCCCTGGATGTCCTCTGACCTGCTTCCTAAACTGGTGCGCTGGGCCACCGAGGTCAAGAGCAGTGAGTTCAAGAGCACCTTGTCCCTGCTGCCGGTGGAGAAGTACAGCGTCATGTACCAGCAGCTGAAGGAGAAGTACAAGGCCATGGTCAAGGTAAAGTCTGCTCAGTGTAAGGCTGTGGTTTTATCAATGTAAACTGTTCTAATGCTGTTAATATTTAATGATCTTTATTACTGAGTACTAATGTTTATTTTCCCACGCTCTCTAGATTTGGCCTGAGGTTACAGATCCCGAGAAATTTGTCTATGAGGACGTTGCCATTGCTACATATCTCCTTGTGAGTTTGTTTTTATATCAAAAGAAGTGATCGACGTATCAATGCTACGTGAATTGAGTCCTACAGCCTTACTTACTTTAAATGTGTGTGTGACCGCTGCCACGTCTACAAACATGTCAATACCGCACACGTTGGTGTCGGTGAGACTCGTTTCTACCTGTCACATGTTGTCCGGTCACGCAACCAAAGCTGGGTGAATTAATTTGAGTGTAAAAAAAAATGGCTCGGACCCAGCAAATTGATTCGCATGTCATGCCAGAGGCAGGTGAGAGGGTGTCGGCAGCAGCTGCATGTGTCACACTGCCGCCGATCGAAGGCTCTCATCAACACAAGTCTCTGTCACTGTGCTGCAGGTGCTGTGGGCTGAGGAGCGAGCAGAGAAAGGTCTGACCGCCAGACAGTCCTTTGTGGACCTGGGCTGTGGAAACGGCCTCCTGGTTCACATACTGGCCAATGAAGGGGTGAGCTGGATACATGTTGGCTGTGTGTGATGTAACGTGTGTTACTTCCTGGTTAGAAGCTCACTGAGAATCAACAAAAGCCACAGAATAAAACAGGATGTGACAGAGATCGGTTGTTTCTGATCTAATAACTATATAAGCAGTGGCCAATTTCTGTCCAACCCCTGTAGTTTTCTAAGAAATATATTACGTTTTAATTAAATAAAAAAACTGTAAATATTAGTTATCTTAATCATGTGATCACACACACCTTGATCCGAAGCTCAAGTATGAGGCTGTTCTGTAAATAGTTTTCTAATAAATGATAAATAAAGAAAATTCTAATAATGAATTCAGGCTTAAAATAACTTTTGGTTTAAACTCTGTTCTGTACAAATGCAGATAATTGAATTGGTTGGACAGACGCAGGTAATGGTGTACTTTAAAACTGATCTGAGAACAGTCAGACGCCGCGTCTTAATGTCGCATTATGAACGGGAAAACAATCTTTTCATAATGTATGTTTAGAAAGGGGACGCAAAGGCTTATCAATTACATCACGAAGACTTTAACTGCCATGTCAACCAAACCAAACCATATTTAATGATCATATATGATAAGAACAATCAAGTCCTTTCCACTTAAAAAGTTGAAACGAGCAGATATTTGGCTTTTTTGCTTTAAAAAAATGAATGAATGAATTAGTGATAATCCAAATAGTTGCAGATTCATTTTTTTTTTCAATCAACGAATCAATTCATTGAATACTTTTTGATGCTCTTGTCTGGACCCAAGTGGTGTCTGTCTGACTGGCACTGCTACTCTAAAAAAAAGATGCAGTCACCAATTATCTTTTTATTAGGAAGGAAAAACAGATTTAAACCTCTATAAAAATCCAGTTCAACTGCCTCTTGTAAAAACTCCTCAAAGAGGAAATCTTTCAATCAGCCCAATCTGCACAGACGATCAGTGACATGATGCCGGTGAAGCAAACGGGTGTAATTGAAATGACACACCGCGCTCGGCGCTCAGAGTGTGAACAAGTGCGAGAGCGATTAGCCGCTGACCTGCAGGCCGTCTTGTGTTGCAGCATCCTGGAAAGGGCATCGATGTTCGGAAGAGGAAGATCTGGGACATGTACGGCCCCCAGACTCTGCTCGAGGTGAGAGAGCTGAGCTTGGCGAAGGCGGACACATTGTTACCCTGCTCAGGTTTTTAATGATGGTGTAATCATCTTTTCACATGAATCTGAGAATCCATGTCGCACGCTGTAGGTGTCTTTTCAGCTGCATCACCCCCTCACTGCTGCCGCTTTGTGCTTTGCTTCACGGAGGGAAGACGCTTTAGAACTATAAAGAGAACTTTTAGAACATGAGAACATCTTTTGTCTTGGAGAACAAAACGTAAATCAGGTCGCTGACAAACCCATCTGAGGTCAAGGTCAAAGGTATACATGATATATTGCTTCATCATAACACGTGATCCTCGTCACCAAACGGAGAGACGATGAGGTTGTTTTGTCTCAGAGGCAGAGATTGAACCTTTGTCTTTTTGACGTGTCAAAGACTGAGGGATCGAATTAGAGTCACACAGAGAAAATACATTTAAAATGTATGGATACATTTAAACTTGTATTTTCCTCAATTACTCACTAGGAATATATTCTAAATGCTTGTTTATTTTGTACAGAACAACGGCCAGTGAAACATATTTTTTATTTATGTTGGTCCTGAAACTATTAATCAATTAGTTGATTGACAGAATCCACCGGCAACAATTTTGATAATCCATTAATTGTTATATTTATGGAGAAATGTGATGATCTCCTGCATTTGGTGGTCTTATGTGATAGCAAACAAGTGTTGGGGTTCATGGTTTTCACTTTCTTTTGGCACTTATTGACCAAAGAATGAATTGATTAATTGAGTATTCAGCAGATTAATTGATAAGGAAAATAATAGTCAGTTGCTGCCCTAGAATGAACCTTTTGAACTGTTAATTATTTACTGAAATCCATTACAAAAAGTATTTTTTTGTGATTTAGCAGTAATGAAACAGTGTCACGCTGACATTACCTGACATTTTACACTCTTAATTTCACTACTCCCACAAGCTACAAACAGAAAACACTACTACTGCACAGGGGACTGAATCCAGACAAACCCGTGTAAACACACGCAGGGAAACCAGCCCTCAAAACACTGCACTCTCCTGTCTGCCTCCTGGACTCAGGCCTTCATCTGACAACAGGCTGCTGACTGCTTCCATTTCAGGTCATCTATTATTGACAGATTATTTTGGGAGCGGATGTGGCAGACCGATCTTTCTCAGCCCCCAAGGGTGCTGTACTCTTAAATCTTCATTTGGAGGCTCTCTGTGAACCTCACAGGCTTTAGTGCTGCTAACGTGCTTCATTTGTGATGTTGGTGATGGACCTGCCGGATGGACCTATCGAATGTGAAATGTTGAATGTAACATTGTTTGCTGGATTAGATGGGATTGTGTTATTTTGATATTTTAAAAGTCAGCATTTTGTCAAGAAAGCTCAAAGACGAGATTAATTACCCCCCCCCTGACAGGTGTACTGAGATAAATTAATAGTTTGAGGGAAAAAAAATGTCCTTTTTGGATCATTTCCATAAAGTGATTGAGAATCAAATCACGGCCGCATGCATCATCTGAACTCTAAGGAGCTCTTGTGCTTTTTTTGGTCTTTGCTATTTCAGGAAAAGGCAATTACTCCCAGCGAGAGCTTCTTATTCCCGGGTACGGACTGGCTGATTGGGAACCACTCGGACGAGCTCACACCATGGATCCCCGTTATAGCTGCCAGGCGAGTCATCAGCAGACACAATCTCACTCAGCAGCTCAAGTGCCAGCTGATCTCTCTAATTTGGAATAACATTATGGGCAGAGGGAGGATGTGTGTGTGAATGTGTGTGTCTGTGTGTGTGTGTGTGTGGGTTTGTTCCTGCATTTCAGTTCACAAGTTTGCATTTTTTTCTAAGGCAACCACCTGGTGGCGATGTTGAACCTCCGTCTTCGACTTTACTCTATTATGACTGCAGATGATAATCTCTGCGAATGGATTCTTGTTTACTGACTTTTGTAGAGATTCAGAGTCTAAATAAAAAGAAGAAAAAAGTCAGTTCACTTGCCACTAGTGATTTAGAATCATCGATGTCTTTGACGCTGGGTAAGAATTCCTTTGCTCTTACTGCAGGTCATCTTACTCATGCCGATACTTCGTCCTCCCTTGCTGTTTCTTCGACTTTTATGCCAAATACCAGAGACGCCAGTGTAAGAAGTCTCAGTATAAAGAATACATCGACTTCATCACGGAGGTGAGCCAAGTTAGTGGCTTCAACGCTGAGGAGGACTGCCTGAGAATACCCTCCACCAAACGGGTAGGCTTACGTAGTCCAAACTACTGTTGGCTCACTCGTTTTATCCCCAAACATTTGTCATATTGTGTGTTTGAGCCCTTTTTTAAATGTTTGTTCTTACTCTAAAACAAGTTACAAAGCTCTATTTAACTTCACAATTGATGCAGCAGATGCTTACATATCCTGACCCTTTATACTGACCCCCTAGTTTGGGTCACGCAGCAAAGGCTCCTACACTTCCCACAATGCAACTTGATATTGTCATTAGACCCTTCCTGATAAATGCTCTCTCCATAGTCGTTATACAACATTTGAGTCCTACTTTACATGACCAATCAAAACCTCAGGTGTACTTCTTTAACACTTTACCACTGGTCTGCGTAAATAACTAAATAAATAGACTATTTCGATCGTAAAACCTTTGGAAATAATTTGGACATTAATAATAATTAAGGTTTTAGTTGTACCTTCTACCTAGACAACAGGAGCAACAGAAACAAAAGGATGACCGCCCTGGAGGCTCTGGAGCACAACCTCGATCACGACAGTGAAATAGAGGAGGATGTCTCTGAAGATGAGGACCATCTTGAGGTCAATTCAGATTTCTTAACATAAAAAATAAATACAGTTGATTTTGAGTGAGCGGGTCAATATGACCCTTCACTGCAGAGGTGTCTCATCTCTATTTATCTACATCCCCCCATGAAAAAAAAAAATTTCAAAATGAAAATGCATAATATGTTATGATACTAATGCAATGTATGTTTAGGTTTTTCCAATGTACCTAAAACAAATCTATTTAAGGGGCGACTAACTCCATTCAACTAAAATCTGATTGAATTATTGTGTTGGTGTTGAGGTGCAAACTATATTTATTAGGATTCTTTGGTTTCTGACAATTTTTGGATGATTCAACATGCACTGGGTTGCATTGACACAGGGACATCATTGCTGGAGGAACATAACAGGAGGGATATAATGACAAGAGTATTTTACAGCCTTGATGAACCTGTGCCCTTTAGTACTTTTTAGTGTGGGTGTCAGTGAAATAATGTTTAAACATTCAATCATGGAATTAGAGTTCATATTATGATTTTGTTTGAATTTGGATCTGCATGTCTTTGAGTTTGTGGGATAAACGGACCACCCGATGTAAAATCACTTCAAACAGGTGGAGAACATGCAAACAAAAATGGTGTCACAATCTGGAAAAGGTAATGGTGACCTTACAAACTGTCCATATACCATGTGTTTTAGCTGGTAGGCTTTCTTTTTTTAAATGATCACAGTTAGATAAAACATGAAAGCATGCTGGTTTCTCCATCAGCTGATGCACTTTTACCTTTTTATGTTGTAGGTGTGACTCTGACTTCCTTTACATGTCATTTTTGGCTCTTTTTTATCCTTAGAAAAAGCTCATTAGAATTCTCTGCAAAATTATCATAAAATGCATTGCTGTTCCTCAAACAGGCCCAGCTGTGCGTCCTTGCCTTTTCTCCACCTGAGCCTCATTTAGTACAGACAGACAACAATAAATCAGATCGTTATTGTCCCCAAAGGGACGTTTCTTTCACAGCTGGCAGCCATTAATGACTTCAATACACATGGATACATAATAGGAACAAGCAAGTATTTACTGGGCTTGTAATGTGCAGGGATCAGACATAATCAGTTTGTTTGTTTTGTCCATAGCAACACACGTATTAAGGATTTGTATTCATCACTTTGGGGTTACACTTCGGGACCTCAGCACCCATGGGAGTCGTCCTGACATTCAGCTCCTTTTTTTTTTTCTTCTGCAGGTGTGTCTGGTGGGAAAGTCGAGAAACTATCAGCTGTCCGACGAGGCCGAGGCCGAGCAGCGAAGAACGCGTTACATCCAGAGCCACCAGTCCACCTCGGGGGCCACAGTGAAAAGGTCAGGCATCAGAACTGATGGAGACAGTTGCCACGGGAACAAAGACACTGACGGGACCCTCGACGGCGGCTGGGGAGCGGGGTTCCGGCCCAGAGACCGGGTTGAAACGGTTCGAAACTGCGCCGCTCTCCCGCGGGACTTTGTTGAAAGCATCGTCCTGCAGGTGGCTAATGTTCTTCTGGGGAAGACTGAAGATGACGGCGGGTCGGCGTCCACGGACTGGAATCGAGGAGGTAAAAACCACGTTAGCCACGAAAACACCTGAGATAAAAAAAACAAATGCATCGCACGAGTCTCGCTGGACAGGAGCTGCTGCTCATGTGATGAACGGGCTCAGAGTAGGACTCGTTATCTGTGAAGCTCACAGATCCTATCTTGGTATTGTGCACTTTGAAGGTTTCCTAATTCATCGCTTTGTAATATCTTTTCTAAGGCAGCTATTGATGTGTCCTTCAGAGGAAAAGATTAGTATCTACAGAAGCAGTGAAGTTGAGGAAAAAAGGATCAACGTGTTCAGGCCGGCTGACAAACATAACTGATACAATACTAGTCTTTAATATGTAATAAGGCTGTAATATCAAATTCTGAATCAGCTTTATTGGCCATGTGTGTCTACACATACATGGAATTTGACTCTGGTTTCACGTCGCTCTCATCGTACATATATACATATACATATTAATATGATGTTTTCCAGTGAAGATAATTGCATTAGAACCAACAAAATACATTTTGGGAGGATGCTTAATGGTGAGAGCTTATCAGTAGATATAAGGCTACCATGTCCAGCAGCCGGTTAGCATAGCTTAGCACAAACACTAGGAGCAGATTAAGTGTATTCTTTCGAAAGTAAAACTATTTATTTAACTCCTTTCAGACTGAATATGTATTTGTCTTTGAAGGGCAGGATGAATCACTTCTCACATTTCTCCTCGGTACCTTTTTAAAATATATTTCTCTGCAGCCTGAACCGCTCGTCTGATTCCCCTCCTCCGTTATCCCCCCTCCCTCCCTCCCTGCCTCCCTCGTCAACACCCTGTCCCCTCTCTGCATCAGTCACCAGGGCCTTCGTGACACAGCGCCGCCGCTTTGAACTCTGTATCTCACTCTCTGCCAGCCACTTCCTGCGCCACATACGCACACTGCGTCACACACATGTACACACCACCCACGCATCACGTTTGTCAAAGCCTCTGCACCCCCTGCTGATACACACACACACACACACACACACACACACACACACACACACACACACACACTATGAATGACATGAGGAGATGAGGACTGCTATCATTAAAACATGCCAGTGCTGAAATTTGAGGTAGAACGTATGAAGGAGTGAATAATGGGAGACTGTGACCCTGTATAGAGATGACTGGATGAATAATGCACCACCATCTATGATTTATGCATGAAGATGCATTTGTATTGAAGTATTCCAACCAGTTATCTGCTGTGTAAGAACAAAGGCTAAATTTAGGTCAAGCCAACCTATATTGGAAAGAAGCTTTGAGGTTTAATATATCTTTAAAGATTAAGATATGATGTTTATATATCGCTTCATATTAGATATTTTAGGTGATACATAAGTCAAATTTTGGTTACGTAACTTCCTGGCTTTAGTGTAAGTCCACATTTTGTTGAACATATTCATCAGTTGCTCCAGAGTGCCTGGTCATCGCACGTGCAATGAGTCTGTAGATTTTCCTCATTTGCCCAAACACATATTTAGTGTTGGATGTCTACATGTCTCCATAGTGGCAGATTGATTCTTTAACACAACACCAGCAGTCATAGAAGCAGCAATGATTGACGGCCTTTTTTAGTGTGTGTGTGTGTGTGTGTGTGTGTGTGTGTGTGTGTGTGTGGGTGTGTTTGTGTGTAATGGCTGGGTATCAAAACTGAGTATCGTCGGACTTCTTTTCTTTTTCCTTTTCATAGCAATCAAGTCCGATTGGTCTGATTCTTTGGCTTATCAAAAATCAAGAAGCTTTTCATTATTTGAAGCCAGTGTTGACAAATGCACAAGGCGGACTGCTGTTCCATAGCATGATATTTGTCCCCTGAAATAAATACTGTATATCTCACTGGCTTTTCAAATAGCTAACGGCAGCTTTAAATCAAGTTATTAATTCATGCATGCTGTTCTGCTGACTGGGCTCAGGTAGTTATGTAATCATGCAGAGAATGAAAGTCGGTGTGTAACTCCCATTACACTCTGCAACGCTAAACCTCAAATTACTAAAAAAGTCAGGTGCAATAAGGCAAAAAAAAGAAATTCAAAAGAATATTCTTTGTATTGTGTCTTTGTGCACCCATTATATTTTGCACTGAACAGTAACAGCTTGCATGAAAGAGGGAGTGGGTGTGAGCTGGTACACTATGTTATTAGCAAAGGGCGCCTACCATCAAACCTTTTGCCAATCTTCAGTTTTCACTGATGAACTGAACTCCCCTCACACATATGATTACTACCTTGTCCATAATATTAGAGCCTCAGCAGTCAATTAAAGTCATGTTTTTAAAATGAATGGTAAACATAAGCAATTTGAATATGTGAACTAGGGCTTGCAATTACAATTGGCATTTTCATTTTCACTACTACCACATTTTAAAGACCAAGCCGTTTTGCCCAAATAATTTAGAAGTAATTGGCACATTATTCTATAGTGAAAATGGCAGCCTTTCATAATATTACGTTGGGAATTAAAAATAAATGTTATGTTCCTGTTTTTACAGCCATTTATTCAATGCAGCTGATTTGTGATTATGGTTATTATTATGAGGGTTATAATTTCGAGTGGGAGGGCTTCTGGGCCTTTCACAAGATTTTACTTCACAAGAAAAGAGAACTTCTAAAACAAAAAGATGACTTTGTGTCGTAGTTATTTTCCCCTCTTCTTTCACAACTTTTTAATAATCTTGACCCCTTTGTATAATTCCGACTCGCAGGTTAATATACTAAACCCTTTTTGAGCATTTTGAGGTTTTGACAGACGATAAAATCAAATCGGGAGCAAACCTGTAGGACGGCAGTGCTCATGGTAATGATCCCTCCAAATGTTTTATTCACCACTCGGCAATCTTGGAGCTAATCTTCTGCACTCAGCCTGATTCTGAATTGGCTTAAGCAGCAAAAACAATCCTCCACAACAAGCAATCAATCACCGACCATCTTAACGTTTTGCACATCCTTAAAAAAAGTCCAACTGTATGTCAAGCCGAGCCATTAATAATCGTCTTTGTTGGTCTTAGTCCAAGCAGAGTCTCCTCTGTCAATACTGCCCTCCTCCCATTAATCCCCATTAACATTGGAGGCAGTAAAGGGCAGCTCTAAACGCCGTATTGATCTTATATTAAGGCCTGGAGCTCCGTGGCGTCTGGGCCGCAGGACGGCAGTCTGCCCGGTTTCACACTCTGCAACGCGGGACTGTCTTTGGCCGTGTGAGTGTCTGTGAATGTGGGAGTGTGATGCATATTTTAGGTATTAACGCAGCAATTTTACCAGCTAATTGTAGGATGTATTTGGGAGGACAATATGTTTTAGAGCGCTGAAAACCCTCATAGTTCAAAATTCAGTTGGAGAGTTGGTTCCACATTATATAAACAAAAGAAAAATATATATATATATATATATATATATATATATATATATATATATATATATATATAATAGTAGTATGTGTTTTATTCAGTCAATCATTACATACAATAAGTAAAGCGACAATATAATATACAAAAAAGAAAGAGTGAAAAGGTATAGGTAGAAGCATAATGCTTATAGTAGTACCTATATATATTTATAATACCTTGATTTATTTTGCCAACTGAACTATATATATATATATAATATTTCCCAGTGAAATTCTCTCATCTTCAATAATCTGGAAGCAAACAAGGGTTGACTGAAGTGCCACCAGAGATTTGGAGTAAAAGCATGATGAAGATCTCATGATGGTGTCGGCAGATTTAGGTCAAATATTGTTATGAAGCGGAACAAAGGAGTATTAAAAATCCTGCGGTGCGCCCCTTTTCCAATATGTCAGAGAAAAAGGAAGGAAGACTGTTATTTGTAGAAACCAAAGGTCAGTCCTGATTGAATTCTTCTCTGGGGGTAAAAGGTCAACGCCAGAAATATAGAAAGTCTCATGAAACGGACTATGGCTCAGTTATCTGCTACTCGCTAAACTCACAGCACAGGACTTTCTGCTTTTCTACATCCCACTTTCTACTTTTGTCGCTCTCTAGTATCTAAAATGAACGTCCCAGTGGCTCGACGGTAACTCGCGCTCACAATCGGTCGGTGGGAGTTGCAGTGGTGAAATGCATGCTGGTTAGAGCAGCTTTAATTGAGCGCACTTCACAGCCGTAAATTACACTTAAAGGTGTTTCTCCCCTCTCTTCCTGTAAAATGTTTGATATCCAGCGTTGGTCATCCTGTCACTCCTGGAGCATTTCCACTGAGACGATGCCTCATCTTTGCCTCTCACGAAACAACTAGTGACATCAGCCGACTGTAGTGTTGGATAGCCTTTTTTTATTTCTGTGCATGCCTGAAGCAGCACGTTAATATATTGATGAACGTAGCAGCGAAAAGACTTCCTCCTGCTCCTCTGTCACTCTCTGTTCTTCGCTCTTTCATCCCTTTCATCCCGTTCTTCCCCTCCTCCCTCCTCCTCCTCCTCCTCAGGCAGCCTCTCTGTGAGTGAGGTCGCCGGGCTGCTGGAGCAGGAAACCCTGCAGCTCCTGAAGAAGGAGTGTGGAGGCCTTCAGACGCTGCTCAAGAACAACCATCAAGTCTTTCGAGGTAGTTGTAGGATTTATTCGCAACTTGCAGAGGAAGCACTTTATCCTGCACAGGTCTAGAATCTTCTTTTTGTTCCTTCTCTTTCAGTAGAAGGAGGGAGGGTGCACATACGAGATTGGCGGGACAGGAAGTCCTCCAGGGCGGATACCAAGAGGAAGCCCGTCGCCCCCGGTGCCCTGAAAACTCGCTCCTGCTGGTTCTTCGACCACCACCGTCAGCGCTGCCCCCTGCAGGCTGAACACTGCGCTTTCGCCCACGGACCGGATGAGCTGCGACCCTCCACCAGACCTTTGAAAAAGATGAGAAACGACGCCTTTTGATTTAGCTCATTCCTCCTGAACACTTTAGTTGGACTCCATTCATTTAGTTGGTTTGTTTTCATGGCGTACATCTACTTTTAAGATCAACAGTATTCATTCTGTCCACTAAGCCGCTTGCGAAAAGTCCCCACGTCCAGCTCCGCAGCCACAAAGAGGAAGAAGTTCAGGTCCGAGCAGTGTGAGTTGTATTGATGCCACGTTGCATCATTTCTGGGAACTCTACAGGGTCCTCTTTCTTCTGCGCGAGGCTGCCAAAAATGTGGCGCTTCCTGGTGCAGCTTTTGGTTTCACTGTTGGAGCTCGCTGACACCTCTGATTCTTTCTTCTTGCACACTTACTTTATATTAAAGTGTATTTCAAGCTGCATCCTTAAAGATGATCAATTCTTTCATGTATCTTTTTGTTGTTGTTGAGCACTCAGGGTATTTTTCAACTTTCCCCTCCACTGCAGCACAACTGTAAAAGCTTATATGTACTTCACTCGGAGAATTAATCCACCTGAGACGGGTACTTTGAGGGTCGGATAAAGGCCGGACAGCGTTTGAACAAAGTAAATGTTAGCCGTATGAATTATTTGTTGGCAGGACTTTAGGGGTGAGCTGCATGTCGTCCCCTCTGGACGGCTGATCGCTGCTGTGTCTCTCGCACGCAGTTTGCCATCATCCTGTGGCTCAAATGTCAAAACCAGTAAGGCCCGCCCAGGGACTGCAGCGGAGTGATGGGAAGTATCCCCTCTGGCTTTGTTTGTTCATGTGAGTGACAACAATCATACCATTGATGCAGTACAGCATAAGGACAGACTATTTACATCTTTCTATTTGCTAACATATAAAGACAAAGACAACTGGGACTAATGTTGCATCATTTATCATTTTTATTTTGATCATGTACCGCTCAGGTAGTTTAATGTGCAGGTTTCTGACAGTAAATGATAAGACATTTTGCCCTTTGTAGCCACTAATGCAAATTGACTACTGAAGCTGAAAGGGTCAGTTCACCCACATTATAAAAGAAAACAATTTCTCAACCCTTGTTGCTTAACATGGGCCGTTTCTGCCAGGAAAAGAAAACAGACAAAATAACAATGCTCATTTTGCCAGTTTGTGATTTTTACTTTTGACTTATCTCACAATGTTGACAAAAGACTACTACATTGACTACTATATGACCTAGCATCTCATAATGTTATCTCATAAAGTATTTAGACTTGGTATCTCTGAATTTTGACAAAAGACTTTATATTGACTTAATTATCTTATCATTAAGTATTGCATAAATGGGACTAATTTAGTCATACTTTTCACCAATAAAGTAATTTATCTCAATTGTAATTTAAGTCTGTATTTTGGTATCTTTATTTATATATATATATATATATATATTATTTTTTTTGTTTGAACTTAAACAGTCTAGATTTTGACATAGTTTGTGATAATTCTTACTAAATAATTTACACGTATGACCCCCATTTACACCATACTCATCATTTTGACTGAAGTCATTTAATTGACTTAAAAGCCATCATCTCATAATTTTTTTGTTTGACTTTGACCTAGGAAGCAAAAGTTCTGACTTATGTCTCATATATTTGGTGTCTCGTGATTAGATGAACAGAAGCCTTAAAAAGCAACGGCATCCAGATAAAACGCTCAACACCAAAGTCCCAGAAACGGCAGTGAGTCCCGTCTCAGGCAGCAGTCGTCATCACGTGCACTGAATCCATTCCCTGGTTTTCCTGTTCAGAAGATTAAATCCATACTGGGGTTCAAAGGGACAACCTATCAGGTTATTTTGACTGGATGCCTCCATATGAATGGGTGTGTCGTTGAATATTGATGAAGACGCACATGTATTTACATGTATCTTAGTCTGACCACATGTTCAACACATGGAGAAAAAGCTGGCTGCAAAAGACGTCGCAACAGTTTTCTGTGCAATTTACCGTTGATGAAAGGCCATTTAGACGTAAATGACGCCTCAGCTGTTTATGGACATAAACTACAGTGGAGTTAAAGTGTGTGTGTGGTTGTGTTTTGGCAGCCAGTACTGGGTTTTAATGACCTGCTCTAACCGCCCTTCCCCCTCCATGTCATTATGTTTCCAGGAAGAAATCAGTTCATGAAAATACTCAGCCAGCAAATAATCATCGATGCAATCGACCCGCTGCCCTACATGTAGCTGCAGAGGAGTTTGACGTGTCCTGGGAGCTGAGGTGGTCACCTGCCTGATTCCCCCCCCCACCACACACACACACACACACACACACACACACACACACACTATTGCCATGACCTTTCTGGCACCATCCCCTTCTGACCACTGTTCAATAAGCCATCATTATGATTCTGTTTACATCCACCTCGCCCTGGAGATCCCTCCCTCCCTCACATAAACACTGCACAGGAGGGCTGCCGCTCACCCAACTGAAGAATGCACCATCGTGCCAAAAACAACGGCTACAAACAAGAAAACACTTGCATATATCCGAAGAGATGTGGCAAGTCTAGTTTGGGTAATTTGCAGATGAAAAGATGTCTAGACGTCTCCATTAAAACTGAGTTTCATTTAGGGGAAAATTGGTTTGTTAGATGTCAAGGTTTCATACAACCATTACTGTGATGCCTGTTTAAACATATATTTAGAAGCTGTTACACTTTGAGGTACAGCCATTACAATGCTGGTGAAACAATGATTATATGTAAATATGCCGTCAAAAAATGCCGTTTCAAACATCTTTTCTAGACATCTAAACATCTTTAGACCAATCAAACTACTTCCTTTACTTACAGGAACTCTACAGTAGCTGAATCATTGGAGTTAATGGAGCTACTTACAACTGTCGAGGAGACGAAACATATTATGTGATCCGTGAATCTGAATTATGAAATGGTAGCTTGACAAGGTACTATCTTTTTCCTGTGCTTTCAACCAGTCTCCATCATACAGAAATACGTGATGATTATCATTTACCACGACACGGTGGTTCCCAACATGAGGGTATTGAGGTCACGAGGTGAAGAAGATGAGAAAACATGAGAAAAACATTCCTGCGACAGAAATTACACATCTTTTTCCTCTCTTAGAAGAAGTGTCACTCCTCGGTTGAGCTGCTCACTACATATGCAACCTGTGATGAGGGGCCGAGACCGACTATTGTTTGGATATAAAGGTCACAGGCTAATAAGGTGCAGGACCAGTAACTTAGGGAACAGTCAGGAGCTGCACAACGTGAATGTGTGGGCAGTTGAATTGGCTTCCAGATACCCGGATCTTGTTGCCTTTCCAGTGGAAAACTATGTGAACTATGTAAACAGCCGTAAATTTCCTTTGTAAGTTAATCTGCATGTCTTGCACAATGTCTGATACTGAACCGGGGCTCCAGTTGTTTATTCTGCAAATGATACTTCTCATGTCAGTGGTTTCTTGTATTTTCCAAAGAAGAAAATTATCTTTTTTTCTTGTTTCAAAAAGATCTTGAATGGCATAAATCAGCCGATTTCCAGGCTCAGTCCAGAGGAATGAAGTAGAGACGGGGAAAAGCAAAAGCAGCAACAGAAGGGACAGACAAAATGACTCCCCGTGCTGTAAATCTAGGTCAGGGAGAAGTGGCTGCATCTCTTTGCCTAAGCTAACAACTTTCCCCGTGTTTCCCTCATGCTTTATTCATTGTGGCACCACAGGACCCGGTGATGTACAAAAGTCTCTCTCAGCAAAGCGAGCCATGTATTACTGCAACGCTGACAGCTGTCACTGCAATGAATTATTTTGTTTGACTGTTGCTGCCTCGCAAAAAATCTTCGTATTCTTCCCCGTTTTATTCCGTTTGTGGGTTTTCTGGAGAGAGGGGTTGTTTCGGTACATCATTTTGTTTCAGTATCTGTTTTTATTTGCTATTGCTGGCTCCAAATGGATATTGGGGGAATGTGGTTACTCAATGGGAAGTCGTGTACACATTCAAACTGGCGAGCAGGTAAACGTAACCCAGAAATGCAAAGGAATAATGACAAGAGGCCATTGGGATTATCAACATTTTCCTCAGATTTATTATATAATTACTTAGAAATACTCTATACACGACTAAAATGTAAATACATTTCAATATATACATTTTTGAAAACCTCAGCAGCAGACAAAGCTTTACACTACAGAGTCGTGAATACGTTCATATGGACTTCTCTCTTGAACACTGAAAACACAATCCTACTTGAAGATGATGAATAATACAATAATTCAACGATAACATGGTCAGATTCACCACTTGAGATCCTTAGTAATATTTTAACAAACCTTAATTTCAGCCATTGAACGTAAAGCTAGGATGTATATGCTTCTATTCCTAATCCTGCATTTAAATGTATGTATAGACAACAACAGTATGTACAATATTTATTCCTCTTAATTTCATTACTCTACTTTTTCCTTTTCATCTGATCTGATGTAGATATACACATTTGGTGGAATACTCTCCACCTACTGGAAAAAAATAATGCAATTGTTTGTGGTTTGATGATGTTGAAAGCACTAATGGAAAGTGTATGCACTTTTTCCAGCTTTGTTCCCTAAAAGGAGGAGCTCCTAGGAGGATTTTCCAACCACAGAAAAGTCCACACCCTTCCTAAACCCTAAAAGTCGAGGATGATATTCCCACTCTCGATCAATATCTCAAAGCAGAGGATGGTCACAGCAGATAACACACGTCTAGCCTTTATGTGTCATACTGTACCTGCAGGAGACCCCTTTTCCACCCCCTCATCCAACACCCCCTGCTCGACCTTCCTCACCACCTCCTGGGTGACGCTCAGAGATAAGGGAGTTAGGCTCTCGAGCCTTTATACCCCGGTGCTCCCTCAGCGTGTCATTGCATGAACTGAGAGCGACAGAAAGGACGAGATAAGGGAGGAAGGTTTGTTTGGAAACGTTTCCATCTGACGTTTCACCATTCAACACTTGCTTCAAAAAGTTGGCAGTTGAGGTGGCGAGCGAAGACGGTGCTCCTTCTATCTCGACGCGGCTAGAAATACACAATGCACACATGGGTCGTGCCGTGGCATCCACACAATTTACTCCGATTTATAACAGTTTATGCATTCCTGCCAGTATAACGCTTAGTGAGCCGTCATACTGGTATGCTCACTGGTTTATCTCATGGACTAAACCTGATTGAAGGATATATTTTGCAACAGAATCCCAGTACCCCCCCCCCCCCCCCCCCCCCTTTTTATTTTTTGCCGGTTGAAATTGCCACTTTGGGGCCAATCCACTGAATTAATATTTTATGAGATGTTAATTTAATACTGTGTTCGGCACGATGCCTCACGGTGTGAATTCTCACTCTCCCAGGCTTCTGCTAATCATATTAAAATATAGATTTTCTTGCACTATTCAAATTACCGCCTGTTTGAATCTCAGTGACTCTATATAGTGTCCGGGAAACATGAGAACGCAGAGTGAGGAGGTAACATTTACAGGAGACATGTTCATCTGTAAAAAGCTTCAAACACCCTTTATTCCCCTCATTCTTTGGTTCTTGCTGTTATTTCCCTTTTACCAATTCATTTTAGCCAAACGTCACACTTCCCCCGAGTTGATTAGAGGGTTATTTATATCACCTGCGCACAAGGTGTGGGGACTGGCTCCTAATCAAGAGTTTGGAGCGGCCAATTAGGGTGTGACGATCACACCCAGGGCATTTTGGTCCTCCTGCTCCATCATGCACACCTCCTTTTAGTAGATTCAGAAACTCTGTTCTTAACTTTTTTGATGTCTTAACTTTTTTGATTGAGGGTGATTCTGAGCTTTCCGTAACACTTGAGCTCCTTTCCTCTCGGTTACCTGCAACCGGGCAAACCTTCGTGCTAGGGCTGGGCGGTATGGCCAAAAATTCATATCACGGTATTTTGTAAGATTCTGGCGGTTTCACGGTATATCACGGTATTTTTTTTCAAATAAACACATTAATTTATTGACGCCGAAAAGGACCGCCACCGCCATCGTTATTCACCACTGGCTCGCAACTGGCCAGCAGCTGTTTTGATTGGTACATAGGGAGCTAAACATGGAGGGATTTAAGACCCAGGGGGATCCCTTGATACTAGTGGCACATGCGCAGCCAACGACTATTGTCATTCTTCGGCAGGCAGCAACATTTAACGTTTACAGTCACAGATACGTGTACAGCGGTCTGAGCTACTTACGTCTCACGGATAGAAGTTGACTCATGGTTTGAAAGAAATGACATCGCCAAAATGCATGATGGGTAAAGCCCTGCACAGCCTGAGTGGGCAGTAAAGCCCGCCCACTCAGGCTGTGCGGTATACCGGTTCAACCGGTATACCGCACAGCCCTAATTCGTGCTATTCATGGAGTAAAAGTCTCCATGTAAACATAAAACTATGATTTATACTCACAGGTATTTCCAACTTTCTTTGTGTGCCATGGCAACCGATATCCACAAGACAAACATTACAACATTATACGCCCAGGACAGATGACATGTTCATGGATTCCCTGCAACAACAATGTCATAGAATTAGAATCAGCTTTATTGGCTATGTGTGTCGACACATACACGGAATTTGACTCCGGTTTCACGTAGCTCTCATCGTACATATATACATATTAAATACAATAAACAAGATAATATAAAAAAGACATTAAAGACAACAGCAGCAAAAAAAAAAAAGTTCAATGATCAGTGACGACGTTTCACTGACTGAACACTTGGTTGCATTATTAGAAACAAGTTAATAAATAAATCAGCACATATAGACACTATTAGAGTTTTTCCACATTGATGAATTTTCTTTTTGGAGAAACAATCACAGTTAATTAAATGACATAGTCAGCTGTCATCCAAGAGTATGCTGCATATTCTTTACAGTCAACATACATTATAAGAAGTCGGTCCCCTTCTCTAAGCAATTGTATCAGCAGCTTTCAGTGATGCACTGGACTGTATCATTCATGTGGGAAACAAGCACATTCAATTTGGGTTCCATGATGCAACATTACATAATCTGTTTTGCTTTCAGTGTGACATCACGCCCGGACCATCATGTGAGGGACATTAAAGTGCTGTGAGCGTCCATCTCCCATGGGTTAAACAACTCGCCTTCACAAGCTCGTCCAAGTGAAACAAGAAAACGCATCCGCCCAACGTAAGAGCCGCGCAGCAGCTTCACATCAGTGAAGTGAAAATGGGGGTTACCATCGAGGCACAAACCTGGAGAGGGTGTCGTTACCATGGGCGACGGTCCGAGGTGACCCAGATGGTACAAAAGCAGCTGAGCCGATGGGCCGACGCGCTCTGACAGCTACACTAAGTAGAAAAAGCCACACTGCAATAAGCACAAGTTTTTTCTTAAAACATGGTCACACCCCTGATTGAACACATGATGGATTGACATACTGCTGCATTTAAAGAGCGCATGCATCCCTGTTTACACTTCATCAAGCACAGCCTCTCCAAACACAGTGGTGTGTTAGCGCCGTGTGCGTTTGCGTTGGAGCCAATAAGGAAAAGTTAAACCGCTCAGCACATACATGGCTGCACAGGGGAGGATAAACAGTGTCAAATCACAGACATGACTGGAGCATGAAGATACTATTCACCTAAAGGTCCTGTTTGTGCTCACAGATCAATAATAACCTAACAGGATCCAACTTTAAAGGAATAGTTCGACAAGTTGGGAAATAGGCCTTTTTTCCCGCCTAGCGTTGATGAGAAGCTCAACTCTCACGTCTTTAAGTTTGAAGCTAAGGCCAGGAGGTGAATGTGCTGTTAGTTTAGCATAAATAATACAGAGGCAGAGGGAAACAGCTAGCTTGGATCTGTCCAATGGTCAAAAATAAGCCTAGCTGGATCAATATGGGCTTTGGATGGGTTGGTAGGCATATTTGTGGGCAGAGCCAGGCCAGCTATTTCCTTCAGCTAAGCTAATGATTTCCTGGTCCTCTATTGCCAAGTAAGTGAATAAGCATTGACTTCTTTTTTTTTCAGATAATGGTGCTTGATGTATAAGCTTTATAGCCTATAAATTATGCAAATTAGTGCAGATTCACCAATGATTAGGCCGACTATTGTTAGCATACGATTTATTTCTTGCCACTGTACATTTAAATCTAGTTGAAATAGACTGAACTTCCTTGTAGTGCACAATGTAATCGTGGTGACAGTGTCCAAAATAATCAAGTGCCAAAACACACAATTAATGGATCAAGGGGACTTCCTGTGATGGAATATGCCGATGCCACACCTCGAATGAGATCCTCTAAATCTTTTACGTGATCCCAAACAAAGCCACAAATAGCAGACGCTCTCATTATTCAAACCAGTCGGGACATCCACGATCAAAAAATGGCCTCTGCGTTAACATATCTTTCTTCAATTTGAATCTGTCCTTGGACAGGAATGTTTTTTAGCTCCTTCTTTGCTTTTAAAAACTCTCTGCCTCCCCAGAGAGAGTAAGAGTGGGCGACGGTGGCTGGAAATAGCACTCGCCGAGAAAGGATGAATCAACGCTGCACCTTATGCTTAATTAAAGATTAACGAGAAATTGCTCGCTGGTGTGGAGGCTTCTCAAAGCCTCACTTTACTTCTCTGATTAGGGTTGCGTAAGTCTTGTTAATACTGCATGGACTACGCTAAAAAAGTAATGACATCTGTCAGTGTGGCAGAATCAATCCTGCTCCGACAGGCTGCAACATTTGACGCTGGTGTGTTGCCAACACATTGATAAATTAGCTGCTCACAGCTGCTAAATCACTTAAGTCTTACTGATTCAAAAGTGTAAAATGTATCTGAATTAATGATGAACCCCCCGTGAAAAGGTTCAAACAGTGAAGCGTTCATCATCTCTTTGTTTGAAGCACTGATGGAGATCTGAGCTAAGTTTACTGTTTAAAAATTGTGGACGAAAAATGTTTTATGATTCATTTGTCAAAAATATATATATGTATGTATATATTATATGTAGGGAAATGTTCTATATATGGTTAATATCAAGTGCTATAATTAGGTTTATATCTTATGCTTAAAATACAGCTGCAAAGACACTTAGCACACACACATTTATGGCCCGAGCATGATGAGGTTTATAAAAGCACATTACAACAGGACATTTTGTTGAGAGAAACATTTCCTAGAACAGGATGAGTGTCACTTCCCGCGTAGTCGGCCTGAATAGAAGTTCAGGTAGCGGGTTCACCAGTTAAGAAAAGCAGACAGGACATGAATTTGTCTTAACTTGCCCTAAATACATTACAATCCAAAAGCAAATCTATTATTGAAATCAGAAAAATTAGCAAGACTAAAACTCTGTCCAAGTATTCCACATGCCAACGATATCTGCTGTTTCCAATACATTTTGCAAGCGTTGCTTTCTTTTTGTAGCCTTTTCTTCTTTTCACAGCAAAATCTACTGAATGGCGAGAATCAGTATTCTGTAACTCAGATAGAGAATCCAGGGGAATTATAAAAGTGGCGCAAGCATTTACCAGGAAAGTGAGACAAACACAACCACAAAAACATACATCCCAAAAAAAAAAAATACAATCAAACGAACAACAGCGAACAAATTTATTTGGGATTGAAAAACACAAGTTCTGTGGCCTTTTTACACTTAAACGCTTAAACAATTTACCAGAAAGGTATTTATTGACATATTTTATACTTTAGAACAACACTTTCAAATATGTTAAACAGACACACATATATATTCAGAGATCTCATCAAAAACCCATCAAAATATATAAAAAGAATACCCACATTGACTCTGATAACCAGAAAGTGCAAAAATGAAAACTCATTTCCTGGTTTTGGGACTCCTTCCTGCAGCCAGAGGCTGTAAAGCCCTCTGACGCCTTGGCAGTAGTTAAAAAAGAAAGAAAAGGGAAGCATCCTTTCTTTGTGTGATGTAAGCCAGCGTCTTCTGCTGTCCAATCCTGTTGTACCTGACATACTGATCCACGCTACCACTATGCAGCCCTGCAATCCTTATAAATATCCGATGGGCCTCTGCCGTGCCAGAAAGCGTAAGGTGGTGGAGTGTGTGTAGTGACTATTTTCCTGCTCGGCCCCTCGTGACTCATGAGACTTATTTTGCATGAGTCACTACACTGAAAGTCCACACCTTTAAGGCCAATCGAGGCTGGAAAAGGCCCTGACGGATGTTCGAAGCGGTGTTCTGGGGGAGTCTTGTCCTTTAAGGCAGACGGGTTGCAGTAAAGGTTAGACAAGGATGAGTAAGAGCCGATATACTGTGAGATGAAAACAGGCAGGACAAACTGCCACTACTGGGGATCCAGCGTTGGATCCGTGTGTGTGTGTGTGTGTGTGTGTGTGTGTAGGTGTGTGTGCAGGGAGAGAGGAGGAAATAGGCAGTGCTAGAAAGGAGTGAGTCAACGTGTATTTATTACAGCAAAGGGCTGGAGCATGGGGAGTTGAGCTGGTGAAATTATAGATCTTATAATATCATTCACTGGAGATTGAGAAAATGTAAAAACACAGCCTTCATTTCCACAAACTGTAAAACCCACAAAGTTCATCAAATGAAACTTATTCTTAGATAATAAGGTAATTATTTATATTAGTATACTTATGTAATAGTTGACAGGGGAAATATATACACATTATTGTAAATTAATGTAAATTACTATTACATTTGGTCTGGAATTTCTTGGTGTTGAAGGAAATAAAAACAACCTTCTGAGAGTCCAGCAGGCCTGTTATGTTTGCTGTTCAGGGAGGTTTCAGGAAACGATCAATTGTCACATGGACTTTGTGTAAACCTTTGAGCAAATCTAAACTTGTACCTGATTTGGCCCTGATTCACGTGCGCTGTGTGCTGAATTAGGTGAACAAATAATATACTTATAAAACTCTTCCTAAACCAATGGCGTGATCTGAAATTCACCAGGAAACAGTGGCCAACGTCCCAGTTTCTCACAGCATGCGTGTGATTCATCCAACAGCAACATTGAATAACATTTATCCATCTAGTGAAATGTCCACCTTTAAATCCATCCGTGTCACACTCTAATTGTATAATGGTGTACAATAATTGCAGAGGGTTATTTACATGTGGACTTTTGTTATAACAGTGCTGGGAGCGGTGGATAATTTATAGAGCTGTACTATAAACTACAGTACTCACTGTACCCAACGCAGGACCAGAACATCAGCCATCCTGGAAGTGATGTGTGTGTGTGTGTGTGTGTGTGTGTGTGTGTGTGTGTGTGTGTGGGGGGGGGGGGCCTGTGACTCTGTTTAATGTCTTTAACTGATTTACTTGATACACTGTATGTTAGGTCTTAAAATATCCAGGTTTAATTGGATTTCTTTAACAGTTACTTTACTTTGAGGATATGATACCTCCATTTACTACCCCATTAAACAAAAATAATGTCTAATTTTAGCTTTAACAACAACTTAACTGAAAGTCCACATACTTGCTTTCACCCCCGGTGCCATCAACCATATCTCACGGTCTTCATCAGCACAAGTTGGCTTATTGAGATGAGCTCAGTTTTCATCAAGCGACCCGTGATAAGAGGTCAGAGGTGAACACTCTTCATGACAATTGATGAGGAAGAACACAGGCACATTGTTTTACCTTGATAATGTTTTCTCAACACTGTTAATCAGGTCAACGCTTTCACGTGCGCTGCGGTGATCTCTGCACATTATACTATCCCAGTAAAAAGGCGTGTTAAGTAATGTTGTCTTCATCAGTGTGCCTGCATGTTTTATGAGGCTCTTTTCCTTGTTTGATGCAGAAGCTACATAACGCTCCAGCACGTGCCTGCTGGCCTGCTGGCCTGCTCTGTCTGCCTACTGGAGCTCCGGCTGGCTTCAAAGCGCTCCTGTTGCCTAATGATAATGAATGCAGTGTGTCTGCTCAATGTGCTTAGTGGCTCACTGTCAATCTGTTCCACTCAGACTCAGGTTACAGTCTGCTCCTGCAGACCTCCTGCAGACCTGCAGCGCACGAGCAGCCGCCGCCAAGAGAGACAGTTTCCCCGTGTGGTCATGGACCCTCTGCAACAACAATGTGTTTGTGGCCCTGAGGTCAGAATCAAAGGAATGTTCTTTTAGATCTAATACACACTGTAGTTAGCAGTTTGACACAGTTCTGACCTCCTCATATCCTTTGAAAAGGTGTCCAGGAAGTTCTGTGTAATATATGCCAAAGCTTCATGAAGAAAGTGTTTGCCTGTTTATGAAAGGATTGATGAAGACATCAATAAATACGCAGGGCATAGCCCGCTGGGTTATTAATAAAATACTAAAGGAGTCCTTTCAAATGTGGCTTTATTTGGTGTGTCCTCACTGGGTCAAAGCAATCTATTTACGCCTCTCCCTCACCCCGGCTATCTCTCCATCCAGTCCTTTGGGTCTCCGGATAAAAGAGAGCTCATTGGGAACAAAGCGAAGGGTTTGACGGAGCTTTGGCCACCTGCAGCTGACCAGAAATGAATAAGTCCCATGAGAAATGTACAACGACGCATACATGTCACGAAACATCATTTAAGCCTTTGAATGCCGTCAAAAATACTGCTCCAGTTGCACATATACCATAAAGAGAACATAATTTGCCGCAGATAATAGCGGCTTCATAACCTTCTTGGGTGGCCACGAAAACTCATGTAAACGATATTTACATCCACATCGAGAGCATGTGTTGCCAGAGATGGTGCGATACCTTCCCAGACTGGGGTGTTGCTATGGGAACATGACTCATCACAAGTCCGTCCTGCTTTACCTGTGGCAGCTGCACAGCACTCACGAAAGCTATTTCATGCTCCTTTTGTTTGCCGACCAGCAGTGCTGAGCCTCAATTTTCAATAACATATCATATCAGATGTCTGGGAAAACAGGCAGGTGCTAAAAAAGCTTTTGTAGCCAGTGGTTTCTTTTTTTTCATTAACAGGAGATGCTGTATATTTAGGAGCACTTTTTACGGAGTTATGCCGTGATTGAATCAAAGTCACATTATCATGATTGTGTGAGGAACAACATGCATGTGATTGCTGTTTGTATCAATGCAATTTCAATTTCTTTTTTTATGACTTTGAAATCATATGAGAGCTTGTTGACCTTAGTTTGTTGAGTTATAGATGCAATTGGATTTAATGGAGGATTTAATGCATTATAATGTATAACTCATTAACGGTTTTATGTCCTCATGATTATCTTACGGTTCATTAACTTGTGTTTTATAAGCATTATACAAGTTGTAAATACAATTGGACTAAATAAGCCTCAATGCACTGACATGCATTCTCTATCTAACACATAATCACTTATAATCTTTCCATGTCATCATAACAAGGTTCAGTTAAGTTGATCAGTGTATAGTAGAGAGCATTTTGACATTTAAGTGACGTTTGTAGTTGAGTTATAAATACAATCGGCGTGAATGGGCCATAGACTTGAATGCATTACATCTGAACATGCACTTGTGCACACACACACACACACACACACACACACACACACACACACACACACACACACACACACACACACACACACACACAGATGCACATAGATTAGATAAACACACAAACACTCACAAAGGCTATACATGTATGCATGCACACAGGCACGTATACAAAAAATAATCACGCACATAAACCTCGGCAATCCATATCATGCTAGTGTAGCCTGTTACAATGTTTTGTCCCTGACAAGTAAACAAATAAATACACAGTAACCATAAGTCGCCATAAGGCACTTGTGTATGCTGGATGTGCACAATAGTGATCATTTTGAAATATGAATGAAGCTTGCGTAAGACACAGTTGCTAAGATATTAATAAATAAAGATGTGTGCATGGTATTGTTTTTAAAACAAAGTAATTCATCAACATTTGTCAATAAGAACATTCCATTATCCACAAATGATTGTGATTCCATACGTGATGTTTTGGAGGCATTACAATTGGAGATGTGAATAAAAAATATAATATATAAGCAAATGTATCCACACAATAACAATATAAATAATGATAAAAAGAAGAGGAAAACAACACAATTCCCCTTACTTATGTGATCAAATGGTTTTTATGTCATGTTTTCTTTTTGACAGACTTTTCTTACTGTGCAACACATAACACACACACACACTACATCGAAAGTGTCCGGCAGACGTGTGCGGCCAGTTCTGTGTCTGTGTGGTGCTTCAGGCATGTTGTCATACACAGAGAAGTGTGGAGGAGGTCCATCTGTCACTACTACTCACCCTGGACCCAGAATCCTGAGCTGTCCTTCACAACCGGCCCTCGTCTTTCTATCCTCACGGGTTACTGGATACATGTAAACCTTCAATAAAACAAAGAAAACGGCAGTATGCAGCAGGAAATGTCTGTTTCTTGTCCTCTTCATTATGATGTGTAAGTTGGAGACTGTGGTTCGTTACTTCAGGTGAGCTTGTTTATACGATGGACTGGTTACTGCTGGAGAACTTAAGATCAAATATCGATCTGTATTTGATGGATCCTTGGAGTATGAGTACAAGCACAGCACGTTTCGAAGGTTAATGACTTCTGACCTTGTTTCTAATCCTCACTGAATCTCCATCCTTACACTAACTCATTAAGAGCTGACCTACGGTCAATATGAACACAGTCTCAAATAATTGGGTCCACCAAAGTAGATAACAAATTATATTTATGTGAGGATCTAGACAGACCTACTGTATCGGTGTCCTTAATATCAGGAGTAAAATCTATTTTGAAAAGAAACATCTGCACAATATTTGAAGTTGCTGATGCTATAACTACTGTGAATATAAAGAAGGCATAAGTTAGCAAAGTGTATGCGCACCTGAAGGCAACTGAGCAGAGAGACAAGCTGACGGAAAGTCTGCTGAATCAGGAACATATTTGTTTTTTATGTTTTAGTTAATTTTCCGTAGCATACGGGGAGATTTTAAATTGATATTGTTCCTTCTAGGCAGCAAGTGGCTAATTCATTTCAGTATCAAGAAATCTTAACTGAAACTTATTGTTTGAAATAATCCATCACATTTATAGAGAAGTTATGTTATCCAAACACATTGTGTTGTAGTTGCAAGTACAAACTGTTCTTAACGTACACGGGTGCTATTTCATACAGTTCTTATTGTACGCTAATCCCATAAATTGACTAAATCTATCAATACGTTACTTCTTTTGTCAATGCTTTACGTCTATTGTGGCAGCTAGCTGCAATTCGTGAAGATTATCACAAAAATAGTTAAATTTTTCTTGTCTTCATAGTTTGTGGGTCTTATTTTGACTACTACTTTAAAACTATGAATTGCATTATTGCCCAATTGGACCTCCAACCAATAATAGTATAATTTACAAATAAAAGAATAGTATAATGCTGACTTTGATGGATTATTTGATTAATTTCCCCCCTCCTACCTGACTCTGACTCTCGGGACCGTGAGAAAGCTGTGATTCTAAAGAGGCGCAGCGTAAAAGCTCCAAGTGACATCCCAGGTACCATAGAGTGCCGCGGGGGGATTTCATTACTGTGCTGAGGGCCACACTTTTGTTCTGAACATCTGAGGCACTTCTCCTGCTGCCTGAAGGTGACCAGGTTGTTGATTGTGTGAAGGTCAGATTATTGGTTAGAGTGGAGAGTTGAAAGCTTTCAGAGTGATCCTTGTTGTAAGGCTGAGGTTGTGAGGTGACCGCCGACATCAATTTTGCTCTCAGTGTGCTGGTTTTGCTCTCGCTGACAAACACAACATCACTGTGTTGCTCTGTTCGTGCACTGTGCTCTTCTCAACAACCAGCGGCTATTTTCATTATTGATTATTTGGTTGATTATTTTCACTATTAATCAATAACTTTTCTAGTCTGCGAAACATGTCCATCACGACTTCAACGAGTACAACAAGACATCTTCCAGACTAAAACCAAACATATTCTGTTTGTATGATGGAAGGCAGAGAAAAGCATCACATCCTCACATCTGAGAAGCTGGAGCCAGAGAATGTTGGTCTTTTTTCTTTGGTTTGTTGTTGGACTAAAACATTATGAATTCTATAAACATTATATCTGCTCAACTTTAGCATCTCATTTTGAGCATGTTAGCATTCTGATGTTAGCATTTGTAAAGCGTAGCAGTGTAAATGTTATGATGTTGGTTTGTTTGGTGTCCTGTTTTATTGTGAAGTCCTTGTCTTGTGTGTCCTCTGTGTTTCTGCACTTCCTGCCCCTGTTCCCTGATTGTGTTTTCCCTTCACCTGTGCTGCCCTCATTGTTTCCACCTGTTCCTCGTTACCTTCCTCTTGTATTTAAACCCTGTTTGTCTCCTGTCCCCTTGTCGGATTGTACGGTGTTTCCCCCGTCTGTTACCCCTGTTGGATGTCCCGTGCGTGTAACTGCTAATGCCTGTTTTTGTCGGTTCTTGTTCCTGCCTGTTTTGTTCCCTTTCTCTGCTCCCTGTTTTTGCTCCTGGTACTGGCCTCTTGTTCTTGCTCCGTGTTTGGGATTACTCTTTTGTTTGTGTGTTCCACCTTCCTGTTTTTGGAAGCCTGAGTTTTGTTTTGTGAATTAAATTTACTTTTTTGAACTGTTGCTTCGGCGTTTGGGTCCTCTCTCCTTACCCCACGTCCTGACAGTAAAGTCTACTTGCAGAGCCCCCTCTCGGACCCCACCCATCTTCGAACTCTGCCTTCCTTTTGATCTCCACGACACACCTGGAAAACACCGTGATTGCATCCTGAACGGTTGTTCACATAATCTGTCCACAGACAAGATGAGAATACAAACACCTGGCAAAGTACTCAAAACCACTCTGTGGTAGTGTGACAGTAGCAGTGTCTCCACTGTGCCGTGATGACACACGCACAAAGACTCAGCAGGTGGAAACATTACCAGCGTTGCTGTCGCAGCTTGGTAATAATCATGAATCGCAGCCATAATGTGAATTGTTGGCCAGTGGGGCATTTTATGGTCATATATAAGGCATTTGTTTATAATTGCATCTTTACTGCGCATGTCCAGCTCATCGTATTTCTAAAAGATCTACTTCCTTCATTTTGCTGACTCATAATCAGTTACAATTCGGTGTATTTTGGCCAAACTCAGAGCTGGAGATCAGCGCCCTTCCTCTTTTGGTTACTTTGCAAACTAGATTTAATTTATTGTTGGATGTAGTGACAAAGTCAGTGTGACTCTGAGCCGCAGTTGTGTTTGGTGTTTTAAATCATTTGTTAAATTGCAACAGGTCCTTGAGGCCTTTTAGAGGAAACCTAAAACTGCAGCGGCTGATTGCTCAACACACATAAAAGCATCCTCTGAAAGCAATCTCATTTGCAGTTCTGAAGCTGCGTTCAGTGCTTCGCTCTGATACCTTGGTTAGGTAATACACCGCCGCTGAGAGTTATATTGGAGGTGACACCCAATCAGGCCTATAAATAGCTTTGCACTTTCCCCCTGGGAGCCCAGCTGTAGCTTTCGCCCAGGCATTTGATCACTCGTTTGTAAGGAACTGACATCACCCACCGCTGCTTTGTCTCTCGGACTTTCTGACTCCAAAACACTCACTGGGACATGCGTACCATCAGGAGCTTCACAGTTCGGGAGACATGACTCTCATCAGTGATTATGATGCTTTGAAAAAAAAACAGTCACTTCACATGTAATTTCTTCAGGGTTTCCCAAAACTACATTATAGTGACTCACCCACGAGCAGGCCGGCTCTGAGTAAAGTGGCTTCTCCGATACTGTATTACTCTTACATAAATAAAACAATGCACTTAATTGGAGGGGATGGGGATTCAGCAACAAGCCGATGGGCTTCATAACAAGTGGGTGTATGAAGGGAATGAAAACGAGAAAAGATATGTAAAACCCCTGCAGGCTGCGCCTGACCCCAGTGAGTCACTGTCTACACAGGCTTCTCCAGGATTGGGCATGACTCGGTAAAATGGAGCACAAACATTTCTGAAGTGCACTTCTGCTGCTGGCTGCTGATGCATGTTAATCCAATTTGTATTTTAATGTGCAGTGTGGAAATCAAACAAACATTGGTGCACAATAGAGCCATTTTTTTCGTCCGTTTTATAAAACAATAGAAACATAAGGTGCTGGTTTTGAGATGAAAACCTCAATTGGTTACCTTGTAATGGAAACCAATGACAGGATCAAAGTACGTAAGAATGTCTGATAAATCAAGAATTAAAATGGCTTTTTGCAAACTTATTTCCTACCTATTTGAACAAATTGTGTCAGATAAATGTATTTCAGAAGATGGAATAGTGGCTGTGAAACATTTTCTCATAAGCACCTATAAAAACAAACTAACTATTAACTAACAAAACATGCCATGCAGGGAAAGGGAGATTGGGTGTTGGAATGTCATTTATTTTGATATTGTTTGATCAGGTGCTTGATTAAGGGGTTTTGGTCGGCAGTGGCACTATACTATAAAATAAGACAAGGATTCCTCACCAGTAGTTCCACTATATTTCTAATGTGTTATTCAACTACAGTCTATATCCACAACATCATCAAAGACAACGAACCAAACTGTGATTGAGGTCATATTCTCTTGTCTATTTCTGCATGACACCATTTTTTTAAATCGTGCACAGTAAATCTACAGTAGCCACGGCGGTATAAATAATTAATTTCAGGAAAAAGATCTATTTGCTCCGGTGCCTCTCCGGCGCGCGTGTGCACCTGGTGCCATTTGGTTGGTCACGGCAGATGCGTCTCCAATTATCCCGGAGCTGGATTTCTGCGCGCCCTTTGCTTGCAGACCCACATTGATTTCGAGCGAGCCGGGATCAATGCGGACGACTCAAGAAACTCGCATGTGAATAACTTATGCGTTATGATTGATTCGTATTTGCGCAAAGAAGTCAAACAACGGGCGGATGGGGGGGAAATCAACAGCGCAGAAGCTCTCCAATATGTAGGAAAGACGGTGTGAGTTTGGGTGTTTTGTGACAAGGACAAGTTGTTCCCATGTCTCTGGGTGTGATTGTCGGCTCTCCACGTGATAACTAAAAACGATCAGTCATTTCAGTCGGCCTCCTCAGTCCCCTACCAGATCTGCCTGATGAGTGGGCCGCCCTCCCGCCCTGCATCACTTTGCCAAGCTCCCCACCTGCACCTGTCGGACGTTAATGGGAACTAATCGACGCGTTGGAGGAGAGAGATGGTGGCGGCTGCTCGGTTCAGCACGCTGGACAGCGCTCGTGGAAGTTGGAGGAGACGCACGCGGATTTAATTGACAAAGAGTTCAGGAGGTGCTGCATGGGGAGATGAGCGACGGGTGAACCATGGTTGATCGGAAATGCGTACTACCAACAACAGGCGCGGGTAACCCGAGAGCGGACTTTCTGGAGTGAGACATGGACTTTGCTGAAAGCCTTTTCGCTTTGTTCATCATCGCGGTCGCGGTCGTCTCGCTGTTGTCCAACTTGTTGGTGCTGCTATGTTTCGTCCACAGCACCGAGATACGCCGACAGGTGCCCGGCGTCTTCACCATGAACTTGTCCTTCTGCAACATACTCATCACTGTGCTGAACATGCCGGCCACTCTGGTGGGGATTATCAGGGACCAGCAGCCGTTTGGGGATTGCGTTTGCCACACGGTGAGCTTTCTGGAGACTTTCCTGACCGCGAACACCATGCTGAGCATGGCGGCTCTCAGCATCGACCGGTGGATAGCGGTGGTGTTCCCGCTGAGTTACTCCACGAAAATGCGCTACAAAGACGCGCTGATCATGGTGTGCTACTCCTGGCTGCACTCCTTCACCTTCTCCCTGACGGCGCTGCTCTTCTCCTGGGTCAACTACAACCACGCGTACGCGTCCTGCACCTTGCAGCCGCGCACGCAGGAAGGCAGCGACAGGATTAAGTTCACGATCTTCACCGTCGTTTTCCACGCCACCAGTTTCATCCTCTCGCTGCTCATTCTGTGTTTCACCTACTTGAAGGTGTTGAAAGTCGCCAGGTTTCACTGCAAGAGGATTGACATTATCACCATGCAGACTCTTTTCCTGCTGGTCGACATTCACCCGAGGTAGTTCACCAAATGCTTTGCTCAATTATTCATACATGCTTTTTTCTTCCACAGGCCTTTTAAATGTATAATCCACAGTCTAAAAGTCTTCTGCTGTTTTCAGCGTCAAACAAAGATGCTTAGCGGAGCAAAAGAGGAGAAAGCAGAGAGCCACAAAGAAGATCAGCATCTTCATCGGCTCATTCATCATCTGCTTTGCTCCTTATGTAATTACAAGGTAAGTCGAATTGATATTACCCATAACTCATCTAATTCACTGCTAAACTTAAAACATAAATGGCCCTTCTGTGACAATACATGTAATATATTAACCGCATCCCTTCATCCAGACTCATTAGCGTTGTTGTCCTCCAGAAGATACAGATCTGTCTCTGCATTAGATCAGATTAGACACAAGTCAACACTTGAAGCGCACTCACAGAGTCTCTCCGGACCAGAGAGGGCTCATTAGTCACCTATCATCCTGTAAACAGGTGACTTCTACTGAAAAACACAGTGTAGGACAATATGTACAGTACAGACAGACACAGACAACATGAGGGGTTGTCAGCCTTGTGGTGCTGATGATCCATCAGTTTGACATTTGGGTGAAGAGGGAGACAACACACATTAACAAGGAAAGAGAGACTGTAACCCCTGACCTCATATCCACTGGAAGTATCCTGAGCCACATCTAATTATGATAATTCATACTCATGCCTCTGTTCTGCTTTTAAAGTATAAATTTGTGAACATCAGTTATGGTAAAAGCATAATATTCTCCGCTCTCTGTGGTAACCTTATGCTTTCACACATTATTGTTCCGTAACATCAATTAGCAGATCATAAAGGATGTACAGGTATTATTGGGAGTGTGAAGGAGGCTGAAGCTTAAGGTTACATCTTTAAAAAGCCAAAGCCGTCCCGAGTGTTGTTAAACATTTTAGTTTGACTTGAAATACCTAAAACACAAATGAAATAATCAAATACAATTAAAGGAACATACATATTATCATATGTATTACCTTACAATTATGCTCTTTGGAAGATTTTAAATGCCATTTAAAAAAAAAGGGATAAAGCTCGCCTGCACCTACTTTGCAAATAATGAGTGCTTTGTATTTTATATTGGTGGTTTAAGCTGTTTTCTGATTACAAAGTGTGTTGTATTTCCCTGTATCTCTTTGCTTTTAAGTAGGCCTTTTGAAATGTCCATACAATTTGTAAAAACTCAAAAGAAGGCTGAAATTAATTAAAAATTTTTATCGCCTGCTATCCTCCCTTCTGAAAAAACACATAACCCCCCAACCTCCATCCTGCCGTCCCCTTATAACTGTCATCCAGTCCCTTATGTGTTAAATTAGGTTCAGTTTTACCTAATTCCCTTTGAACATTTAAAAAAGCAGAGGAAAAAAAAGCTCTTACTTAAAATGTACTTTATTTATGTTTCTGCCCATTCAGGTTGGCCGAGCTCATCCCCTTCGTGGACATCAACCGCCACTGGGGAATCATCAGTAAGTGCCTGACATACAGCAAGGCTGCGTCCGACCCCTTTGCCTACTCCCTCCTGCGTCAGCAGTACAAGAAAGTCCTGGTTACTGTCGTCAACAGGCTGCTCCGCCGTGACCTGTACCCCTCGTCTGGCCACAACAGCTCTTTAGACACAGAGAACGACTACTGTCTCCAGAGGATCAGCTAATGGCGAACGCGCGGAAACGACAGATAACACACCAAAGGGCCAAAAATAAAGGTTGCCTCTCGGAAGAAGGTGGGCGGAGGAAAAAGGATGAGGAGAGAGACAGAGAGGACAGGATATTGTTAGACATGGGAAACAGAGCAGAAATAGGGGACAGGTTGTGGGTGAAGAGCATAAGAAAGGGAGATAGTGGGCGGAAGAGAATGAGAAGACAGTAACGAGGGGGAGGATGAAGTGGTGAAGGAAAGCGCAGATATGGAGCGATGGGGACGATGTGGAGACAGTATTGGCAAACAAGAGATCTGTGATTCATCGCCGAAACACAGAAAACTACACAGATCAGACAAATCAATTTCATCGAATAAGTCGTGGGTTCAGATTAATCTAAAGGCGAAGGACCACCCAGCTGGACACAGGCTGCTTCTTCTCTTTGAGCCACTTGTATAAAGTGGCCTTTTGTATACACAACCAACCACTTTGTAATGATTTCTGCAAATCCACACGTAGTGACTTCTCCTCTGCTACAGAACACAGGGACAGAGGTAGAAGCTGATGGCCGACAGGTGCTGGAGCAAAGATGTGAAAAGAAGGAGAGACTATGTTGGATTACACACTCTTACTGTGGTGTGGAGACTCAACTGCTGCACATTATTGCCATGTTCTGTATAGACCATGTTAGACTACTTTGCAGTGTCATATCACTGAATATTGATGCACTTTGTCTAATTATCTCAGATCTATAGATACAGGAGCCAAAGGCAAATAACATTGACACCATGATATTAAATGGTGAGGTTGGTGATATTCTGGGTTTTTGTTGTCAACAAGTGTTAGGAGAAGACCAAAACCGACAATGTGTTTCTTCATCTCAATATCATCAATATTTGCGGACCCTTTTATTTATTTTTATTTGAGTATAGGAGCATGCAACACAGGTTAATCAAAGAAAGAGTGCTTATACCCATTGGTATGCATCTAAATTAAGCCACCAGATGATCTTATAAACGAGTTGTGGACGTTTACTTACATTTTTTTAAACCGGTTTCATACTTTCTTTCTGCAGCTGTCATGTCTCCATGTCAGGAAGAAGATGAGTTTATTTGAATGCCATTTGTCCTGAATAGTGGACGTTTTACCAAAAGTTCCTCCGCCATTTAGTCTGCAAAGCATCTCTCTGTTTCGACACAAGTTATATTTAATTAAATCTAACCCCCTCATGATTTAAACTGGCGTTCTTACACGTCCAGGGAGGATATCATTTAAGAGTTTATTTGAAGATTGAGATCTCTGGCTACACACTGGTTAGTAGGGTCTATTGATTATTGGGTTTGGTCCCTTCATGGGATTTCTTGACAGTAAACACATAGAATATCACCCGACTTCTCCTTTTTAAGCGTGAGTTTGAAACTGAATGTAGTAGAGATAGTCCACGTTTGACTGAAAAGTATTTGTACGACTGTCCTTAGTTTTGCCAGTTGACTGGAGAAAATGTTTCTATGGATATTTACAATAGGTTATTATATATTTTGCATTGTAAAGGAACAACTTTTTGTCTAGATAAAAGGGATGCAATGTGGTGTCGCATAGGAATGCTTTCAAAGTGCTTTAAACACACCGTTTTGTGTACGTGCCAGATTTGAATATGTGACTTTTTCAGAGGTTCTATACTTTAACCAGAATAGCTGCTTTATTATTAAACATCTGTTTATTTTGGGTGTATTTCATGCACATGCATTTCCTCCCCTGTGAGCCTCTTGCTCTTCTTTGGCAGTGTTATTAGCTGTAAGTGGAATATGTGCACTAAAAGCTGTCAATTATAAAGCTATTACAAATATGAATGTTTTCACAGTAATGTCATTGAATCGAGCTAATGTCCTTTGATTTAATTTGTACGTTTCTAAATTAAATTCAAGCAGTTAAAAGTCTTGAATGACAAATAGGTCTTTTTTTCCATTCGAGATTATCTTCTATTCAATATTTGAAATTGATGGATTGAGGAATACTTGAAGAGAAACATAACTTGTTGACCATCCTCTGTTTCTGCATCACATTGTTTTGTTTGCATCTGCCTCGTGGCCCTAATTATCAAACATGATATATATGGTGTAAATGTCTCTGTAGCATTATTGCCAAGTGTAATTAAAGAGACGGGTCAAAGATCCTTTTTTGCCAATTAGTGATTCTGATTTATTCTGCCTCAGACTTAATTTTATGCATGAAAACAGACCAACAGTAATTATTTGCGGCACGAATTGAAGGAATCACCAAAACCACCAGCACCTTCGATTTCAAACGGTTCTCACTGAAAGCAGCTCAAGGTGTCACCGTAGCCAGGTTTTGGCAATATTAACACGTCATCTGATTAACCCCAATCATCGGAAACTGCTAAAGGAGAAAGTGGTGATTAAAATTGCTCGAATGGAAAATGTATGCATGGAAAAATATGTCACAGCCGCTCAAGTCTTAAAGGACAACAACTGAGTCAACTGAGTGAGTTAAAGGAGTGTCAAACATACTCGAAACTGCAGATGTGTGTGTGTGATAATCTGCACAATTACATGGATATAATTCATAATACCTATTCCTGATTTAGGATACAGTGGTATTTCCACCCTCAACTCACTCCACTCTTTACAGCCAGAGGGCTGGGCTATCAAGATACTTGATCTAGTCTTGAACCCAGGGGTCCTGCATGACATTGGTCCTGCGCCCGCCCGCCTGCCTGCATGATGAATAATCATGCTTCCCATTATGCTAATTCGGATCAGCTCATCTTGAAGGAGAGAAGACCCTGTAATTAGTTGAGAGAGTAAAACAAGCTCAAAATAATGAAGCGTAATGTAAGTAGCATGACCAAATGTTCCCTGTGTCCCCCTGGCAACATCAATTTAGGAGGTAGAGCTGTTCACTTGATGATGAAGTGAAATTGACAGAAATCAGGTCAGGTGGCAATCACCTCGGCTGAGTCTTGAAGAAAATTAATGAATTCTCTTGACAATCAAAGATTTTGCTCAGTCTAATGACTATCTTGGTAGACATTTTGAGAATCATTGTTCCTTAAAGGAGAGTTTTAGGGATTAAAGTACTTGTTTGCTTCATGGCCTTTCGCAGCTCCATCTCAGTTGCGACGACGCTTCCTCCCTTTTGCTTTAATGTTGATTTTCTGGCTCCAGAATGGAGTTCAATGGTAAAGTTTGACGCAAAAGAATCTAGACTTAATCATCAAAAATGTCCTTTCAGAATGGTGTCACAACTGGTCCTTATGCCGTGTTCACACCAAAAGAGTTGGGAAATATTCGCGCAAGTAGATTACATGTTAAGTCAATGCACAGACGCGAATGGTTGTGAAAAATCAAATTTTTCGCCAGGCGGCGCGAACACCGGCTTCATTCAGACACTCGTCCTGGCGGAGTCGGAGCTGTGTGCGACTACGGATAATATTATGAACCCAGACACGGGGGCGTTTGATGTTCCCACGTGTGTGGGACTTCCTCAACAAGTATAAAGCAGAACTAGTGGTTATTTCAATGGTGGATGGCGGAAATGGTAAATGTTTTCACAGAGTAAAGCCACAGCGATAAGCCACGCCCCATTTCCCCAGCGAATGTTTACTGAAAAGCGGAAAAGTGAATTAACCACATAAAGTCGAGCGAGTAAACTCAGGCGAAAAAGCGTTGTATAAATTCGCAGATGAAGCTGAGCCTCTTTTGTATGGAACCAAAACATTAAGGCGATATAATAAAGACTAAAGAGAGAAAATGTAAATTGTGTATCATTTACACACAACTGAATATTGTCCAAAGACAGTTAAAAACTAGCTCAGCTGCTAGCTTTAGCATGATTATTTCTTAAAGTTAGAACAGAGTTGATATTTTCTTATTTAACACTAATAAACACATACATCATTTTCTAAATTAAGACATGGTATGTGGGCACAACGAAAGTGCTAATATTAATTGAATAATTGTATGTGTCCCTGGTGTTCATTATTGGTCAAACAAGGTTATGTGACGAAGGCAACTGTGGATTATACAGTCTATAGATGTAGCTCCAATTAAGCCAGGTGACAATATTAAATGAATATAGTTTATCGAAGGGGAAATGTAATCTTTCAATATTATTAATACAGAGAAAAAAACTCAAACTAAAGAAGAAAAAACTCCGTCTGCAAGCAAGCTGCCTTTTTAATTCAACAAAATCTCCGTTAATGTACGTCATATTCTTAAAATAAAAGTCTTCATGCAAAATGTCCTTATTTCACCTCAGATCCACTTCCTCTGTAACTTGATATTTGACCGCCACACGTGTAATGAAGTGAGGGAAGTACAGGGGGAATTTCTGCAGACTTTTGGGAAATTGACGCACACACCCTCTGGCTGCGTCTGCGAGGTGCCACATCGAAACGGAATAAAATATAAAGCCCGGAAAACGCGCATCATGCTGCTGATCCTCCTACAGCTGCTGGTTCTTGTGTCGTGTGATCCTCGACGGTGTGACCCGGGGTTTCGAGGTAAAGTTCTTCAGCTTTATGCGATAAGATATTTTATTATTATAACGTTACTTGCATCCGGGAACCTGCTGCAGACATGAGACGCATTTCCCTGTGCAGATTGTAGTTTTCTAGATTCAGAAAGCTGACTTTGATGCTGTAAAACTTGTACAAAAAAATACTTTTAAAGTCACTTTTAAAGGCACAACACGATTGTGATTAGACTGTGGCCTACACTAATATTCCAGATGAAAGCATGCTTTTCAACTTTATGGATTACGATTTACAATCTTCTAAAATATGTTGAACTTTGGTGACTTAATGACACATTTATATACCGACAGGCATTTTAGAAAGCTGCTGAGGCACAGCGATAGATCATGCAGAGTATTTTGTAGGCCACTTTGAAGCATTTGCAGAGACTACTCTGCCATCTAGTGTCTGCCACAGTGTCAAGCTAATTATGACATGCTGATGTGTCTTGCAGGTCTGTGCAAGCCAACAGTGGAAGAAAAACGTAAGTACCCTTGGGCTTGGAGGAAGAGTGATGTCTTGCATTAGCTTCTTGTCATCCAGCTTGCTTCAGGTTGTAGCAGCTGATCTCTCCAGATGTTTATCTTCATAAATGGGAGCTTTCTTTGTCGTTTGAGCCTAAAAACCACACACTTTTTCCACACCGGTGAATGACCAGGCTCTAAATCTCCTTGATAATTCAAGAGTTTGTACGGTTGCATCCCTGTGAGTTGATATTTTTAAAAACAAAAAAGGATGAGATCACTGCCTCACTGGGCGTAGTCGTAATGGAATCTGGTCCGAAAGCCATAAGATCATCGTACGTATTTTTAGATGATCAATGACGGTATGAAATATTCATATTCTAATTTCCAGAGATAATAGAAACATTTGGAGCTAGATGATTGAAGACAGCACGGTGAGGCTCATCATTAAGTGTGTAACATCCGAGATCCGTGTCTGGATCCCTCGAAAAAAAAGACTTGATAAAGTGAGATTGCTCATCATTTACTTTTAAAAATGTTCCTAAAGTATCTGATTTTCTTCTTCTTCTCTCCACCTCAGCCAAATGCACGGATGTGTTACTGTCCTACTGCGACGACATGGCCTACACTCAGACCATGTTCCCGAACCTCCTGGGCCACAAGACCCGCGAAGACGCCGAGGCCGGCGCCGAGTACCTCCTCATGAGCGTCGTCGAATCTCTGCTCGGAGGAGAGTGCAACCCTGAAATCCGCATGCTGGGCTGCTCTGTGTTGGCCCCGCGCTGCGAGAAGGAGAAGGTGCTGAGGCCCTGTCGCACCACCTGTGATGCGGTGCGTAAAAAGTGCAGTCACGCTTTCCAGGGGATCGACATGGCTTGGCCCTACTTCCTGGACTGCGATCGCTTCTTTGTCAGTGACCAAGAGGGATGCTATGACCCGCTGGAGGGCCTCAGAGGTGAGGGCTAATTACAGCACATTGGTATTTTACACTGACTTTTTTGTTTCTGGTACGACTAAATATATTCTTCTTAACCCTTTTGCCTATATGTCTGCAAGAGAAACACAATAAAGTGTAGTCCTTTTGAGTTTCAATAGAGCAAACATCTGTTTGGCACACATGCTCATGTGGCTCCCCTCAAAATACAGTCCAACTTGAACGCCTTATTTCCCTACATAAATATTCACTTACACTGGGTCCTGTGGCTATTGTCATCGGTTTTATTGGCAGTCTAGCCGAACAAACAGCGCCGTAAATCCCCACAGAAATATAAAAAAGTTGTCTGACTATTTTCTAAACTTCTGTAAATTCTTGAAGTCAAAAAACTGTTTAGAAAGATACTCGGCTGCCAATACACGCACAGATCATGTGTGAGCCACGTGAGAGCAGAAGGAACTGGTTTGAGCATTTAATCATAGAATTTTAGTAAAAAGTGTACATGGCTGTAAGAGTCTTAAAGTTAACCGGTAAAATGAACCATACTACTGAATGCAAGTGTCTTATTTTTTATCGTACTGCAAAACTTTTCCAGCCATGTTGAATTTAGTTCAGATGTCTGGCAGCAGGTTGGACCTGATAATTATTCCCATATTCACATTCATTTCAAACTGATGTCCTTGTTTCTGTTTTGATATCATGTGACCTCTTCCCACAGTGATCCTCTCTACAATGTCTACATCACGTGGAGAGGGTCATGGCTGCTGCCTCCAAATACAAATTAACTCATATTAAATGGCAAAGGGTCTGTTAAACTTGCACACTCTTGTTTAAAAACAATAATGACAGTTTTACACCGTGCAAAGCATGCACTTAAATCAGCAGTAGTCTTCTAGGTCATTTGAATCTGGCAGCACGAAGGCTTAAGTTGTTCCATGTGGTATCGGAGCTATCATTGGTTTCTGCTAAGTGTGAATACAGAAATAAGGGCCGACATCAGCCAGTTCACCAGTTTCATGTGTCAGCCGTACTGTATGTCGCCATTCTCCACTCTCTTTTTGGTTTCTGCAGTACAAACCAGACTCTTCAAACAATCTATTTATAACCTGGCCGCCTTTCAAGAATGTTAGACAGCAGCTTTGTTTGATGGATCTAAAATGTGGCCGGTCACTGTTAGAGATCTAAAAGCACACTGATGTTTTTCCTTACAGCAGAGCAGGATGGACAGGCCGTTGACAGCATGGACATTCTCCCGCCTGAGGAGCCCGCCACAACGATACAGTTCACCTACCACACCAACGCTCAGATGATCAGCATCTTGAAGAAAACCGAGGAACAGTGCTCCGACATTGCGAGAACCTACAGCATCGGCCGTAGCATGGAGGGCAGGGAGCTGCTGGTGATAGAGTTCTCAAACAACCCCGGCCAACAGGAACTGCGTAAGTAAAGTGTGTGTAGAGTGTGTAGATAAATTCCATTTTTATCATCATCGAAGAAGTGAGACCAGTTACTGGACATGTGACCCTCTGTAGTCGAGCCACAGATGAAGTACGTCGGCAACATGCACGGAAATGAAGTCCTGGGCCGCCAGCTGCTGCTCTACTTGGCTCAGTACATGTGCTCAGAGTATCAGCTGGGGAACCCGCGCATCCAGACGCTCATCAACACCACCGGCATCCATATCCTGCCCTCCATGAACCCCGACGGATATGAGTTGGCTGTTTCTGGACTCCAGGATAATAATTACAGTGATGATGATGATGAGGAGGTTGGTTCTGTTGTCTGCGCCTTGTTTGTTTTTGCGGCTAAACAGCAGGCAGAATATACCTGAGCTCATAAGGTATTTAGATACAATGCAGCATGAGTGCAGAACATTTAAAAAAAGGAAGCATGCACTAACAATGTTAAAAAAGATATTGTTCATAGACCTAGTCAACAAAAATCAAAGCATAAAAGCAAAGGCAAACATGCCAAATGCACCACAGATTGAGATCTTACATTTAGGACAAATATAGCATTATTGAGCAACAGCATCCGTGCAACAATCTCAAACTATCCAGAAGTCAAACAATAAAATTCTAAAACATGAGGTTAAATGTGTGAATGCATATATTTTTCCTGTCATTCGCAAATATGTGTGCACAATAACACCGATTGGGTCATTTACCCTGCATTAATGTAATTAATAAATAAATATACCAGCAGTTGCAAATATAAATTCCATGAAATTCGAAGTCACTTAAATTTGAAATAATTGGCTAGTTTTCTGAAACCCCAACATGTGACTTCCTCAGGGTCCCAGATATGATTCCTGGAACATCGGCCGGAACAACGCTCAGAACATCGACCTGAACAGAAACTTCCCCGATTTGACGTCCGTCGCTTACAGCCGACGCAGACAGAGGCGCCACCGCACCGACCACATCCCAATCCCAGACTATTACTGGTTTGGTAAGGTACAGTATGCGTCTTATCCATATAGGTCATGAAGTCAGTGAATGATGCGTTATTGTCTAATGGGTGACATTACTGAGGAACCGCACTACCACTTTAAATCCAATAAACTGATCTGTTTCATTTCTCGGTCCAAATAAGTCTTAATGCTGCAATCCAGGTTGCACCAGAGACTTATGCTGTGATGAAATGGATCCGCTCCATCCCGTTCGTGCTCTCTGCTAGCTTCCATGCTGGGGACCTGGTGGTGTCCTACCCCTACGACCTGTCCAAGCACCCGCTCGACAACATGTTCTCCCCAACTCCGGACGACCAGGTGAGCGGGCTCTTTCTTTTATTTTGTAATACTTAATATTTTACAGTAGGTATTTTTACAGTTTAACGAGAAATGAAACCTTCGAAAAGTAAGAAAGAATAAAAGTATTTAATCATGCATCTGGCCAAAAGAAAAAAGAAGGTTGAAACAAGTAAATAAGTACAAAGAATAATAAAAAAAAGTCAATCGTGTCAACGATTCAGCCCAACAAACAGATATACAAAAATATATTCAAAGGGTTCTATTCACAGTGTTTCTTAAACTTGGATTTAAACTTATATATGTGGAGTGGAGTTGCATCCTGGTTAAAGATAGTACTTGTCTTTTTAAGAGATAATGAGCCTCTAGAGCCAACAAAATCAGACGAGTCACCTGCCAATTTCCTTGTTCTCACACATATTTGGTCCATTTTGTCCATCTTGCTATGTATGTGTCTTTTCTCAGTCTCAGAGATGATCGTTATTTCCATTTCGTGGATTTCTTTAATGATTCCAGTCCAGTTTTCTATTGATTGTGGATCGGTTTGTAGCCATTCACGAGTGATTGCTTTTTTTGCTGCTACTGTTAATATTTTCAGGAGGTACCTGTCGTTTCCTGTTATTCCTTCTGGTAGATCGTCCAAATAAAGTGACTTGCGTGTGAATAGGATCTGTTGCCCCAGAATATGTTGCATAATTGTCCAAGTGCTCTCCCAGAATGTTTGTATTTTGGGGCAGCTCCAGAAGATATGGTGGTGATTTGCTCCCCCTCCTTGCAATTTCTCCAGCATCTATGGTTTGTTGTAGCCAAGTATGTCTTCATTTTTTAGAAGTAAAGAAATGCATCGCCTGTCAAAGCGCATTGAATCCACAAAATAATCTTTCATGAATAATAGCTGCTGCACCATGAAAGTGAACATGGCTCTTTGACATCCGACCAAATAAAACACATTTATTTTCCCTGTGTCCTCAATCTTGGACATATTTAAAAACTTCATGTTTATCTTCTTCTATCGTTTTTATTCCTCAGGTATTCAAGCTTCTTGCAACAACATATGCAAACGCCCACGAGACAATGTCCAATGAAAATGCCCGGTGTGGACCGTCTCGTACACACAGCCAGAAAGGAACTGTTAATGGAGCACAGTGGTCCAGCTTTGCGGGTGGTGAGTTGAATAATTGAACCTTATTCCTCAGTAACAGTGTCTCAGTGTTGATGGCTGATGTCAGATGAAGCCACTAGGTGTCGCTGTAAGACAAGTCATGATAGAAACTCTTGGAAGCAGTGAGGAAGAACCTCTGAGAGGTGAAGGGTGAACAACGGGACGGTTTCTCATAGATTTCTGGGATAAGAAGTTTTGTTTTTGTCTCCCCATCAGGCATGCAAGACTTCAACTATCTTCATACCAACTGTTTTGAGGTGACTGTGGAGCTGGGTTGCGATAAATTCCCCGCTGAAGAGGAATTGTATACCGGCTGGGAAGAAAACCACGAGGCTTTAATCACATTTATGGAAGCGGTAAGAACATGAATATGAGAACAAGAGAAGCAAACGACAAACAGTAAGACACCACACACATAGGATAAGACTAAGCAGCAGTCTTAGGGAATAATAGCGGGTTGGCAAACAGCTGAAAATCAGCCAGAAAATCATATCTGTCTTGTGTTGTTCCTCAGGTCCATGGAGGTATCAAAGGAATCGTTAAAGATGAGGAGGGAAATGCCATCAAAGGTGCACGAATATCAGTCAGAGGAATACGGCATGACATTACTACAGGTAACTCATATCATTGTTCACAGATGAATTGGCCAAAACTATGACTTATAGATCTGACATGACACCATTTGTTCTATTAAGGGGCCCTCCAGTCATTTAGTATCACACTTCCAAAGAGTTATGGGACTTTGAGAGATAAAAGAATGCTCAAATTTGGGGCACTTGCACATCCGTCCTATTTAAATACTTCTACTTCCTTATTTGTGCTGCACCAGACCCTTGTGCCTGTTGTACACTCATGTCTGGCAATTTCCACCCCTCCTCCCAGTTTGTAGCACCGTCCTTGCCCGTGATGAGTGTCGTGTAACTTTGGTGGAGTGATGTATGTAAGCATGTATGCCTCCTTCTCCCTGCCCAGCTGAAAACGGAAACTACTGGCGCCTCCTCTCCCCCGGCATCCACATCGTGACCGCCTCGGCTCCCGGCTTCACCAGAATCATGAAGAAAGTCCACCTGCCTCGTCAGATGCACACAGCAGGCCGGGTGGACTTTGAGTTGCAGAAAGCTGTGCTAGAGCTCACCACGGAAGAGGAGGACGACGCCATCCTGTCAATGGGCACCTACGACCGCTTTGACCCGTATAATCAGTACGAGCGCTACACCACGACGGCGGATTTGAGCCACAACCGCGAGGAGAGGGTAGAGAAGCCCTGGTGGTGGAGCTACTTTGTCCAGCCCGGAGGCCCTGCACCAACCTGGCTGCTCAAACACGATTAGAGGAGAAGAACAGCATCTATTCCTACTGTATTCACACAAACCAAGCTATCGTGTAATGAATGTGCTGCTTTTTTTATTGATGTTACACTGCAATACATTTTTAAAAGCTAGCTGGCTGGCCTTCGTGTTAGCTTTGAGCCTTTTGCATACAAGTGCTCTGTTTGGTCCCAACATTACTTCACTTAATACAAGAATGTAAAAAACCTTTATAACAATTTTACAACAGAAATAAATCACTTTTGTATCAATTATTGTATTACATCCCAATGTGAGTCCTTACAGCTGCATGTAATCACTCTTTTCTTTGACATTTTGGGAAGTTTATTTGTTCAGCTAACAGTTATAGTAGGTAATGAAGCCAGGGGGCCACTAGGGGGCAGGCTGAATCAACTTCTGGCCCAAGGCATGCAAACCATGAGGTCTGTTTTTTCTTCCACACAGTGTACAAGTTGCAGAATAGTTCTGTGCAGGTGTGTTTTGAACAATATGGTTAGATATTTTATAGGGTTAAGATACTTTATTTTGCATGTCATCTGTTACCGGGCTGTAGGTTGCACATCTTAATTGTGAATTTAATATATTACAGCAAATAACAGTACTAAAGTCAGTTATATTTAATTTGGAATATTTTAGAAAGTCTTAAAAACCATTAACATATGAGACCTTATAATGAAGCATTATAATTGGGGTTGATATGACAGTAGACATGTTTCAATAAATGGTGAGTAATTCCACCATTCAGAGTTTCCCAACTCTGAATGTTTTATGTGGACTTATGTGGAGGTAAAAGCATCAAATTGTTCCACAAAAAGCAAAGAAATATATATATATATATATATATATATATATATATATATATATATATATATATATATATATATATATATATATATATATATATATATATATTCTTTGTGTACATAAGTATGTTTTGTCTCTTTACGTCCCAATGATTTTCTTGCGACCGCTCAACCTGTATCTTGTGACTTCTTTCTGATCTAAATACAGACTTTTAAAACTCTCCTTAAAGCAGATTTAACATGCAACTTTTATTCCTTCATAACCTGATTAATACCAGACAATGACTAAAAACTCAAAATAATGGCAGACAAGGAAGACGCGAACCAAAACATGAGTATATAATTCATGATTGCCAAGTAGAATGGGTATTTAGTCAGTCTTTTAAAAAACAGAGGTAGCATGCACCAAGTCAACGCTTTAGCATGAAAGAAGAGCGACAGCAATGGAGAACTGACCAAGAGGATGAAGAAAAGGGTGCAAGTGTATTGTGTTACAACCAAACTGGAGGATCTGCTTGATAGAACCGAGACGAGAAGAAAGAAGAAATAAAAGCCAAATTTATCTTCTGCAGCCCCCAAAGAAACGTTCACCTTAACAAAGCCAAGTGGACACAGGATCGCCCCAATGAAAAGTAGTACAAATTGGAGTAAAGCGTGCTAGAGCGTTGCCACCCCCAGGGTCCAGTGAAGTCCCAAATCCTATAAACAAAACAGCTCTTTCTGTAAGGTCATGAAAGAAGCATGGGAAAAGCAAATTACCCCCGCATAAAGGTCGAGGAATACCATTACACAATCACAGAGATCAGTCCGCTCCGTGAACTAGTTGACCCAATGACGAGTCGGTGAAAAAAACTCCAGGCTTCTCGGGGGATTTACAAAACACAAACACATGATTTGGCATCAAACCCGCTCAGCCAAACAGCTGAGGAGAGACCTCCATCTACAGTAGAGCTGGAAAATACTCCACATAGTGGCATTAACACATGACCTGTGGAGATACTGTCAGATGGCATCAACAATGTCTTTTTCCATGAAATAAAAGCATGTTTGTGAATATATTATATTCATTAATGGTAATAGTTTGTATTGTGATGGAGGTATACATCAGAGTCCAGCCGCATCGTGTGTCCTTCCTCGGCTGACAGAATTTTCCAGTTGTCGTAGAGATGGTCTAGTTTGTTATCATGTGATCATCAATCATTTGATAACAGGTGTTTGTATATCGGGGAGAGTAAGACTCTGTCTCCTAACCCCATCGCCATGACAAAAAGGCAACTCCATCTGTAAAGGAAGGACACAGTATGTGGGCCTTTCTTTTTCTTTTTTTCTCCACCAAACTGTTGTTTCTAAACTCAAGAAGGAGATTTCATACTCAACTAATATAAAATGCTTTAAAATGAGGGTTCTCAGTCTGTTAGTATATTTGGAAATATCTTTAAAAGGGGTTTAGATCAAATGTATGTGGTAGAATGTAACTAAGTAGCACACTAAACCTGAACTGCGGTTCATTTAATTCATAGGTATCAGCTATCATAAATGAGCAGTACCCATAATGAGCTGCTACAGTAATGTGAAGACTAAAACCACACATGATGGCAAACTGGAGCACAGTGGGTCAACATTCTGAACGTCTTCTTCTGTCCTTTTCTGTGCAGAGATTTTCATGTAAGAATTTGGTTCTGTTGTTTGTTTTGAGAAGAGGTGACACCAACACTTTGTTCCCATTTTCAAAACTCACTTCTCATGTTTTTGTTTTTGCATGATCAAAAACAGAGCTTTAAATAAAGGGTCAAACAAGAGCAATTGTCTCAGTTTGGCTTTTAAGGATTATTTGTTTCCACTTTTGTCTTTGGAACCAGTGGTGTGTGTTGAAAGATTTAAAGGCAACAGACACGCTAGTCTCATCATTAATATTATATTCTTTACAAAGTCCATTGCATCATTTAAAACTAAAAGCTGTTCTCATACCACCCATTTTTTAATTCCAACTTTATTTAAATTATTCTGTGGGTGGGGCAATCATGCAACACTAAATACAACCATATCTATTTCTAGCCCTTAAAAGAATTATTTCTAATAAAACCATATGAGACCGACCACTGTACGTACAATTTGCTCTCAGATAAATATATATACATATACAAATGTTTTTTGAATGTGCAGCTCTGCACCAGATGGTGTAACAATTATTTAGAATGGCCTTTGACCTTGACACCAGCAGACTGTGGGTTTCCAGCAAACTGTATTGCAATAAGCCTTTTCCACACCAGACATAAAAAGACAGGTGTAATTAATAGCATTAATGATGGCTGCATATGTGAAATGGTTGTATTAAATGGCCTTATACATATCTGAAGTTACCATTGAAGCTGCAATCGATTTTAATTTAAATACCTACAAGGGTTGGGCAGCTTACCGGTATGCTCCTCGTTAGTTCATTTATTCTGTGTTAGGGCCGAAAAAGCTGTTTCTTTTAAATGTGACATAGTAGAGTTGAATGCATCAATGCTCAGAGTTTCTAAAGCCACACAGAGAATACAACTTTACTGATTTTAGATATAGAAGGAAAACAAACACATTGTTTGATTCTGTTAAATGACACTTCTGTAAATGTCTGAAAAACTTGTAAGTGTGCTTTTTGTGCACAATTTAGTTGCCATCAATATCAAACAAAAATAGTTCTGTATTTCTTTATATATACATTTTAAAACAATTCAACAAGTGCAAATGTAATGCAAATGTAAACTGCAGGCTGTGATGAGATCATGTTGTTGTTTTGTTTTGGGGAGTTTGATAGCTGTATATCGTTTATCTAGCATTACAGCATCTATGTCATTATTGAGATAACCAAACAACCATGGAGTCATCTCTATAGCACACAACAGGAAGGGGTTTAATGACATTTGCTGTTTATGAACATCAGTTCAAAAAGTTGCATTATCATTTACTTTTTAAAAAACTGCCGGATTCTCTTCAGGTAGCTCTTCTTGACTTCAACAGGTGGGCCTTCACCAGGTGACACCTCAGCTGGACTGGCTGCAGAAGCACCTGCTGCTTCATCAATTGAGCAAGAAGCGGCTGAGTCTGCGCCATTTGTTGGCCGTGTGGCTGGGCAAACCAGCATTTTATCAAAGCACTCGTTGACACTGAATAAAACATGACAATCAATGGTTGAATCAGTCCATCAGAGTGCAAACCTCCCCAACCACGCAACCACAGGACACAGTAACTTACTACAAGCTGGTGTCCCTCTCGGCCATCAGATGGGCCATTGTGATGAAGGGGTCCTGGAGAGCCTTCTCAGGAGGGATCCTCTTCTCAGGGTCCGTATGGAGAAGGGATCTCAGGAGTCTCACAAACGCTCTTTGGTCCTCCAGCTCAATGGATCCCTGTATCCTTCTGTCGAACTGGATTTAAAACAAACTATTCGGTTCATCTGCTTCCTCTTAGTGACACGGCAAATTTGTACTAATGAATTATTTCCTCATGAATTGGAGCACATACCGTGATCAGGTCATCCAGGCTTTCAAAAGGCCATGTCCTTATTTGAGACTTAATTGGGGTGTCATGCTGGTATTCACTCGGGGTCTGCAGAAACAAAATATATAAGTCAGATACTTCTTCCTCAGTGTGTTTACCATTTAAAAGAGTTGTAGACAACAGGTTAACATACCTTTAGGCGCCATGTTGGGCTGCCCGAGTCCCAGTTTACCTTAAAGTATTTGTGAGTACAGTAACCAGCATTGAGGAGGTGGTCAGCTGGCTGTCCCAGTGTGTCAACAATGTTTTTCATCTAGAGAGAGGATATAAAGAATCACATCAGCCCACATCCTACATCAAATGTGTCTGGGATAGTATGTAACAGTCCAGATACATTTGGGTACTTACAGACTGGTACTTGCAGTGTAACGATAACAGGTGTTTGCCGCGGTACATCCAAAAGAGCACACAGCCGAGACCCCACATGTCTATGGCCTCGGAGACGGGGAGACCCAGGGTGACCTCTGGTGCCCTGTGTTTTGCGTACAAGAATCACAAGAGCTGTTAAACACAGATCATGTTTGATCTTAAACACACACAAAGAGGAGCTCTATTCAATTCTATTCAGTTTATTTTATATAGCCCATAGCACAAATATAAGTTCGCCTCGGAGGGCTTTACAATCTGTACACATAACATCCCTGTCCCGGGACCTCACATCGGATCAGGAAAAACTCCCCAAATAAAGATAGTAAAAACCCTTTCACAGGGAAAAAGGGAAGAAACCTGAGGGAGAGCAACAGAGGAGGATCCCTCTCCCCGGATGGACAGAAGCAATAGATGTCATGAGGTCTGTAGAGTGATCCTACCTGTAACCCAGAGGTTGGATTGAACTACGGCGTATCTTCTCGGAGATGAAGAAGGACATGCCGAAGTCTATGAGTTTCACCCTGAAGGGCTCACCAGGGTGGTCTGTCAGCATTATGTTGTCTGACTTCAGGTCTGAGTGAACCACACCGATGCCTTTCAGGGCTTTAAAGGCCACCAGCAACTGCAGAGGCAAAGGAAGAAATGTGGACGATTATGCAGAAGAGTGTGTGAGCACATGTATCATGCTGTTTTAATGAAGGAGTTTTGAATGTCTCTCTTTTAAATAACTTCTTCCCCGTCTGACTGAGCGCTTTGCCATTACTTGTTCACAGATTGTTCAGTCACAAAGTCTTTACCTGCTCTGCAATCGGCCGTATCTCACTGAGAGACAGTGGCTTGCGGTTTCTGTCTATGAACAGTTGATGAAGACTCCTGTCTAGCATCTCAAAAGTTAGACAGGTTCGTCCTTTGTGTTCAAACGTTTCAAGGAACTGGACCACGTTGGCCTTGACCGGGTCAAGAACGCTCACTGCTTTGAGCATTTTTATCTGTGGAGAAAAGAAGAACAATTACTCAGCATGGAATCAGCAGCTCGTTTCATTACATATATAAGTAAGAAAAAAGATAATCACCAAAAAGAATGAAATGGTCCTACCTCTCTTTCATTGGCTAAGCTATTCTCCGATTTTAAGATCTTCAGAGCCACTTCCTGTGATGTGATTAAATTGGCACATTTGGCTACTTTGCCATAGATCCCTTCCCCGATGAAGTCCTGGATGAGGTAGCGACCGGAGTTGCTGCACAGTATGTCGCTCTTTTGCACCTCAGATTTCCTCTTCTCTTCCAAAACAACTGGCAGAGAAGAAGTACGTGGAGCATACTCAAATATACATCTGAAACATTCTTTATGCTGATGTATTAAACGTCATATTAAAAAACTTGATCAAAAGCTATAGTTATTAGTATTCGGATAGATCCTTAACTGAAGCAAAAGAAGCAATACAACAGTGTTAAAAAACTCAAGTACAAGTAAAAGTCTTGCATGGGTCTTGTCAAAATGTAAGTACGGAAAGGAAAAGTGCTCATTATGCAGGCAGAATGGCAGTGTAATATTGTACTTTACTGTATCACAATATACTATATTCTATTAAATCATTACATCACTTTTCTGCTGAATAATTTTAACCGTCATATCAATGTAAGAGAGTACAAACATTTTTCTCTGAACTGTAGTGGAGTAGACATGCAGTACGTAAATGTACTTAGTTAGCTACTTCTGACCACTCAGAAGTTTTTCTTACTTACCAAGGTTATTCTGAACACGCTTCATCTTTAACTAACAACCAAGTTGGTTTGTAGGTAGTGAAGTTAAACTGACCAGTTAACCAGTTAACAGGACAGAGTAGGATGCTTCACGTCATGATATTCCCTTATAGAGCTGATCAGTTCCATTCTAAAGACAGTTCCATTCTACAGAAAGTTAGATGTTATTGTTCAAAATACAGTACACTGTTAATATTGACACCTGACTTTGATTTTGTGCTAATCTTTCAACAAAAAAAAATGAGTCAAATTTATGAATTCAATGATAGATTCCTTTAGTTCTCTCTGGTCCGTTTTTAGCCACACTCTGGTGTCCTCTGGTGTGTGACATTTGTAAATGTGTCTAAAATTGTCCAGTACTTTGGGTGATGACATTCCCATCAGAACCAGAACAGAACCATTGAGAGCTGCCGTTGCATGTGGAGGTGAAGTCAGAGCGTCTCTGCATGAAGCTGAACACAAACCAAGTCGTTCATGCAGTGCATCCATCTGACTTTCAGGTCAGAGGTCAGATTTCAATACGTCCCAAACGAACAACGTGTTCATCAAGTGTCCTGTTTTTCTCAGTTAAATGCTGCTTTACTTTTGGATGCCATCTGGACATCAATAGGCTACACAGGGCTGAAACTATTGATCACAAACTGGTTCAATTCAGTTGCCAGTACAAATATGAATAAATACAATTTCTGCTTTTTTTAAAAAATGTTGCCACTTGCGAATTCATTTTTTTTCACCATTACTTATAATTATAGAGGGAAATTCAAGTGGGCCAAAGTAGTTTTAGAGGCGAGGTCTGATGACATTTAGTTTCAAGTTTGGGCAGTTTGAAGAGGCCAGATTGGGAAACGCAAAAGGACCTTCAGTAGAGTAAAAGGCTAGCAACTGTACGTGTCAGGGGTGTGAAGAAAATATCAATACACTTTATCGTAAGTTTACTTGGATATTTGTCTTGAGATACTGGATCAATTCTTAAATAAAAATACTATATTTTTTTGTATTAATATAGTTGACATGCAAAGATTCGTGGCAGTTAGCAGCTTAAAAGTAATGCTCTGATGTTGGATGTTATCGGGACTTTGACGAACGCAAATGCAGATCCCACTGCAGATCTAATTTCATAATTTTTTTTTTTTTTAAATGAGTCACAATATATTGAATCGTAACCACTGTATCATGATATCGTTGTATGTTGGCATCTTGTCGTATATCAGCAGAGATGTTTTTCTTTCTGGTTTTAAGTCCATTGTTTTGCATTTTCTTTCTCGATATTGTCTTTATAAAGATCTTGAGAACAACAGGACATGACCGAGAGTCGGCACAGGCTAGCTGGTTGATTGCTCTCTTAATTTTGATTGATTTTCTTTGCGCATTATACTTTTATGGATCGGCTGAACATTCACTGACTTTGGAGGTCATTTTACAATGCTTCTTCTTTTTGTTGCTGGACACCAAGTTTCACTGCATTTTTGTAATCTTATGCACATGATTCAATGCGTACAGGTTAGATGTAATCACATTGCATGAGAGGAACAAACTGGGTCTACTCGTGATTTAAGAGCTAGTGAAAAAAGTGCACTCAGAAATCAAATGAATATATGATAAACTGTATAATGCTGCCAGCATAAATCTAGCATGACGAGATCCATGAGATCTACATCGAGTGCATGTCTAAAGATGTCTGAAAGGTAATATATGCTCTGTAAGAATCTCACAGTTTGTGACATTTTGTGAGAAAACTTACATATTTAGCTTCAAGTACAATAAGTGTACCTGTCAGTTAGCTAAGAAAAGATTGGTCCACAAATTCGCCTCTTTAAGGAATGTTGAAACTTGACGTTAATGCCACCACAATCCCTCCCACAGAACATACGGAGTGATGGGACTGAAGTCTAAACCAAACACCGTGTCAAACCGGCCTGTGCCTCTCTCTGGATGAATGACTGGTTTTACTTGTCACATGATTTTTTTGTGAGCATACGACAACTCCATATAGGATTGACCCTGTTTGCTGTTCTGGGACCAGTTCCTCGAGTCGCCCATGTCAGGTGGGGTTGCTGGCTGGGTCACCAATTACTTGTTGAGGCTGAGAAAGTAGCAAAGAGTCGCCCTGAGCTGCCATGTTGTATAAGCATCATGCTGCTGGCAAGTAGGTAGGTAACGCCTCATTTCAGTTCAGTGAAGTTCTCAAAGGAGCTTTATTAATACGCTTATGTCCTACTCAAGATCAGTTTGTAACTGACTATTAATGAACGTTAGTGTAGCATGTGAATATAGTGCAACCAAGTGCCAGTATTACAGCAGCGGGTTACTTTAATTTAATTCCTATTTCATCCATTTTTTGTATTATTCTCATTAGCGGAGAGACAGAGAGCACAGTAAATATACTGTAGAAAAGTTTCCAAATCAATAAAGAGACAGAACAATCAAGCACTTCTTTCTATCAGCAACACATTCACAAGTAGTTTTACTGTAAATTGACATCATGCCGATTGCTTTGTATTATGCCTTTGGAGGTAAAACACTTCCAACATGAATTCAAAATAATCAAAAATGGTCAATAATGGGTGTATCCTCGTGGCACATGCAATCAAGCAGCGACATCTTTCAGCCTTTGTTGGAAAGTATCACACTTTTGCTCCACTTACCCAGGAAGTCTCTCTTCTTTAAGATCATTTTACAATTGAAATAAGAAGATTTGTATCCAAGAACAGAGGTTTCCCGCCAGTCAGCACCGCTCCAAGGAGACGCACAATAAACCAACTTGAGGGACATGCAGATAAAGTATCCCGAGCATATTCAGTTACTACACTCAAATATAAAACTAAAACTGTATTTTCCTCCAAACAACCGCACTTAAAATGCAAAGTTTCAACTTGATGAGACAAGTAAGGGGAGTTACACTATATTTGACTATTCAGCATTCAGTCTCATGATTTTAAAAAACAACTTGTATTTGAACAGCTACAGGCTTGCAGTATGACATATAGATTGCAGACTTTTTTCAGTTCTTTCACAAAAGAGCTTTTCTGGTTGTCAAGTAAAAACTGGATCACTGTAGAAAATGTAATTTATATTTAATAAGTATATTGTCTTAACAGCCAACAAAGTTTTGATATAGGACAAAACAATAGTTTGCTTAGTAGACATCTCCATGTAGAAATCATTCTGATTATTCTTTTTGTTTTATTTCTTTACAGCCTGAGAACCCATTCCCTGTCCGGATTGCACTAATGCTGTTACTGATTCTTGTATATCGCGAACTGTGATGTTTTAACAGCAGCAAGTCATTCAATTAATTCTTCTTGACACTGAGTAGCAAGAATTAGTCTGTTTTGAAAGGAAAAAACAAATTCTAAACTCCTGTCATTCATAAATTGCACCCATGTTTATTGAACATCAAGTGAGTACCTTAAATATCCTCTCAAATGACACACAGTACTTCTGCAACTTTGTGGATGTAACTGAATTCTCTTATGGGCCCTGCAAAACTCCCATAATTGCAAAAACAGCATTTCATTTCCTAATAATGGCTCAATGTCAAGTCCAATTCAGTCTGCTTGTTAAGCGGCAGCAATTACCAAATGGTACATGTGCAGACAACTCCTCCGGTGGGTGATAATAAGCCACTTTCTTTGTTACAGACCCTGAACAAACTCGGGGGGGAAACACGTGAAGCAAAGATAATGCGACCAGTCAAGCGTGAGTGTGTACAAAACCCCACCAAACGTTCGTGTAGAAAACCCCTCAGCTATGACAGAAGCTGGTCCAACTGGGTTAAGGTGATTCCACTTTAATAGTGTTGGGATCCCAAACCACAACAGCCTACAACAATAGAAAATACAGCTGCTCGATTGTGAGTCACGTCCGCTACAATAAGAGGCTGATTGACTGCTGGTGTTTATGAACTTGGGAGGTACGTCGTGGATTGGAGAATTTCTTTGTTGCATTGTGATGTTGGTATATTTGGGGTTTCTCCTTCAGCGTGACGGTCAGAGGTCACCGTACAAAGAGGCCACACAGGCTTTAATTTGACCTGCAGGCTCAGATGAAGAATCATGTTTGTTGACATGTTCCTCCTGAGTTTGGTTGTGTTCACTTGTTTTGATTCATTCCTGCAACGCTCAGATACTCTCCTATACTTAGGGATCAGAGGGGAGATCTGTGTGGACACGGCAATTGCTTGTTCAGTCCATGTCAAGTCACAGGCCTCTGCCTGGTAAGACCAGGGGCAGCACTGACCCTTAAATAGACAAAGATTTAGAATGTTTAATAACTGAACTTCGGCATTTGGATGTTAGAGAAGACACGGTTACTAAAATTAAAAACTTCTCTCATTTCTTAGTGCGTAAGATGTCTTCCTAGTTATTAAACAAGTCTCCTGTAAGAGTCTACAGCCATGCTTGCAGCTCTGTGAGGCTGTACTGTACTGGCACAGTGGTGAATTGTGCTAAATGCTAACATCGGCATGCTAACAATTCCCCTGTGTTCCCAGTGGCCTGTACTCTTGATATAAACCAACATTGTAAGAGATTGTGAGATGGGCATTTTAAATGCAGTTTGTTTGTTTGTCTAAATAATTATTTTTTAAAACATCAAGCAATGCACATTTGAGGTGTGGATTTCTTTCGTATTAACTTCTCATATTCAAAATATAAAACGCTGGGGAACGTAAGACCCTGGGAATAAAGATATGCTTCTCTCACAATGCTAATGCTAATGCAATCCATACAGCAGACATCTGTACTAACATACATTCGCCGTCTCTAGCTTATGATTTGCATTCATAATCGACAACTAAAGCAATACAGTCTGAGAAGCATTTGTTACTTCATGTAATGTGTTGTATCTTCTGTTAAAATTTCATTTTAAGACAGGACATGCATTGAAGTGCAAGGTTAGAGGGGAGAAATGGCTGGATTGGCTGGAGTTCCTGTTTACGCTCACCCGTGCATGACAATGTCCAGGAAGTAACAGTTTTCCAGGAAGTGATAATCTCTGAAGAGACTTCTTTCTAACAACAAAAGAAGTATTACTTTGGGGCTGCTTGCACGTGTCTCCTGACAACACAAGTAAGATTGTGTTGTCTTTACATTCTAATTTAAACAGATGGCTCATATTCCACTATCATGCTCTGTCTAGGTTGATTTTTGGCCTGCTAGGAAGCACATGGGTCTGTATGGATGACAGAGTGAGTTAGACGATACAGATAACTCAAGTCTGGTTTGGTGTAAAGCTTCATGGAATAAAGTAGCCTCAAAACGAATCAAGATTATTTTTTCTCAGTACTTTCCATCGGCGTAAGCATCAAACAATGCGGTTCTCTGGGGTTTGAAATCACATGTTGAGAAGATTCCCTGGCTGTGAGATTGATTGATCAAGTTTGAGTTTGCGTGTTTAAGTAATGACAGTATCTGGAGGTTTTCCATGAATGTATGAATATGAATACATGGACTTTCCTTCCTGGAGTTAAATTCTTTGTGTCAGAGGGTAGGAATATTTTGTCACACTATCAGGTGTTGGATTACACTGTTTCCATACTCCGTTTCTCTTCTGAGCTTTGGGCCTGGAACTTTACTTTACTTTACTTGAAATGACCTTGAAATGACCTTGGATCTTGTGTGTGTCATCTTGAGGCGGATGGGCTACAACAGCAGAAGACCCCATCGGGTACCACTCATCTTCACTACAAGTAGGAAAAAGAGGCTACAATTTGCAAGAGCTAACCAAAATTGGACAGTTGAAAACTGGAAAAATGTTGCCTGGTCTGATGAGTCTCGATTTCTGTTGAGACATTCAGAATCAGAGTCAGAATTTGGCGTAAACAGATTGAGAACATGGATCCATCATGCCTTGTTACCACTGTGCAGGCTGGTGGCGTAATGGTGTGGGGGATGTTTTCTTTGCACACTTTAGGCCCCTTATTGCCAATTGGGCATCGTTTAAATGCCACGGCCTACCTGAGCATTGTTTCTGACCATGTCCATCCCTTTATGGCCACCATGTACCCATCCTCTGATGGCTACTTCCAGCAGGATAATGCACCATGTCACAAAGCTCCAATCATTTCTAATTGGTTTCTTGAACATGACAATGAGTTCACTGTACTAAAATGGCCCCCACAGTCACCAGATCTCAACCCAATAGAGCATCTTTGGGATGTGGTGGAACGGGAGCTTCGTGCCCTGGATGTGCATCCCACAAATCTCCATCAACTGCAAGATGCTATCCTATCAATATGGGCCAACATTTCTAAAGAATGCTTTCAGCACCTTGTTGAATCAATGCCACGTAGAATTAAGGCAGTTCTGAAGGCGAAAGGGGGTCAAACACAGTATTAGTATGGTGTTCCTAATAATCCTTTAGGTGAGTGTATGTGCACTATAAGTAAATACAAAGTTAGACAGGACTTAGGGATATCCTATAAGAAAACAGTGCATTTAAATTCAAAGCCTTTACTCAAGGGTTATTCTGTATGTACTGCACATTTTATTTGTTAGTGTTATAAAATAACATAACTAGATTTCCCAGCAGCCCACTGTTCCTAAATTAACAACAACCTTTTAGTGGTTATCATAAGATCATGATTTAAGTTATATTGCTTTAGCAATAACAATTTTGGTTGTTCAGAATCAACAGCATCACCTAACGGCATTATTATATATTATATTAGTGTTGGCAAACCCTGATTAACAGTAGAGCACCAGTTTTTTCCAAAACTATTAAAAACACATCAGTGAGTCGCACCGTTACATTAGGTGACGTGTTTCTTCATGACGATAAATATATTTATTTTGAGTTGATACTAATTACAGCATCAAATCCACTGCTCGAAATAGTCCCCAACAAATGCACTGTTTACTTCTGTTTGAGTGCCCAGTTATTTTAGGAGATTATTTCGTTTATATATATATATATATATATATATATATATATATATATATATATATATATATATATATACACACCAAACGTATCAACAGATTATTGTTGTTTTTGGTCTTTTTAAGGCAAAATTAGAAGAATATTTTGCTTTATCATCAACCATCTCTTTTAAAACACAGACATACATCTCTGTTGTTTTGAAACTGTGCAGTTTTGTCATCGATCAGAAAGATTCATGTCCGTATCAAGAGACTGATAATTCGTATCTATAATCTAAATTCATGCTATTAACATGTTACAGACGGAAATCATTTGGCTTTGCTGGTGCCTTTCTTTTTTTTTTTTTTTACTCCTTTTAAAACAACAAATTCTGTCTTGGCAACAAAATAATAGTGTGCAAGCTATTCTCAGCAAAGCATGGTCTAGAGTCTAGACACTGCCGAATTTAAGGCCAGTATAAAACATAAAGCACAATTGAAATAAGTGTTCTTGATCTTAATGCACATTATTGCTGAGTCCCAGGGATAAAACACTTAAAAGTCAGTCATGAAGAAGACAACGCCCGAGGGCTCTTTCGGCTGGGTACATGTCTGTGATGCACCCGGCTACTTTAGCTGTCATGCAGCAATATCTCAGAGCCTTCGCTGGGTGCACTGATGCTTGGCTTAAGCCATTTAGCAGCGCCCTGGTTAACTGAAACCGACAAAACTTCTGATTCCAGCCTGATCTTAGAATAACACCCCTGGCGACTGCAAAGCTGTCTTCGCCCATTTCATCCAGCGCAGTCCCACAACTGCATTTGTAGCTGACAGAGATGCAGAAGAAGATGCCTTATGATGTTACAACTGTTACTCAGAGAATTAAATTAAATGGAAAACATTCGGATAAAGAAGAGAAATCTGATCCGGTTGACAGTAGTCGAGTGGAAAAGGGGCGAGACTCACTATATGCTATCGCTCCGGGAGAAAGGCAGACTAAAGAGTGCAGAAGTGCCGTAACATGAATAAAATAAGATGCCGTTTGACCACTTAAAGCCAATGGGTGCTCCAAAGGGTAAAGTGTTGGATGATTTGCCAAGGGTTGCTCTTTGCACATAGTAGTTGCCCAGAACCATGCAGAGCAGCAACGCTGGGTGATGAGATGTTTACAGCTGAGTAGAAATGGGAACACTGGGCATGTGAGGAGTCAAATCTGCTCATGACACTGGACAAAATGTCACTGAACATTACAAACACAAAGGGTGTAGGCCTTAAAGATGGCTAGTTGTGCAATAAATATCCTTTAGCTGATGGCTTTTCTGCCGTACTGTGTGGCTGTGGATTTTTTTTCTTGTAAACCACTCGGTTGCAAAAACAAAATGTCGCAACATGCCGCCTTGACGGGTTAAAATCTTCATCTTCCTCGTTAGTGAGTCCAGTTCTTTGCTTCACGTTTTGGGAGATGCTTGAGAAATATCTGATGCTGCTGTTAACAGCACATCCAATGGAAACACAATAATTCTCCTCTTGGCCTTGATTAGATAGCAACTGGGAAAAGGTGAAGGAGATGTAATGTGTGCACCAACATATGTGATTCCACCTTAGAAGGCCACTGTCAGTAAAGAGTAAACTAAATGCTTCTCCAAAGAGTTAAATCTTATTGTTGTCCCACTAACATTTGGAATTTATGTTTTCAATTGGCTTGCATATTTTAAACTATCCATTGCCAACAGCTGTTTTCAACAACAATCCTGTCTCCTAGAATATATAATTATAGACTTGTTGGTAAAATCAAATATGTTTTGAAGCAATCCCGCCTGTATTATGTTTCCTATGAAGAGGAAATGTTGTTCACTAACATATCTGGAAAGTTGCAAACAGTGTTGGGGTAGTTACTCAGAAAAAGTAACTAGTTACACGTTACTTCTGAAAAGTGTAACTAGATTACTTTACTAGTTACTGCATTTGAAAAGTAACTTCACTACTAGTTACTTTACTTTCCATTTTTTTAAGCAAATGTCCAAATTAACTGCAAAGATACATGGACAAATATCATGGCCCTTTCATCACTTTATTTTCAATTTTCAATAATAATTTATTATTATTAATTAATATAATTTCCAATAATAATAATTGCGCGAGTCACACGACACTTCCTGCATGAACAATCTACCGTAAACGTCGGGTTACGAGCCGCTACTACCTTCGGTCAGAGTCCCCGTTAGCTCCCCGCTGTAGCCGGCTGGGGCTCCTGCTAGCGCGCCGTCACTTCCCCGCTAACTTCTGCTAGCTCTCCGTTAACTTCCGCTAGCTCCCCGAAAACCACCGAAGGTAGCGGGACCAGGCTCGACACCCGACTTGGGCAGAGGGGTCGCGGGCAGTAGCAGCAGCAGCGCTAGCTAGCAGCTTGTTGCTATTGTTCATGCAGGAAGTGTTGTGTGCCACTAAAAGAGAACTTTTCGGACTGGTAAAAATGGCTTGTGAAACGCAAGAAAGCGCGTTACTCAGGTCTAGGAAAGTAGTGTAGTTAATTATTTAATATAATATAATATTTTGAGTGTAATGCGTTACTTTACTTTGTTACCTATAATAGTAATATCGTTACTGTAATCCATTACTTTGTAACTCGTTACCCCCAACACTGGTTGCAAATATATTAAATGCATTAGTAAAATTTTTAGTGATGACAAAATATCCAATCTAGCAATACAATATATGCTCATAGCGCCTGCAGCATCATTACACGTGTTCATGGTTATGTGCAGCGGCCGGCAGCATCAGTGTTGTCTGTAGCGTCCAGCAGATAACTGACGCAGTGCAGCACAGTGCCCAGACAATTTGTAAAACAAATGCAGTTTATAAAGGCCAGTGTTTCGTTTCAGCATGCTCATAATAACAAGTCAATTAAGCATAGTCCTCTGCACATGAACTTTAAGCTTGTATTAGCAGTCAAAAGAGATCTGCCGTTAGGTGCAGCAAGCTAATTATGTGATGATAAATCTTCTATGGCATGAGGTAATTTCTCATTGCTCTTTAAAGATAGTAGAGAATATGGCAGATAACTGCTTGAAGCCTTTGCGAGTCAGCAGCGGCAAAGCTAAATGTGGCAGCAAGTGTCAGGCCAAATCAATACACGCTTCCCAGGATTCCTTTGGTGCCATAATCCAGGCTGTGCTGGGCACTGACCCTGGGGAGGCTTGGCCTCTTGTTTTCTTGCCCTGTTTTTTCAAAAGCAGCTGCCCTTATGGACGTGACAGCATTGAGCACAAGCTAATTACCCTTAAAAAAAAGAAAGGCGAGCAGAACCTGTACTATAAACCGCTTAGCTCATATCTGAGACATGTTGAAACCTCTCCTCCCAACATTGGGAAGCTGGCTAGCCTTTGGGAAGTGTGGAATTTACATGGAGGTGTTTGCAAAAATTGTAAATGGCCTCAAGCTTAAAAGCTGTGTAAATTTCACTACAGTAGCTGTGAACTCTTAATGTGTGGTGCGTAGATAATTTATGTGTCAAATATTCCCTTTGGATATAGAGTTTTGGTCCGCTATTTCACCTCTTTGCCTAGCATGAACTGCATTTTGCGGATCTGTCTTTGAGAGAGGCCCCGGTGTCTTCCAGCTGATTTCACAGATCCCATTTAGTCATAATCTTGTATTATCTGCCTTAAAATAACATACGATAATCCTGGCATCAGGCTAATCAGCCATGAAATTGAGGAATCTCATGGATTCCAGCAGCTCGTTAACTCATGATGTGTAAAGTGTGCACAAAAAAGTATAGTTTTCATTCAAATTTTTGCATCAAAACATTTAAATCTTTTGGAATACAAATATTTCTTTTGACAGGAGTCCCATCTCTGTCCTCCTCAGAGATAATTCTAGCCAGTTGGAGTTGGAGGTGTGTGCAGGCGGAGATCCAGAACATCACATCTTCCCTTGTAAGCGGCACTCACTTACTTAAGCCATCAGCCAGTCATTAAAAATGTAAAATTAACATCTTTTAAAGTGGAACATGATTCGGTTCTGTCCTCAGAAGCCAGTGGAGCGCGACGCCTGCATAAGAAATGCATTCGGTCATCCCCCTGGCAACAGGGAAGGAAAAGGTGCATTGAGTGAAACGAGAGCAGATTGCTTTTATTCTTTATTTAGAGAGTTATTCTAGACACCGAGCTACAGATGCCATGCCATCGTGGAAATCCTTCCTGCTCAATTGAGGCTGTTGGAGGAAAATGTTAAAGGCTCGGGTCTCTGTGGGGAAGTCGGAAAAGCAATCGTCTCAAACATGTTTTTTCTTTTGTAAATATGTCACAGATTTGAGCTGCTGACTTTATATCCCTCCTGAGACAGTAGCAGGATACAGACTAAGTTGACACAATAACATAAATAGACTGGTTTGAGGATAAATTTCTTCCTTTTACTTGACATAATTATGAAAGTGTGTGTAAAGTGCAATGCATCTGTTAACAGGCAGGCTCCTTTTATGAAATGTGCTCTCGTTCAGTCTAATGTTTGGCCATGGGGCTTGGCCATAAACCTAAATGTACTTGTATTAATGCGTTTCAGATGTGCGTACGGTGTAATTTACTCCATATTGACGATTTCCGGCACAAGCAGTGTATCCAGTTCCTTCATGTTGCTTAAATTGTCCTCCATGTTGCCTGACCCACGATTAGCTGTTAATATTGGTGAATATTAGCTTATCCACAGATATATCGCTAACTGTACACAAGTAATAATTCTAATAAATACTTGCTAAACATCAGCATGTTAGCTTGTTATACTTGCTAAACATCAGCATGTTAGTGTGTTATACTTGCTAAACATCAGCATGTTAGTGTGTTATACTTGCTAAACATCAGCATGTTAGCTTGTTATACTTGCTAAACATCAGCATGTTAGCGTGTTATACTTGCTAAACATCAGCATGTTAGTGTGTTATACTTGCTAAACATCATTATGTTAGCGTGTTATACTTGCTAAACATCAGCATGTTAGCGTGTTATACTTGCTAAACATCAGCATGTTAGCGTGTTATACTTGGTTAACATCAGCATGTTAGCGTGTTATACTTGCTAAACATCAGCATGTTAGCGTGTTATACTTGGTTAACATCAGCATGTTAGCGTGTTATACTTGCTAAACATCAGCATGTTAGCGTGTTATACTTGCACAACAACAGCATGTTAGCTTGCTATACTTGGACAACATCAGCATGTTAGTGTGTTATACTTGCTAAACATCAGCATGTTAGTGTGTTATACTTGCTAAACATCAGCATGTTAGTGTGTTATACTTGCTAAACATCAGCATGTTAGTGTTTTATACTTGCTAAACATCAGCATGTTAGCTTGTTATACTTGCTAAACATCAGCATGTTAGCGTGTTGTACTTGCTAAACATCAGCATGTTAGTGTGTTATACTTGCTAAACATCAGCATGTTAGCGTGTTATACTTGCTAAACATCAGCCTGTTAGCGTGTTATACTTGGTTAACATCAGCATGTTAGCGTGTTATACTTGCTAAACATCAGCATGTTAGCGTGTTATACTTGGTTAACATCAGCATGTTAGCGTGTTATACTTGCTAAACATCAGCATGTTAGCGTGTTATACTTGCACAACAACAGCATGTTAGCTTGCTATACTTGGACAACATCAGCATGTTAGCGTTGTCGTTGCAAGCATGTTAGCATGCTTCTTGTAGTATTTAGCAGTGCAGCTATGGTTGTAAGCTCTAAAACTGTGTTTCAAATTGCATACTATTTCTTTTTTACTTTTCATACATAAAGCAGTTGCTCTTGCTCAGTATATATCTTGGGCAAAATTATTCTAATTACAAACATTGAAACCGGTACTCAGACAGTGTTTATTAAAATTAAAATTAAAATCTATTTCAATCTTGTTGTTTTTTTTTTACTACCGTGGTTGTGACCCTAATAATAATAATAATAATAAAAGTTAAACTACTTATCAGTGGAATCGTCACATTTCAAGTTCCTCCTGTGGACTTTTAACAAAGGAACAACTTTCTCACTGAGAATTTAAAGGCACAAATCATTTCCCCTTTTTGTCATCATCAATCATAATTACGCCACAATTTATTCACCTTGGATCAATTTGTGCCATTGAGATCAAACAGCAGTGTTAATAGGTGCCCAGGTTTCTCTAACGGTAATCTATGTCATGTGGTGTGAGCAGTAGCCTTTCAAGCCTCACGTTAGCTCATGCTGTCACTGAAACCCTGCAGCTAAAATGTAAATATATTCTTTGGTCCCGGTTGTATAGCGATAAAAGATATCTGTTTGAAAATGTGCAAATAAACCTAATGACATTGTAGTTTTAGTTAAACAAAAGTGTGTACGGACGTATGCATTTTTAAAGCGTATACTTAATATGGGTATAAGTTTTGCATGACATGAATATACAATAATATATAGCAGTTGCTTTTTAAATGTGGTCACTCTCCTCCTGTTTGCAGTTGACAAGTGAACAAGCTCTAATCATCATTGTTTAAGTCACAAAGCAAACTGGGTCTTCAAAGGTTTCACCCGTGGTGCAATTACACCAAATTACTCTCATTTGGGGAGTCAGTCAGGGGCTCTGCTTTCAGCCCAGTCTGCCCGGAAACAGGATGTTTCAGAATGCTCTGAATGGATTGCAAATGAAATGGTTATCATCATCCAAGTTGGAATAAAGGCCGTGCTGCAGTGGACATGGCTTCACACAAAAAGGCATACAGTATTCCAAATATCAGATTCATGGAAAATGTCTATTACAGTAATAGAAGGCAATTTCAAATTGGTTTTAGTTGTTCATAACAACTAAAAATAATTGAAAAAAAAGTTTGTCTTCACAGTAAAGCTAGTGTAACACACTTTCCAAATATATTTAGTAAACATAGAGCTGGCATATCCTTGGTTAATTAGTTAATGTGTTATGTGTGCAGGTTGCTTTGAGTTTTTTTAAATGAGTTTAAAGACCTTCAAAAATAAAACTGCAGTCCGGTTTTCACAGTTTGATATGTTCCTGCAGAATGTACAGACAGCACAAGATAAACAGGTTGAGTTAAACACCAGAGATTTACTTGTCTTTGTTTTCCCTGAGTTAGACTAAACACTTGGACAATGAGTTAAAGAACAATTGTTGGACTCCTCAACCATTTCATCACAGTATTCCAACTGCGTAGAACCACATCATAAACTCACAATGCTTAAGGCGTTAGCAGGTCCGTACCCAAGAGACGTAACACTATAGCGTGGGGAAATACTGTAAGAAACGGACTGTGCAGATGAAAGGAGCACGAGCCCATCACCAATCCTTACATAATGTGTTTGCAGTTAGCATGCAGCGGTTGTTCCTCACCTTCATGTACTGTATTTTAAGCACGCTGTCACTTCAAACTAGTGTGATCTGAACTTTTTTTGGGTGACTGCTGAGAATGCTAATGCCTTGCAAGTTGTGTCCTGTGGCTCTTTTGGCTCAAATCAAACCCAGAGAGGCACAAGGAAGAGCCAAAGCAGCAGCGATGCCCACTTGAGAAAGGCCGGTCATCTATTCCTCCAACAAGTTTGTTTGGGATCCCTCCAAACCCTTTTAATTTTTCATCCCTGGTCGATTTGTACTTTATTTGTTGCTGAAGTAGGACCTCGCCTTTTTGAAGCCCACTGAGGGGCTTTAAGTAGCAAGTTCTTTTGTTTTCATTGACTCTTATTAATGTCTGAACAATTTAAATGCTTCTTAAAGCTTGGACTGTTTTAGCCGATTATGAATATGATTGTGCGTGATTGCTGGGACCGAGTTTGACCGGGTCTGATCCAGTCAGCTGGTGTTGACAGTCGGCAGATCAAATCATACAGTGTGTGACATGTGAAGATTCAAGTCTCCCGATCCGGTCGCTGCCAGTGATCGTTGGGAAGATTTGAACATAAGCAGAGGCATACACAGTCGCATGCCTCCCCACCCTGCATAATCTCACCACAACTCGCTTTGTTCCTTCTATTTCTTCGGGCTTGTTGAACTTATTAGACACGGCACAAGCCGCTGGTTGCCGTCCATGTTTGTTTCTGTGCGACAATTGGCGTTCTTGCAGGATTTGCTGGGTCGTCTACGGTCAGAACTCAAGATGTTTCTGTTAACTGTTAATCGGTCATAAGGTTTACGCTCTTTCCTGACTGTCAAAGACTAAATCTCTATGTGTGGCTTGTTCAGTCTTTGCAGTTTTCAGTTAGTCAGATTTGTCCCAAGACTGTATGACGAACAATATTTGACCACAATGATTATTTTTTCAAAGATGACAATTTGGGACCTCTAACCACTTTTCAATTGTGTATAACATTGACGTTTGGATAATGCAAAAGGGATTTTTACTTTGATAATGCACTTAATATTCATAAAGGTTTATGAATCAATCGAGTGAACTGCTTTATTTCTAGTTCTGTCCAAGTGATTCTGGATAGCACCATTTTTTAGCTTGATTTTGAATGCAGCATTTTTTGCTGCAGGGAGATATGCATCCCACCTCGTAAAAGAAATGGCACCAGCTATGTACATCAAATATTTTCACCCTCAAGCAGCAGACAGAGAGGACATTCTCCACATAACGATGGTTGCTGCCTTATAATTTGCTAGTTGACAATGAGGATTTTTGTTTTTTGTTTTTATTAATTCAGCAACTTGTAAAATATTCACGAGCAGTCATGCAATTTTTGGCCCACATATTCAGGAAACCACTTGAAAATATGAACAACATTAACATGACAGCGTGCTCTTTTATACAGCGTTCACATATGCAGCAGAAAACATTATTGTTCTGTTTGCACTGGCTCCTGGCAAAGAAATATCTGTCGGAACGGCTCTAGTGTTTTACAGCTCAGAGGAAACACAATGAATTGTATGCACTTGATTGTCACTGTTTATCAGTATCATAATCGTTTCCAGCTTTGCTCCAAAAACTATGACACATGCAAGCGATGTTTGTGAATTTGACACCACGGTGGAATAAAATAAGGAAACCCATCGGGCATGCTGTGTGTGTTATCTTCCCAGCTTGCAGTTATTTTAAAGCATCTCACAAACACACTTAACTTTAAAAAAATCAGTTTATATCTTTTAAAGTTTAATTTACCCATTCAATGTTGATTTATGGGAAACGTCTAGTAAAGGTTTGGTCGTTATCACACAGCATTTTCATTAAGCAGCCAATTTCCTTGTGGCTTGTTATTTACCACTTAATTTTGATATCCCTATTCCCCTCCCAATGACGAATAACTGGTTTTTAATTTCCAAATGTGTGGGCGTTTAATGAGGCCTAAGATATTTTATTCTCCTGCTATAACGCTGTCTACAAAATTGTGCGCTGCTGAGTGTAATCATGCAACGCTATCTGGCACAGACACTCTCTGGCAGCAGCGAGGCAAAACCTGCAGCCCAGAACTGCTCCACTTAAGGGAGGCTGATGTGAGAGGAGCAGACAGGCGAGAGTGGAAGGCCCTCCAGTCATGCAAAATGCAAAAGAAATATGACTTTATTACAGCTCCCTAATGGTGACATAACAATCTGTTCAGCCACTTCCCTCTAAATCTCAAAGCAGTTTTGGAGAGTGCTTCGGTCTACGGGAGAGGATGTGTTTGAACATCTCTCATTTCGGACGAGTTTAAACACAATTGAGTCTGAAAGACGGCTCTGACCAGCGCTCATCTGACAGTTTTATTTATTTATTTTTTGACTTGTTCCTCATGTCAGAGTGGTAAATGTCCAGAGAGAAAGAAAAACAACATTTGCCTTTTATTTAAAATTAGTAACTGTAACTGATGAAAGTGATTTTTCCCCCCCCAAGCATGAGAGGATTGGTTCAAGCATCATGTCTGTGCATTACTATAGAGATAGCGCCATGGTGATTAGCCTAGCTTAGCATACAGACTGGAAGTAGAGGGAAACGGCTAGCCTGACTCTTTCTCTTCACAAAGGACTCCCGGAAGTCACGCAGTTGTTTATTGGCCTGTTTCCAGACTTCTGAATCCTCGTCCCCATCTCAGATTTGTTCCGAATTGGGACGTCCTCATATAGAGAGCTAACTACCTGGCTTCATTAATCCAAAAATATTACAAGTTTGGAAAAAATTGACGCAGCTGTACAGGTGGCTGCAAGTTCACAAAATGAAATAAGACAAAATAAACTAAACGCATCATGCTAAACTAGGCTAATCGCCCCCTGGTTCCCACTCTGTACAGTACTCTGGTATTCATCTCGTCATTAAACTCATAGACAGAATGCAAATGAACCTATTTTACAAGATGTGAAACTATACATTTTTTACTAAAATAGGATAGGACTTGGCGATTCATTTAATTGTTGGTCTCTATAGTGATGTATGTGCGCTCATGATCGTGACTCCAAGAGGAACAGATGCTTTAAACCTCAGACGTAGTAGATGTTGGTGTAAAAAGACAATGGATGTTTAACTTTAGGATTTATTTCAGTTACGTTTCATTTAACCTTGAAAAAGTTCAAATATTAAAAAGAAAAAGAAAATCCTTAGTATTAAAATATTTAAAATATTTTCTCCAGATTGGTTGGGTGTTGGGACTTCTGATGAAAATATGCACAGATATTGGTCGCAACCCTTTCAGGGCAACTCTAGCAAAAGTTCACCACTTGGTGCCTGCCCATGAATCTTTAACGAGCAACATTTTGCAGCTATCTATTTGTGGATTTAAGAGATGAATAAAATAAACACAAACACTTCTGTTTTCTCTTTTTGTAGGGTTGTGGAATTAAAGTGGTGAATAATACATGGCTGAAAGCATCCGTCTCTCTGAGTTGCCACTTCTGGACAGCGGGGGATCTGAAGGCAAGTCAGCGCAGATATTTATGAAGCGTTGTTTGATTTGAGAACAAACCAGTGCTATCAAGTGACTTCACCACTCTAGACAAAATAACCCAGGAAATCACCTTTGAGCTTTGTAATTTTCAACTGATGGAAATACTTTGAATGACCCACTGTTATAGTGGAACACATGTTTTCCAGAAAGCTTCTATAAACGCCTAAGAACAAAACTTTGACAGACTTTAATAATAAAAGCTTGTAAATCCATATGGATAAGAGCACACTGAATGTCAGCGAGTTTTAACAAAATGTAATGAGGGCTCATTAACTAATGCACCTGTAGCTGTACAGTGGAACCTCATGCAACAGTACACACTGACAAAGCTAATATTTACCTGTTTCAATACATTGTTGGTGCTCTGCTTCTGCAATGACGCTGTTACCTCTTTTAACATTGGGAAGATTGTGGAATTGTCCTGTATATACGTACTTTCATAAAATAATGTTTCATCTAAGAACCATTTTCAGTGCAATATGAAATATATATATCTATATATATATATGAGTCTGACTCATGTCCACGTGCGTATGCTCCAGTGCCAATAATGTCTATATGTTCTGAATAAAATGCATGAAATTCAGTGCTATATGACATACGGCTGAATTGACGTGGACATTTGTTGACAGTCTGAAGTGGCTGTGAACTGTGGCCTTTGCTTCACATTATTCCTCTCCGCTGATGAGACAGCCGTGTTAATAGTGGCTTGGATAGCAGATGACAGGTTGTATGAGAGTCTTTTGCGCGTCGGATCATGACGAGAGTTCAACCTCAGGCTGCTGTCATGCTGGATCCATTTGTCAGCTGACATGCAATGCAGAGAGGATCTTCAAGCCTTCATCACCACCAAATATAGCAGTCCTTCCTCTTCTTTGTGGACTTAATGCCATTTCCATAGTGCCGATGGTGGTTTTCTGCACAGGGCCTGCTAGCTGGGTATCCATCATGCAATAATGAGCAGAACAGTTAGTTGTGTTGCACCATCTGTATCTGCATATATCACCCAGACCCACCGGGTTTGTGTCAGATGAGTGATTGGAACCAGAATAGCTGGACTGTCACAAATTGTGTTACACTGGGGATTCCAGCGAGGGCCAAAGAGCTGGTGAACGGGTCAGAGCTCTGGCACCGAGGCAGCGTCACTGCTCAGCTCTCATGTGACCAGTGCTGCTCCAGAGACCCTCCTTGGAGGGCAAGTGGAGCGGGAAGCTGCTGATTAATTCATCACTCTGAAAACAATCACATCGTGGCGTCACATTATTGTCAAACAGTGCGACGCGGTTATGTTTGATTGAGAGTGATGCTTTTTTTCCGGAGGGGCTTTCAGTGTGGGAACAGGTAGGACTTCAATGTCGGTTGACAGGATTAAACATCACTGACTTTTTGTGTCACACACATTTGAGGTAAAAACTACTAAACTCCAGTTGTTGACAGTAAAGAACACCAACTTGTTGTATTAAATGCATGGTTTCCCCCCCAGCTATTTGTACTTCCAAAGACGGTAAGACTAAAACATTAAGGAAGTGTGATTGGAGGTGAGAGTCGTAATATCGGTATTAGTGTTTTCTTTTCTTCATGGCCTGCATAGATGGCCTTGCTGTAAAAATCTTTGAGTTTCCCAGTAAGTTTATCCTTTGACTATATTTGTTGATGTGGAACACTGCAGATCAAGTTGTTGTGCTATTGAGTGTAAGGATTGTCTCTCAGCGGCTGTGAGTTAATGGTTCTCTTGGTACTCTAAAGCCGTGTGTAATGGTTTAACCGTAGTGATGAGGCAGCCTGTTTAAGAGCCGCATGTGCATCTACCTGGCAGGATGCCACTCAGGCTATTAGCCCACAATCCAATGATCCCTATTTGGGGAGTAGTTGCCCTTTTCACTGCAACAGCCACAGCTCGACTTGTATTCCACTCAGCCCCTGATTGCTCAGTGATATGCGTGTTTACAGATGATAAATTCCCATGACTGGGCTGTTGCACTTGTGATTTCGGGCTGTCGCACTGGATGAGCGGAGAGATGCGCAGCTGCTCAGCCCTCGGGGAGAGCCGAGCTGGGAGCACATGCCACTTCAGACGGAAGCAAAATGGTTACAGCGCAGATTATGAAATTTCTGTGGTGAGAGATGTCGGTCAGGTTACTGTCCTGTCGCCAATTGCCTGGAAGAGGAGGGTAAATCAGCAGGAAATACACCTGCTGTCAATGAACTGTCACTTTCTCACTACTGTCTATTAAGGCAACACTTACTCACAACAAAGTTGAGTTATTTTCTGCACACATTTTCCTTTTTAGCTCTTTGCTAATTCATATAACTGATAATACAAAGACAGATTGTTTCTCCATTAACGTTGTGCTCAATGTGGTCATGAGCTGCAGTTGAATGACTGCAGTAATATGTAATAAATACACTAACAGTAGTTGCTGGTCTGGAGGTCAGGACCCTTCCAAGCAGATATTTGTCACTGCAAGATAAATTGATGGGTCTGAAAAGAATAATAAACCCATTTCCATTTTTAAATTTCTTGTGAGATTTTAAATAGTTTTATTCTGGCTCAAATCAAACAATCAGACCTTTTGAGTGAAAATGATTAGAGAGAAGAGTATGAGAGTAAAGATAATAGCAACCTGTGACATTTTAAATGTCACAAGCCAAAAAAATTAAGAACCACTGAAAGGCCAAAAGCCCAGACATGGTTTGGGTTTTTGTATCGCTCACTTATGAACATTAATGTTGCAATATGTATTCTGACTGTTGAGCATGAGCAAGGAAATGTTTACAATATTTGCATCTGTTTTGATGCAATATATTCTTAATAGGACATCATCTGCCCCATACCTCACAGATGTCATTCTACTTGCACAGGCGAATAGTAGTAGTAAGAAAGTCACAGTTCCCAGAGTCAAAAATCAACATCTTAAGATGAAAATGTGTTTGGTAACGTTAATATTTGACCAATGATGCGCTTTCTGAACTCAAATGTTCGGTTAATAAAGCAATATATATATAGAAGAAAGGTTTTTGTGTGTGTTCTCCTCATTCGAAAGCAGCTACATTATGACATTCAGCATACTTCAAATAATGAAATGACTTTACACACACAGTGAGACACAAGCAGCAATTTTAAATTCTGTCATATTGGAGCACAAATAAACAGCAAGATTGTCGTTTATATTTTCCTGAGCAGAAAAAGGAATTGAGCAACTAATAACCGGCTATTGATCCGAGTGAGAGTCCCTCAGGACTGTTAAGAAACTGATATGTCTGCATTCACACACATTAAAGGTGAACACGTGCAAGCGCCCATACATTTATTCTAGTGCAGGCGTACTATGCCTCCCAGTTAGTCGCAGTAGCTTCTTCCCAATTCAGTCGATAGGCCTCCATTAAGAGGGGGTAGGCTGTCAAAGCAACCTGTGACCTCCTCTCGCCCCCTTGGAGCCCACTGGCCTGTGATGTCCGTATCAATATGAATTTCAGCCCTTTGCTCCCATCAGCCGCAATTCCCAGTGTCCATTAGTCTCAAGTATCTGTTTCCTCCAACTTGTACTATTGATTTCGGTGTGTCTTTTGTAACAGAGCATGTACACGGATCTTAAAGACGAGGACAGCGTGATGGGACGGGTGGATTCTGTCATCTGGGGCGTCGAAGTTCCTCCATATTCTACTTATGAAAGGGTTTTCATGACTTCTGTCTTGTTGCTGCTCATAATTGCCTCACTACGGTGTGGTTGTGTGAACGGAAGACATCCGATCATGGATCTGATGACATGTGGTTGAAAGTTGGCGAGACCGGTGCCCTCGAAGGTCAGGGCTTTTCATCTCAGAGGCCACGATGAAGTGACCTGTTGTTGCCATACACAGACGGGTGTCACAGCAAACACAGGCCTCAATATGGTCCTATAGCCCGGGAGACGTCGTTCTCTGACACTCGCCTACATCTGTTCCTGGAAAGTGTCATGCTGGTGTGATATTATAATCATATCAGACTTCACCTTCCTTCCTCAAGACTTAGGTGTCTGTATAGATGAGATAGATACATAGATTTAAAAGACATTTACATTACAAGACCTTAAGTGATATATATAATTTGCCAAGACAAAATATGGAAAAAGTTTGAATAGTGACCATTGAGAATAGTAATGGTATATGTAACCCAAAATATGATTGAGTTTATGTGGAGATTTCTTTTACATTTGCTGTTTCCAAAGTCAAGAATGAACTTCTAGTCTCAATTTTTTTGGCCGACATTGAGTGTGCTCTGCTGATGATCATGGGACACAATCAGAAACATGATATAACATTTATTGGGGGAAATGGCCTGGTTCAATAAGTATTAAAACATTAAAAAAAACGTGAACCCTTAATTAGTAAAAAAAAAGAAAATCAGTAATAGCATCCTCCAGGTGCCTCTGCTTCCTCCCCACTGAGCATCTCCATAGTGTGAAGGGCATCTGCTGACGTTTGGCCGCTCTTCACTTCACTGCATATTTGCCACTAGGGGGCCTTCAGGGATGAGTTGCGATACCCCTTGACACAGTTGGCCGGTTCCTGATCGGGGAAGATGAATGACCTTTGCCTTTTATTTACGTCGTTGCCACTCATGCAGGACCTTTTCATCAGATACGGTCATTGTAATCCCTCTGCCCCCATTCAATTTACAGAGGCACTTTGTCACTGCAGACCGCTAAAGTCGATGAAATTAATGGATCAATACGCCCTCTGAAAGCCTGGCGGGAGGGTCCAGGTCCCCCTGGTCGCTATCAAGTTACGAGTCATAATGAATGGGGTGTTGTTTATGTTGTAAAGTGCAGCGTCATTGAGTCCTTTGAACAAACCACCCTCTTAGCCCCTGCAGAGAGTTTTCAGAGATATGGAAATGTGGAAATAAATAACGTTTTTGATGATGCACCCATTAGGTTCTTGACATACATGACTCTTGATTTTAAATTTGACAACATCATATTGGTGTTTACACTTTCTAATATATATCTTGACGCTTTTAAAGTGATACACTGTCTCACGTGTCTAGCCAACTCTCCACTGTTTACTATCGCTCCCCAAATTTGCATTCACAGTTGTATTTTCCATCAGTTACCGCTCACTTCTGATGCATCATGTTAAGAAAATTAAGCTCAGGCGTCGCAGTTAGTGGCTGCTCCAGAACCAGCCTACCTCGAGGCAGCTCTAACCGTAATTGGTAGTAATTATAAATCCCATCTGAGAATGCACAAAGATAGCTCGCAGCAAAACAGGCCTGTTTTTTTACAGCGTGGATCGTGTGAACGTAGATTTAAGGGCTCCTTTAACACCTATTCAGAACAAGCGGTGAATGATTTTTCATTTTTTTATAATCAAAGTTGTCACTCTGTGTTAAGGAGATGAAATGAGATATGACAACATGTCAACCTTTGAGGCAGAGACGAGATGACGATCCTTCAGCTGACAAGTACACACAAATAATGTGATTGCAGTATATGTACAAACATTGGTCTCCCTTCAGTCGCTCTGTTTTTCGGACACGATCTTAAATGACGTTCACAGGGACGTACAGTATGTAAACACAGTTCTGACTGTAAAACGAAGCCACAGTACTTGGGTCACGTATCCATATTTGCATGCTAATGAGGCGAAAACTCCCACCACAATCATTCAGTGGGACCATCATCACTTGCAATTTGGGGATCAATGATTTCAAATAATAGCGCTCGGCATTCATGCGTTTAACACCGAATGGAAACCATGTGCTTTGCGGTCTACTGATGGTCAAACTGCAGGAACGTGCTGACAGCTCTGGATGGCCTTGAGCTGCACATCGGCCCGGAATAACTCTGCCAAACTCGCAGCTCTATTTCTTTGTAGAAAAAAAAAAGTCTTTGTTGCCACTGTTGGCAGTAAGTCAATCGCATGTATTAAGCTACCCCACAATGCTCGCCAGTCATCGATAGCCCTAAATGACTGCATATGGTGTCTTGGCTTTGGGCTTCTTTTTGATCAGGTTGAGATTTTAATGGATTTTTCTTCGCCTCTGACAGACGAGGGTGGGGGTGGCGGGGGTGCAGCCCGGCCCGGGGCAGACTGCAGGCTGCCGGTGGGGTCACTTGAACCTTGTGGTTGCAGAGCAGAGTGCTGAGACACAAAGAGCCAGCGCTGCGCTCACAAGTGTCCGACAGCGGGAGAGTCAGGAAGTCTGGCGACTGTAAACCCCACCCGACCCAACCCCCCCCTCACCCATCTCAGACACACTCCATGACACGCCAAGCGGGCACTTCTGCACACAAACCTGTACTACTACACTTGTGAGGACGTTTGTATTGACTTCCATTCATTCTCTGCAGTTTAATTTTGACCAAACCGCCTCGATGAAAAACCTTTAACCCAAAACCAGTCATAATTTAGACTTTATATGGACAGTTTGTAAGGTCATTTCATGTTATGTTTCCACAGTTTTACAAAATAAGGAAAAATTCTGACTAGAAACCCTAAACTCTACTCTGGATTCCTGGGCCTTTATTTCATGGATCTGCTGTTAGCTATCTGCTAAGCTAACTTCTAGAAGCAAGAGCAGAATACCTGCTATATTCTAGGTATTCTAAGTATAAAGACAGATCTTTTATTATTAAAGAGTAGTATTAATACAAAAATAGTGTACATGACTCAGATGATCCGATTATCCTTGTAACACGTTCTTTTTCATCAAACGTCAGTGGAGTTCAGTCCCGCCAGGCTGAAAAAGCCCGGGAAGAGAGAAGCAAGAAGTTCAAAGAGACTAACGCGACCTTGAAAAAGAAGGTGAACCAGGTCGTCCTATGAGTAATCTTATCATTGAAACAACGAGTGAAAGGAAGGCTCTTGAAGAAGAGACCGAGGCCAAGCTGAAAAAGAGAGAGAGTGAAATCATCCAGAGCGAGGCAGAGTGCAAGATAAAACTCACGGCTCTGGAAGAACAGATGACAGGTCAGCTTGCCGCAAAGGACGTCAAAGTCAGACAAATGGAGGAACAGATCCTCACACAGCAAGATGTTGACCTTCAGAGAAAGCAACAAAGGAGGCGGAAAAGAGGCGGACAAAAGAGAAGAAGGAGAAGGAAAAGAAAGAAAAGGAGTTACTGAAAACACAGAAGAATGAGGGGGAAGAAAAGTTAAAGAGAGACAACAAGGAACTAAAAAGACAAGCAAAAGAAAAGAAGTTGAGTAGAAGAGAGGTGAGGCGAGTGAGTAGAAGAGAGAGAACTAATAGTATTTATCTCCCATCCTCCTTCCTAACAAACACCCTCTCACCCTCCACCCAGACTCCCTTCTCCTCCAATCAGCCATCTATCCACTCCTCACCTGTACTCCTCACTCTCAACCCAGAGGCTGCGATGGAATGGTGAACCAACAATGACGGACGTGATGTCCTGACTTTTCCTCACCACTACCTACTCCATTTTTGTTTGCATGTTCTCCACCTGTTTGAAGGGATTTTATATCGGGTGATCCGGTTATCCCACAAACTCAAAGACATGCAGCTCCAAATCAAATTATAATTTGACCTCTATTTCCATGATTGCATGTTTAAAAATGATTTCACTGACGCACACACTTAAAAGTACAGATTCATCAAGGCTGTAAAATACTCTTGTTATTATAACCCTCCTGTTATGTTCCTTTAGGTACAGCAATGATGTCCCCGGATCACATGTTAAATCATCCAAAAGTTGTCAGAAACCAAAAAATAATAATAAATATAGTTTGTATACCTCAACACCAACACAATAATTCAATCAGTTTTTAGTGGAATATACTTATTCACCCCTAGATTTGTTTAGGTACATTATAAAAACCTAGATATAAATTGCATTAGTACCATAACATAGTATGCATTTGCATTTTGAAAAAACTAATTGTCATGGGGTGATGTAGATAAATAGAGATGAGAGATGAGACACCTCTGCAGTTCAGGGTCATATTGACGCGCTCACTCAAAATCAAGCCAAATGAGTCATAAGGATTTGTATTGAAAGTAAACTTCATTTATGTTTATATGTATTGTTAGGAAATCTGAATTGACCTCAAGATCAAGGTTCAAGGTTTTTATTTTTCATTTGTGCCCTAGACCAACAGTCCAGACACATTGGAATTTTTTTATGTAAACCAGAGTGTCACCCCACTAACAAAACACTGCATTAACACAAGGAAATAACACATCTCAATTGTTTGTCTTTTTATTATGAACTGTTAGGGTTTTCATTAATGTTTGTATTGATGTTTGAGTAAAATTAGCCTTTATTTTAAATAATGATAGATTAGAATAACTGAAGTTACTCTACTGTATAATTATTTAGGTTAATATACTAAACCTAAAAAACAATCAAAACGTTAATTCTAAAATCATGCACCAGTATATCCTGTTTAGTGGTGTGCTTGAAAGTTTCTGCATTGTAAGTCTGTAAACTTAAAACACACACACACGCACGCACGCACGCACGCACGCACGCACGCACGCACACACACACACACACACACACACACACGCACACGCACACAGGTCTGTGCCTGCAGGTTGAATTTTTAAGGAACGTTTAGCTTTTTGATTGCAAAATGTTTTCTAACTTTGTGCACTTCTAACAAATTTACAAGCAGAAAGCTAAATATTAAAACTTAAACAATTTAAACCAGCAAGCACAGATCAGACAGATTGAAACGCAGAGTTTACAATGATCAACTTAATTGTGCAAGCACACAAAGCTGAGATCAGGTTCACAACTCAAACTGCTAACGTTGTTGAATATTCGTCCCAGATGTGATGGAGCAAACAGGTTTTTGTCTCTACATCAGGAATACTCCCCATACATATATATATATATATATATATATATATATATATATATATATATATATATATATATATATATATATATATTCACAGCACTCACATTACATCCTCCGAAGATTTCAGTGCATCATAAACAAATATTTGCAAAGACTTTATATTGTATTATACCTCTGCCAAGAAGTCAATAATAATGTGCACAGTTCGAAATACATCTCACTCAGTACTCATAACACACATTATAGTAACTTCTTTAAATGCACTTCAGTGTAATAATATGCTGCAGGTTGCCTTTAATTATTAGAGGTCATATCCTTAATTTTTCAGTGTACACTGGCTACAGTATAAGCTATTCTGTAAATCGCAATTAATGTGAATGGTCGTAAAACAGGGAGGTTATTGTTGTCAAAGTTGAATTATTTACATTTTCAAAGTTACTACAGTTCTGTTAATAGTTATGCTGATAATTAGTTATTTTAGCCCTGACGTTGCAGGGATGCTCCCATTTAAATGTAAGGGAACACTTCAGTGGAATAGCACATCAATGTGTGAAGCATTAAAAGTCACGTAAAAGAGTTATTCCTTTCTTTCCGCTCTTAGATGCAACATGTTCAACCGCAACTCATTTCCCTCGTGAGAATAATGAGATACAGTAAACCTCAACGTGCACTGCAAAGGTGGAGCGGAATTTAGCAGAGAAAACAAGAGATCTGCAGGCAGACCAAGTGGTTGAGTGAGCAGGTTAACAGCGACGGGGCCCTGAATGGCTGTGACAGGGAGAAAGCAGCGAGAGGCTCCAGCACTGAAGGGGGAAGTGACCCGGAAACGGTGTGTAAGTGCAGCTTGCTGGGCCCTTTAGGAAAAAATCTCTCCAGAAGCACTGATGCAAGTCCACCTAAAAACACAGTTCTCTTATTTCTCTCACTCTCTGCAGAGATGCATTACTCAGCCACACTTGTGCACGCTCATGCGCTCTCACGGCGAAGACAAACACATCGTGAGGGGAACCTCTGACTATGTTCATCACCTACAGACACAACAACAAACGTGTAATGGCTCTGATTTGAGCCCATTTTTTATCACTTGGGTGAGGCTTTTCTTTCAATTTAAAAACTTAAAAGCTTCTTGATGGCCAGGCGTTTTTCAGTTCAACAGTGTGAATACAATTTACACGTCATTAGTCACAATGTCATGAGGTGACTCTTGGTCTCTTGGTTGGGCTTTTTGGAATGAGTGTGAGAATGCCGCACAAAGCTAATGTTGTATTAATTGATCCACAATCAACAGTCTGGAGTGTCATTGGTTGTTTCTGTTTTTCAACTCCCATAAAGTTGTATTTTTCCAACTTATTTGTTGATTATTTGTTTAGGCATTTTTGTAAGTCTTCACATTTTGAAATCACTCATCATAGACTCATCTTTTTTGTTGGAATATACTTTTGGTCAACCTCATGTTGAATACAACATTTACGAGCAGTTGGACAAACTTATGTGATAATATTGTATCACTTTGTCAGTATAAAGTATATAAATATGTATATTTGTGTATATATGTATATGTGTGTATATAGATATGTGTGTGTATATAGATGTGTGTGTATATGTATATATATATAAACCCATACCCACATCTGCCTCTCAAAACTCAAATTTGACAATGAAAAAAAAGAGATTACTTACTTACACACACACACACACACACACACACACACACACACACACACACACACACACACACACACACACACACACACACACACACACACACACACACACACACACACGCCAAATGTATGAAACACTTCAAGCATTAACCAACCTGCACATTTTACTACATTCTGTTAATTAATAGTCATGAATTGTTTCTTGACATTTTTCTTTACTTCTTTTTTCACCCACTTAATAAAAACCTCTATATTTGAACTGAAGCTCAGCAGACGCTTCCCTCTGCTGTCTTTATAGACGTTGATCTGAAATAATTATACTACATATAGATGTCAAAACCATTTGCCCTTTCTCCTTGCATTGCTGTTTTAATTCTTATAATAATCCAAACTGTATTTGGTGCATGTGATTATGCACATTATTTAAGAATTACATTTGAATGTCATATTAGTTTCCCCTAGTCTATATATTTAGTATTTAAGTTCACGAAAGATTCTGATAATGCAATCATGTCAGAATAGAAAAAACTCTCTTCCTCCCATAAATCTGTCTGAATAAAGTTATGAAGCTAATTTCAACAGTGAATTAAGATTGTGTCTTTCAATAGATGGATCAGCTAAATAATCACTAAAACAAAACACATTTATAGAGTTCTCAAGCGTAAATGCAATTGGCTGAGATTGGTGCACTAAGTAAATTTACTCAAATACTCTGATTAAGTATGTTGAGGTACTTTACTCTGGTATTTCCATTTGATGCCACTTTTTTACATTACATTTTTTTTTTTTTACCTCAAACTACACTTCAAGGGCAAATATTGCACTTTTCTTTGCAACAGAGTATTTTTACAATGCTACTTCTACTTAAGTAAAACAATATCTGAATTCCCCACTGCTAATAAATACACTGGGTAGTGAACTACTACTGTAAATGATTGTCTGTGTTAAGAAATTAACTTCGGGATTATTTCAAAACTTTGTTTGCTATAAAGCAAATAATTATAATTTGTTTTGCTCGAACTCGGTCCACTGCACGTAAACACAACAGTTAGTTTTTAAGAAACTATATGAATCAACCACAATTTAGCAATGCAGAGGAACACTCTTAAACGTGTTGCCTATGATTTCACATTTTGAAAATGACTCAAACTGTCTTTGATTTTTTTTTAACGCAGAACCAAATGCCCAATACAAATACATACAAATGTAATGAAACGCAATGATTAATCAATAATGCGGAAATGTATTTTGTTAGCCCGTCTTTTGTCCGAATATTATTCAGCTTAAGTCAACACACTCTGGTAAAATTGAAATATTACACTTTTATTGCAAAATTCATCATGATAACTGTATAGTCACAGTTTAACAATCTGTCATATGAAAGGTCACGTGAAAACAAACAAGTGTTTCGTTATTTAATAAAATGTATAATAATAATAATAATAATAATAATAAGGCCATATAAATAGAAAGCTCCAGAGAAACTTATTTTAAGTTCAACACGCGGGACGACAACGTGAGTGACGTGGAGTAATAAAGTTGATGCAGAGTTAACGAAAATTCGTTCAGATGACATTACGCACATCTTCGGATGTTAAGCTTTCTATTCAAACACCTTAAGCATCATAATACTAATAGTATAATAATAATAATAATAATAATAATAATGATAATAATACAAAAAGTGGCACATGCATGTCTTGGATTAGTTGATATGTTGACATTAGATTTGGGAAGATTTGTATTAGGAAAAAAGGAAAAGGGGGGAAAAAGAAAAGGGACGGCCATACAGCCAGAAAAGGGGAACTCGTATGTCCGACACACTGTCATCTGGTCCCACGCAGAGAAAAGCATCAGTCTGCATCAAACAGGCCAAAGTATTTGCCAGTATTGGAGAAGTAGATGTAAGGCGCGGCGGTCGCAGTCGGGTACACGACGGGGAAAGGCATGGGTAACAAACATCCGCCCAGCAGGCTGCTGTCTTTGTAAAAAGTGGGTAATTGCACATTTTTGCCCGCCTCTGAGAGGTGCTCGGCGGCCAGCGGCCCCTCCATGTCCGTGGATAGCTGTCTCTTCAGCTTGTTGCGCCGGTTCTGAAACCAGATCTTGACCTGCGTCTCGGTGAGCTGCAGAGAGCTGGCGAGGCACGCTCTCTCCGAGCTGCTCAGGTACCTCTTCATGTCAAAAGTCGCCTCCAGCTGAAAGATCTGTCTCTTCGAGAAGATGGTGCGAGTTTTCTTCTTCACCGTGGCCTTAGAGTCCGCGCTGGGCTGCTGCTCGGACTCGTCCTCCTCGGCCGTGTGCGCACTTTGCGCACCGGGACAGCAGCCGGCGGTCAGCGGCGTAGTGTTTTCCCCGCAGTCCGCGCGCTGGACCCTGGGCTTCCTTTGCGCTGTGGAAGGAGCGACAAAACGTGCTTTAGTGCAGCGGCTTTAATGCGCATACTCGTTTGTTTGTTTCTGCGTGCAAACATGCAAGGAAGCTGCACAATAATTGCAATTTCCTGATTTAAGAATCTTTACCACTTATGAAAATAATTTAAAGAAAAAGCACCCGTCGCTTGTATTGTCATCCATCTTTACGCACCATGTATCCTCTTAACAGCTCTACCAGCCTCAAACTGTCTATTTATACAAATGAATTCATCCTAAAAAGCTTGAGACACTTTCTAGTTTCTCTATTTTCCATAGCCTGTACATTCCCAGTTACCTGTCTCGTCTGACCCGCTGCCATGCGTCCTCCGGACGTCCCACGCCTCACCATACCGCGCGTGCACATCCCCCTTACATCCACCGTCCCGCTGCTGCTTTGCCCCGTCCAAGTCCCCGCTGCCCCGCTGCTTCAGGTTGAGGATGTTGTCGATGGTGAACGTCAAAGAAGCGCTCCGGCTCGGGGCATCCTCTTTGCTCATGCTCCCCGGCATTGCATCTGCTCCTCCGAGAATCCCGACACAGCGACGTCTCCGGACGCTCCGAGCACCATTGCTCCGCGGCTGCGACTAGCCGCGCGCAGAGGAGCGCGAGGTGCGACGCTCCTCGCCGACCCGGAAGACTGCGGTTTGGCGGCTTTTGATTGGGCGAGTCGCGGGGCAGATGAGGGCGGGATGCAGATCTTACGTCTGGCTGCCATATTGCAGCTTAAAAAAAACACTTTCCTGTCATCGAGACCGCTGCCCGCTGGCTCCACGCAGCAGACTGAGCAAACTCGAGATGTTTGCAGAGTTCTGTTCCGCTCCCTTTGATTGATTAAGAGTTGGAGTCTTCCACTTTAAAAAAAATATATATTTGCTTGATATCCAACTTTTTTTGTTCATACCACAGCTTGACCTCTTTGGGGTCATGAGAACTATATGACGTGAAATAGAAGTACTTCGTTTCACTTCATGGAGTAAACTTCTCTGATGGTGCGCTCGTGACTGTTCTATATGCTGATGTGTGCAGCCTAAACTTGATGGTGATCTCTTTGATGGTATCCCCTATTTTACCGTACAGGCTAAATGTCTTCTATGGAAGCCCAGAAGTCAGTAAAAGAAGAAACAAATACAAGATAAAAAGTCATTATTAGATAAAAAGTCATAATTGTGAGATATAAGTCGAAATTATGAAATAGAAAGTCATGATTATGAGAAAAAAAGTCATACTTATGAGATAGAAAGTCGAAATTATGAGATAAAAAGTAAAAATTATAAAATAGAAAGTCAAATTTCGACTTTCTTATCTCATCATTTCGACTTTTTATCTCATAATTATGACTTTTTATTTCATAATTATCTTTCTTTTACTGGCAGAAATAGGCCACTTTGCTACCAAGGACGGAAAACAAATCTAATGTTGCCCTGCTAGTAAAAGCCCACCAAACAATTTGTGCATACATTTTATTAACATGTGAACATAGCAGTGTACAAAAGTCTGTATTCAAATATTCTTAAATAAACAAAAGCAGTATCAAAGAATATTGCTACGTGCTCACAGCTGAAAGTCAAAAACACCTTTTTCATAAATGATCCATTTTGTGTGCATAGTGTTCCAAGTTCTGTGTATGGGATCATAAGGGGTAACAAAAAAACACGATTCAGAGCTGCTTGTATCTTCCTTTGTAAACATGTGCTCAGAATGCAGATTGAAAGCAGACAGAAGAAATTGAAAATGGAAATTTGGGGCCTGACTTGTAACACACACACACACACACACACACACACACACACACACACACACACACACACACACACACACACACACACACACACACACACACACACACACATTTTTTGGTTTCCTGCTTCCAATCTGTACTCCAATGTTCACAAACATCTGTTTTCTTGGTGTTGAGCATTGATATATTTCCCACACTTATTCATATTACAATAATATTACATTCACAATTAGTTTGCACCCAATCTTACGTTGTTTACAAGGACTGATATACAGTATGCCATGTGTTTGTTTCACCAGTCTTATTGACCCTCATTTGACCCCATGTGTAAGTCCTCCATACAATGTCTGTGAAAAAGCGTCGCACAATAGAGCTGTACGTGAAACCGGTGTGAAATATCCTTCGGTTAGGACTGAGGACGGCTCCAAAGGCCGCAAACATAGTTTCTACATCTTGCACTGAATCTCAAAATCACAAATTGTAAAACAACATCGGGGAGGAGAGAGAGGGTGTCTTGTTTTAAGGGTTGAAGCAGCCATTCAAAGATCTTCTTGAAAACTTAAACACAGGATGAATTGACTTTATTATCAGGACCTGAAACTGAACTATGTGAACTTTTGCAGCATCTTTATTTGATTCATTTGTGTCAAAAGAGTAACAAGTCTCCTCCACCCTGAAAGTCACACCAGTCCAGTCATCTGTGGCGTTATGAACGACACCGGGTGGGTGAAGTGGGAAGTCAATGGATAGTTGATGGCGTTGGAGAAGCCTAACGCCGATGGCAGCGCGGTGATGTTCTCGCGATACAACGCGGGAACTCTGACGACCCTCTGAGCGGCGAAAGTGACGCCGGCGCTGCTGGCCTCCATGTCCGCCGAGATCTGCCTCTTCCACTTGTTCCTGCGGTTCTGGAACCAGATCTTCACCTGCGTCTCGGTGATCTGCAGCGAGGCGGCCAGCCCGGCGCGCTCCGAGCTGCTCAGGTAGCGCTTCAGCTCGAAGGTGGACTCCAGCTGGAACACCTGACTCCGGCTGAACACCGTGCGGGTCTTCTTCTTCCGCGCCACTCTCGTGTCAACTGAGAGGAGGAGGCAAGGAGAAATGAAAGTAAATGGAACAGGATACAACTCCATTAGTAAGCCTATCCTGGGATAAAGGTTAGAGTTTCTGGAAAGACCATTAAGACATATAGTGTTGATAACATCTTTTTGTGGGCCAATCCAGGGAATCAGATGGATGAAAAATCAAGGTACTCATTGACTAATATGACACACAACTCCAGGAACTCTTAGCTACACTATGCAACGTGATCTATAACACATATGTGGACATTGGCTGCTGATGCCGTCTGTCAAGTAAATAACCCCAACAACTACATATACCACGTTGGATGTGACAAACAACTATTATGCCAGAGGAAGCGTTTCAGGTGGCCTTGCGCATGCGCGGTGCCCTCTCGAAGGCGTAGGACGCAGCCGGTGCACGTTGGCCTCACCTGTATCGCAGCTGTAGGAGGAGCGCGCGTCCTCCTCTCGGTCATCCGTCAAACTGTCGTCCTCCTCCGGCTGTGCCGGCTCCGCCCGCCCTGTAGGGGAATCCCGGTCCCCCGTTGGCGCAGGGTCCGTTTGCCCATCTTTGTACGGTGGACCTGAAGAAGGTGGGGGAGGTCAATACATCACTGATCAGGGTTCATTTCGCTCACGTCCAATATAGCGAAACATTATCAGACGTCTTTCCCGTTTTGCACCAAAATGTGCGCATTCTTTGCTGCATGCTCCTCTCCTAGATTATAACTGAGCGTCAGATCTCCGCTGCTGGTCCTTTTGGGAGCACCAGAATGATGACATTGTTATGTTGGTGCCAAACGCAGTCTGATAACTGGAGAGTTTGGGTGTTTTACGCGGAGGAAGGGACAGAGAAACGCAGAATATGAGTATTGCTATATTGCAACGTGTTTACTGGTTTTTGGAGGGGTAAAATAATTGTTGAAACTACAGTTTGTAATCCCGACTCAACCCTGTAAAAGCAGATTATTTCAAATGAACAGCAGTACTTTTCACAACACGTGTATCCCCGTGCTCTGCATGACCAGATGGGGACAGAGCGTGTATAACGACAGGTGCACTCACTCCTCGACGTGCCGCGCACTGTGTCCGGTGATGTCCCGCTCCGGTGCAGCACTTCACCGCCGTTCAGACGTGTAGTTTCCGGTCCCGGACAGACCACCGGGCTCTGCACGGTAACTTTGGAGCTCGGGGTGTCCGCGCGCTCCTCGTACGAAGCCCCTCTGTACGCGGTCCGCAGCAGATTCTCGATGTAAAAAGACGGTGGACCCAGCTTCGATCTCGGCGGTTTATCATCCAGCATGTTTACTTCGTCTGTCTGTAAAAGTAGCGTTCACCTTTTTTTTAAAAAACACCAAATCACCAGCAGGAATGCGTCTTGGTTCCAGAGTGTCCTCTGCTCCGCGTGAACCATCCCGGAGCAGCGCGCGGAGCAGCGACAGCTCTGCTGTAGGAGATCCAGACGGGAATTTCGTCTCGAAAGAAGACGAGGAAATGACTCCAGAAAACAACCAAACACGAGACTGTCTCGCTCTTCGGAGGCTCCTCGTGTGAGCTGCGTGATGGTCTGCCTTGAGGGATCGTAGATCCAGTATTTAGGTCAATTAGGGAGCAAACCAAAGCAGAGATGCAGCGCTGTCCTCGGGGCTGGAGATGGAGAAAGCTTCGTGAAGAATGGCACAGTACCGCCTATTGGTTACATCTCACCATGCACACGTTGGTCCGCTCTACACTCTGTAAAGCTCTTTTTCTCTCAATCTGTGCTTTTATTTCTAGCGCCATTTGTTTCATAAAGCGGCACGTGATTGGTTAATAATTAATATTAGCTTTATTCACTGGTAAAAGTGTTGTTTTTTTGGTCATGGAAGCTTCTTTGACTTTTCATTACCAAGAAAGGTTGTTTTTCACTCGTAATCAACTCAAACTAATTCTGAAAACAACATCAGTAAAAAAAAAAAAACACGCCAATCATTTATTTGATCAATTGACAAAGATGAGCAGAAAAAAGTGGGAATAAAAAAATACCATGAAAATAAAGTGAAAAAAACTATTATGTGCTCCAAGTATTATTATTATCACATGTTTCAACTACAGAAAGGGTTCAAACAAATCCCTTTACAGCAATGGTTCTTTTTTTAAATCAGTTATATTGATTATAATAGCCAAAGTTGTTTTTCATTGTATTATTTTTGTATTCTCAAGTTAGTTACCTAAAGATCTATACATCTGCTGGTGCATTTAATATCTCCATCTTGCTGCCTCCTTTAAAAAAAAGATAATTCAGTTAAAGATCCTCTTACAACATGCTTTGTAGAAATATTAATGAATCATTTCTGTCTGATGTGTTTTTTTCCACAAAAGTTACTTAACAATAAAATCACATATGGGCCTACCCTTTTCTCTCATTGCAGAATCAATACATGCAAATATGAATTACTCAACACAAAATGTCTTCCATTTCACACAGAAGTCCATTCTAGGCATTTGGAGGTTTCAATTTCCACATCACAGCTGTATCTGTTAAGTTTCTGGACCAAGGTTGGCTTGTGATGTCACAACCTTTGCTCTTTTGATCCGTTTCCAACTCAGATTCAAGGAGCAGAGGGACTTTTCTTGTTTTCAGAAGTTGAATATAAAAGCTGGTCTTCCAGTGTCAAACTCTGCACAGTGAAGGTCAAACCTTAGTAACAATAAGCAAAACACATTTCTAAGTGGGCTTTAACTTCTGTAAAAAAAAAAAAATACAACATACAAAATAAATTATGTTTATATGCGAGTTGTTTGTTTGCAAACATGCATTTCCAAATCAAGCACAACAACCCCCCCGGCATCAACAGGGGACAAGATCTTCTTCTCTGCAGTGACGTGTTGCCTCACCGCAGGCCTCAGAATACGTCTCGCTTTCACGCTGATTGGCAGGCTGGGACGGCGTCTCGCCATGGTTATAATGCAGCCTAATATGAACACTCAAGTGTAGCTTATCCATGAAGAATAAATCTGTTTCTTTCTCGGTGAGGGCCTATATGCTACCTTAAATGTCCGTAGATGGAGTAACAGTGTGTTCCAGCTTAACATGAGTTAATTAATGCTGAAGGTGGAGAATGTTTAGTCAGCTTGGAAGCTGTGAACGGTGGAGTAAAACACCACTGCCTTTGGAGATGTAATAGGATTTAAACACTATGAAAAGCTTACTTTCATCTGTAAGTAGCCTTGAACAAATGTTCAGAACATTCCAGGCTGCAGGTTTTCAGACTATGTCGATCGACCCTTATTGAATCAAAGTGTTTTCTTCTTCATTTTGCAAAGAAAGCATTGCAACACACTGCAAGACACAGGAGTTAAAGTAACTAAAAAGAGGAAACTGAACAGTGGTAATCTCGTCCGTGGTAAATCCCTACAGCTGACCAGCCATCGGGGAAGAGAGGCAGAGAACAACACGCCGTTTGTTTTCTTAGTTAGTGGCACAACCGTTCCCTATTGTGCCACCAACTTGACTTTATTTAAGCCTCTTTTGCAGTAATAGCCTATCAACCTAATACTCTGGTTCGGGTGTAACACCTCACAGATATTTTTACACAAAATCCCAATTTCCCAAGAGAGTTTCAGATAAGTAAAAGTGATTAAACTCCTTATACATTTTGTTTTCACTGTAGCCTGAAGTGTAACTGCAGCATGTGACTTATTTATAGCTGTTTGTAATTAATAAGGAGGGTTACGAGTGGAGTAATATACAGTGGAAAGTTTTCAAATGGCAACACTTACATAAACTGCTAATTGTTTCCAAATCTGATGTTTGCTTTGAGTTTAAAAAAAAATAAAATTATTAAAGTTTAAGAAGAATTTGAAAACCCTCCAACAGTTAAAAAACTTGGCATGTATTAGTCTAGCAAATTAGAGGAAGAAAAAAAAAGCATCTTTAGTATCACATCAGCTAATCGGCTTCATCAGGACTGTGTGGGTGTGGAGTTATCCGATTTTGATGACAGAATGTCATCCTCCAAATGTCTCAAATTCTGGTTCAAATGCTGCCAAATCCTGATTGGTGCACTGAAGTATGTGACATCATGTGTGACAAATGTAGCCACGCCCACGTCAAACCAGTGATGAGAAGCACAGAGACAAAATAAAATAAGAAGAACCGTTGATGGAACCATCACTGAGAAGTCCATTAACCTCTCGTCACAGGCTGTGTGTGAAGGGTTGGAATTTCTCAATGTTTCCCATTTTAATCATTTCAGCTTCAAGATGCAAAATGTGAAAAGAAAAGAACAAAAAACCTGAGGAAAAATAATAAACTGCTGTAAACACGTAGCTGAAATACAACTTTTCTTCTTGCTTCCTATCTAGAGTACTTTTTTAAAGTCTTTTTCTTTTGTGCAGAAGTGTTTTTAGCCTCAGCCTTAAGTGCTGAGGAATTTGAATGTGGTATTTCTATCTAGCTCCGTGTAATTAAATGCTTTTTGGTCAGCGGTTCGTAAAGTCAAACAGAGACATGGCAGAGGAAGGAAGGGCCACACATCCTACTATTTTGTGGGCGATAAATAGCGGTGGAGGGCTACGTTTCACAGACACTTGCATGCAGTTGAGGTGTTTAAAAAGATGCAGAATTATTATGCAGAATTTAGCTTTCTGCTGTTTTCTCCCCAACAATCTTTCTCCAACAATAATTCACACGGCCATGTTTTTGTGTCACTTTGAAGCTCGCTGTAGAAACCATCTCGCGCCACAATTACAGAACACTTCCTTTCCTGTCTGGCCTCATTGTGAAGCTCTGCACAGAGGCGTGCTCAAGATCTCCTAATTGATGATGACTGCAGCCTCACAAGGTATATGTGATGCAATGAAGGACTTAACCTCAACGTTTCCTGCTGCACACTCAGGATAAGAGCTCTTTTGTGTTACTTATTGTTTAGAAATCCTAATTTAAATGTCTCATTTATTTAAATTACATTCGAAATTCAGAAAATACCTTTGGTGACTAAATGTTAATGTAAATGTACTGTGTACAAGAGAATGAGCTTTTTAAGCAAAAGTAGTACTGCAGTTACAATACTTCAATAAAAGTACACATGTTTTTTATGCAAAATGCACTTCAAGTATCAAAAGTAAAACAATCCATTAGGCAGATTAACTAGATAATTAAATTATTGTGTCTAATAATTATCCTTACTGATGATTAACATGTATTTGAATGTTGTAGCTTGAAATAAAGCTAATTTCACTATTTTACATTCTATTGGGTATTTAATACAATTCTAAGCTAATTGTGTTAAATCCTTTGTATGCAGAGTAACTGTGTGCATACAAGTCTATCCCTCAAACTACACCCAGGTACTTTTTTCTTTCCACCACTTGACTAATTGACTATTTTTCACTCTTTGAAGATGAGATTGTTGATTTCATTGAGCCCGAAAGAAGAAGTGCAAGACAGCAAATCTCTGCATTTCTCACTGATTACTTTGATTTCCTTGACGACAGTTCATCCGAAAGGAAAGCATAATGAATCTAATACACATTGGGTCCTAATCCGGTATCATTAACAGTGTATATGTTTGTCTTCCAGCCGGATGACAATAACTGTATTAATAGTCTGCAAGGGGAATCCTCCACATCATTACTGGCACCATAATGGGCTACTGTGGCGATGCAAGCTGTTGAGGTTAAAGCTATGGCCTACAATGCAATAGTGTATATGAGGTCAGCGAGGTCCAGACATCTTAGGTTGGCCTAAACAGAGGCAGTCAACCAGAAGGCCCCTTTCTGCCACATCAAGCGTGGAGCTACGTTGACGAATCCGTCTGATTTTCAGCTCTTCCTGAAACTCCTGCTCACCGTCTGTGCTGTTGCTCTATTTCACCAGCTAGCCACTTCTATTTTTTCCTGCTCAAAATGCTGAACCCTCGTTCCCATCAGATGAGACTTTAAACACGCTGTTTCCCTGGCAGTTTGTGTCAAAGAGGTCAGCGCTGGACCCGGTGTGAAAACAGACCTCCGGGCCCCCGCTGTCACTAATCAGAAATGTTACTTAATCTGCGTTTTATACCTGCTCAGAAACTCCAAAAAGAAAACTCCAGATTACAAGCATCGAATCTGACACTCCTGCTTAATCCCTATTAGCCCTCACTTTACTGCACCCGGAGTCCAATTCATCCTCGTCAAAACCAAAAGGCATTCTGGGAGCTGTTTGTTTGGTTGTAAGCCTCTGCGGCCTCTCTCAAAAAGCCTGGCAACACAAAGTAATAACCTTGTTTTTAGTTGTTGATATTTTTGGTTAGAATTGTATCTCTCTAGCCTCAAAAGAAATCACCATAGAGTCTTGGCTGGAATAAACTATTAATGCCTGTTTGTTTAACCCTTGCACGGCAAATTAACCCCTGTTAGAGCCACCTTGTCAGCTCAGCACAAAGGAGCAAAAGGCTTGATATATTAACCAAAACCTCCCCACCTTTTCTTTGTGACTGGAAGAGTAGAGCAAAAACATTTTCTTTTTAAAAAGCAACAAAAAAAAAGAAACTTCATTAAAACATTCATTGGGACAATTAGGAAAAAAATAAGCTTTTGTATCATTCTCATCAACTTATTAGTGCTGTTTCCTTTATATTGAGCAATCACCGGCTCTTTGCACATTACAGTGATCAGGGTTAATCATGAGATAAGTGCAGCCGCCGGCAGGTATATATACCTACACAGGAAACATGTCTTTTCCCTGTGGGTGTGGGGTGGGAACCAAGGAGCACTCCAGATGGATTACAGGCCCTCCACAAATACCAGGACTTATGGGACATCAGATCAATGAGAAAACATCAGCTCCCCTTTAATACCGCTAATGTCTTTAGCTGTGCCAGGAACTGGGGTCAAATGTTAACGTAGCACTTGATTCTTGGGATAATTTCAGCTAAATAACATTCGAATGAAAGCTTTTTGATAATGCTCAAACTTTTAAAAGGCTTTTATAACGTTTTCAAGCAGACAGATGCCTAATAATAGAGCATTTTCTCCCTGTACATATGATGTCCGGAGCACACTCTGACTCAGAGGTCGCTTCTTTACATTGAAACTTCAGTAAATATGCAGAAAAGATGGACATCCAGCTCAGGGAATAGCGTGAGAAAGAAGGCAGCAGCTGACTGCCATGAGAGTGCAGTGCCCCTCGAGGTCAAAGCACTTCTGTCATATTAGCTTATACACAGGATCTATATTTTTTAATAAATCATGCCCCTGAGGGATACTGGGAGCACACAGGCTGTTAGATGCGGCCTGCATGTACTTTCTGGTATACTATTACTGCTGAATTACACTTAATGAGGGAAGTTTAAGTGTTTAATGTGGACCATATAGCCACGTTTGATATGCAGCATATAGAACATTGTTTTCTCCCCTGTCAAAAAAAAATTCCTCAAGGCAATAACATTTTACAAACTTAGAAATCTTCTGGAAGAGATTGCATAGTTTGTCTTTCTATGTTAATTAAACACACGTGTGGATCAAATTAAAAAGCAAAAGACCAAATTAATTAAAATATAGAGTATTGACATTCATATTTCTTATGATTCTTTCGACCTAGCTGAAACAGCCTAATGAGTTATCCTTTTTCTCTTCTGCTTCCTCTCTGTTTCGCCTGAAGAAGACGGGAATAAACATCTTCATACTTCCACTCTTCCTCTTTCATTGGAATCGGGGTCGATCTATGGAAAGTCTCTGATTAAACATACATGCAGAATGGCAGGGCAGAAGCGGCCGGAAAGATGAGAGAGTCCACTTTAACGTTTGCCTGCAGGACACATTTCCACCGTCGTGTTTTCGCTCCTCTTGTCACGCGAGTCCTCCGCTTCCTTTACGCCGCTGACCCGGGATCGAACCCGCAACTCCGGTCTGACGCGCGGACACGGACGTTAGAAAGAGTCAACGAGCTAAAAAAAAGACATCTGTTTCTTTCGTTGTCTCTTTTATTTTTTTTAATCCGTATCCGTGACACACTTAGTTATATAGAGGGCCTAAAATGTGTTTATAAGTTCCAGTGTAAAAGGGCGGAAGCCGACATGTTTAATCTACATTAAAATTAATAGAATATAGTTGATTCAATAATATACATTCATGGTCCGTTGAACATCTAACTAATTCATGTTTTTTGGGGAAAAAGATGCAAACTAGCGCGTTTGCCCTGTTATGTAACTTTTTTGTTTTATTACAAGACCAAATCTGTTGCTGCTTTACTGTCTCGGATACAATTGTTTTAGATTTTTAAAACTTTCAACCGATTTGTTTTAGGAAATAAATTATTTTGTGTTGGGTTACAGGCCTCTAACGTTTTATTATTTTTTTAGAAACAAACAACTTTGAAAGGAGCCGATAATTTCTGATCTCTAATCTGTTACAAACCTTTTGCGGCCCAACTTTTGTCAAACTCAAACCAAAAAAAGTGAAGTTGAGATAAAGTCAGTGATCCATTAACTACCATTGACTACAGAAGACGCCAGTATTTCTACTTAAGCTCTTATTCGAATATTTGCCTCAGTTAATTCAATGTAATACTATCACAGCCTACTTTAGGCTATTTTTTAATTATTGTATTATCTCTCCGTTCTGATTGGCTGAGCTGTAAAACGTTTAAATAGCTATAACCATAAGAGGACGGCAATATATGTTGCGGCATTTTTTTATAATAGCGTTTATTGACTTTGTAAATAAAACTCATCGAACCCCAAAAACTAAATCTATTCGCACATGCTCTTTTGGAAATTACGAATAATGTTATTCTATTGTCCATCTTGACGCAGTTTACATGTTGTTCACTTAATTTCTGGTGTAATATAGACTCATTAAGTCACTTTTATCATCAGGAGGCCCTATTTTATTTTGAAAATTAGTTTGAAACTATTTCTTTCTGATGAAAAACAACAACAAAACATTTAACGAATTGGGTGTCTGTTATAAAAACAAATTGGGATTAGTAGAATCAGCCTATAGCTATCTTTAAATGTTTGAGTTGGATGTTTACTTCCATGCTTTAGGTTGTGTACAGCCATCTATGTTTATAACACTGCTCACTCTAACACTGTGACATTATTAGCAGTTCGTCATATCTCAACATCTGAGTGAAATTAATGTATAAATGCTCCTTTTCACACATACTATATAATTATAATGAACCCTGGGCAACAGGCCCACTATCTTGGCAAAATTTGACGTATAGTATATCCAAATATAAGCAGAATGTGTCCAACATACAGTAAACAGAGCGAGTTGTAAAGTTCATCACATTTAAAGCACAAAACAATGTTCCAACAACATGTGTTCCTGCTTAGAACAAAACGAACCAACACATATATGAGAGACATTTCCTTGAAATGGCCAACAAGCACTTTCAGTTAAAAAGTCCCACCACTGTGTGTGTGTGTGTGTGTGTGTGTGTGTGTGTGTGTGTGTGTGTGTGTGTGTGTGTGTGTGTGTGTGTGTGTGTGTGTGTGTGTGTGTGTGTGTGTGTGTGTAATGCCGATGGAGTGACATGAAAGAAGCGGGCTAATGTGAAGTTGTTTCAGAGGGAGGTCAGGTCACTAAAGCGCCTGGAGCTGTTTTTAAGGCTGGGAGGCCGAAAGCGCAGCGTATTGTAATCTGCTGTTTGAGTTCAGTGTGTGGAAACACAGAAAAACACACTTTCATCTGCTTGCCTGTTCTTGATTAATGTTCCTCTGCTTTGTATCTCTTACTGGGACGAAGACACAACAGAAAGATCCAGACCGAGAAACACATCACAGGGTGACAGGATGTGATTGGTTTGAGAGTTCAGTTTTATTTGTGCCATTGTAATGATAATATACAGCTGGACACCATTAATACAAACAAGAGTGAGTCATTGTTCAATGGAAGTACAACAACCATGCACAGTTCTAAAATACTGAGTTGGAATTTCTTCTTCTTCTTCTTCTTATCTTTTTATTGTTTCTATAAGTATTTCAACACTGCCGCTTGCCAGCTGAGGGCAGCAAAGCTCAGTGCATACAAATCAATAAGTTTATGAAACAGTAGTAGCTATATTTGGCATGGATTATAGAGAGAACCACTGTCAATAATACAATAATTAATACTACATTTAAGATTGATATTATATCTCTCTGTATTTTACTTAAAAGCATAAACCCAAAGCATCTCTTTAAAGATTCAAATGAGACCAAACTGGGAAAATAAACCAATTGTATTTGGAAAAATATGTATTTTTCCACTTTGTAATGAATAATCATGTCCACCATCAGGAACTGAGGAAAAACTGTGTTTGTTTCTTTAATTAGTTTGAGATACAATGCATTTTAAAATTAGTTTTGAAAGTTTATTGTACTTTCATCTCGTACAATCAACTGCTTAACTGACTATGACTTTGTGTTTGTAATACTAAACCTTTGCCACTAGGTGGCAGCGTTGTACTTCACCGCTGGTTTATTGTTTCTTCTGTGTGATTCATTTCAATCAGCCATCATCACAAAAAGGTAGAGAGACTATAGAAGCTGTAATGAAGCATGTTAGCAGATCTTGTATGGTCCCAATTTAAAAAAAGTGTGTGTGTATATATATATATATATGTATGTATGTATATGTGGTGTGTATATATACATGTGTGTGTATTCTGTACTGTATATCATAAATAAAAGGCACAAGCTTAAAGCTTGGCACTACAATGTACTGAAGTACACACTAAGTAAATTATTCATCTCAGATTGTTACATTATTTAAGCATGTATGTTCAACAAGTATAATTATGTTGTAGTATAATAATGAATGATTATAGTTTGAGAACAGCCATCACATACACACAGAAGTTTCCCTTTGAATGGAAAACAAGTGAAAGAATAATGAACAGCACTTCTGTATTGGTTGTACAGTAATGCAGCATGTTGAAAGGCGTCACAGTTGTATGCACACTACAGTCGCTCCTTCTTTCCCTGCAGAACTCAGAGAGGATATAAACCTCCAGTGCCGGCCTGAAGACGATCAATGGAAAGCTCATTAATAGATAATTTACTTGAGGAAAAAGGAAAAAGCCTCATCTATCAAGAGGATTGTATGAGCTGCTCCAGAACAAAATTACATTATCATGTACCTGAGATTATTATATCTCTGACTTTATGAGGACACAATGACATTTAAGGCCCAGAGATATGTCCCATTACAGCCGCTCGCATACACTTCTTCATCTTTGAATAATGTACATCACCGAAGTCTCTTTATGCAGCTGACTTAACAGACTTCAGCCGGCCTTTGGGGTGGACTGTATGGAGCATGTTGTCCTGTGGCTAACTGTAGAGCAGCTACTTACCTAAACAGGAGCTCTGTTTCTTATAGTTTTGATCCTCTTTTCTATTGGGTATGACAACAATGTAAACAGAGAAAAAAAATCTGAAGAATCGTGCAAGGCAAACTGTCTTTAGAAAAAAAACACTTCCATTGTACTGCAAAGTAGTGTTACTGCTTTCTTATCAACAGGACCTTTTACAATGAGTGTGCGGGACGCGTTGGCTCCGCTGGGAGGCCGTTCCTGGGAGTCCAGGGTTGACGTTGCCTCCACGTGTCTTCCTCAGCAGCCCAGGAACCACCATGTTATAGAAAGTTATTTCATTCTCCAATGAAAAGCATCTCATTTACCACGCTGCAGACTCAGTAAACAAAGAACAAAGGAGACGCTGCAGTCCAACCTTGGAACATGTGCTTTTATCCCATTTCTGAATGCAGGACTAATGCAGTGTGAGATAATAACATTTCAGTTTGTCTATAAAAAAACATGAATTTCACGAAAGTTGCAAATATCTGTGAGGAATGATGAAACAGTTCCCATGGATTTTTAAACAGTATTTCTTCTTGAGATGCCGATCCCTACAAGGCAGATAGTGATAGGATACAATCTTATGTGAAATAAGTTTGACTAAAATGATAAAATTATGGTTTTGGCTAGACTAACTCAATATATTCTGATGAACAAGTACATTTGACACAAGACAAAGACAATAGGTGACAACGTTAAGAGAGAAAACATGTTGACTAAAAATAACTGGACTAAAACGTTTTGATTTGACTATGAAGAACAAAACTAGGACTAAAACCAAATAAACATTTTCATCAAAAGACTAAGACTGCATCAAAAATAGTTGCTAAAATGAACCCTGGAGCAGACATGTACACTCCTCAGTCCTCACATTCTTCATAAACCACCACTCCTCCTCCTCCATTATTTGCATCCTGTAAATTGGAGACTTGTCACGATACATCACAGCTGTTTCACTTTCCTCCACCTGTTGCTCTTCAGCGGGGCACAATACCACCGAGCCCTTTACCTCCTTATCAGCCTCCCATATGGTGCTGCGGCTCACAGCCTCTGTGCTCCGTCTCCTGGCTTTCTCCGGCTAATGGAGAGTGTGGCTCTGCCAGCTGCAGGTGTCCGTTCCTCTCCACCTGACTCTGACGGTGCAGGTGCCCGGCGTACCTGTCACACTGTCACAGACCTACAACTTAATCTCAGGCTCCCACTAATCCAACGAAAGTCTTCTGTTTGCACACTGCGTGCAGCACATGTGACTGTGCTGTTATGCTTACCAACACACACACACACACACACACACACACACACACACACACACACACACACACACACACACACACACACACACACACAGTCGGACAGTTTGATTGGAATTCATGAGCTTCACGAGCAATGATTGACAGCTGCATTCGAGACTCCTCGTCCCTGATCGGTTGTTTTATTAAAATCTTGCAAATGGCATTAGGATCACGAGAAGGAGGCGGAGGAACCTGTTTTCGTAACAGATTATTTGTCTTGTGTTCTACTCTCATGATTTAGGGACAGCTTGAGCAATTTTTTTGATTAGAGTTACTTTAATGTGCTGTAAAGTAGCTTTAATGTGAAGTCCCTTCCTGCTTCTCTTATGCAACAGTGTGATGAGTGATCTTCAGTAGGATCCAGTTGAGGCAGTTGAATTCCTTACCTGTGGCTGCATTGAACTCTCTTGAGGCTCCCTCTTGTAGTGGAGACATCTGTGTCTTCTCTCTGATGGATTGTTCCCTTTGTGACTGGTCACTGTTTGTGCAGATAGCCGGTCTAGAGAGACAGCCTTGCTCTTTCATTTTGAACTGATGCTAATAGCTTGAAGTTGACCATTGATGTTGTTGATACATTGAGTACGTGGGTGGATTATTGTTTTGCCTCTAGTTGTAGGGGTTTTCAGGGTATTTGGGGTCAGGAGTATTTTTTTGTGTCTCTTTGTAGCCTTTGTGCATCTCTTTGAAGTTGCTTGGTGTCTATTTCAATACATTTTGTGACTTTTTGTGATCGTTCAGTAATTCGATGTTTCCTCCTATCTTCACTGCAGCTTGCATGCTATCACACTTAGTTAAGATGCTGAAGATGGGAAACATATCTGCTGAATATCAGCATGTTAACATGATTATTTTGAGCATGTTAACATGCTGACAATAGCATTCACTTCAAAGCAACAGGATGCTGTGCAGCTAGACTATTGGTCTTGTTTAAACATGTTTTATCAATCAAATGTAATCTCCTGTAGTTAGTTTTTATCTCACACTACGCTAACTACGCTAACAGTAGCTTGATCGGTTAGCTATGCATGAGCAAAATTATAAGCCACTGCTTTGTCTATATTGCTGCAATAAGGAATATATGTCAGTGTCCCAACAATTTTAGACATAAATCCCCTAAATTTCAACTTGAAATAAATGGTGTCCTTTGGAAATGTAGGATCTTCACTAGAATATGTGTGTGTGTTTGAGAGTGTTTGGCTGCACCGCATGAGTTTGTAGTGGTGTCTCCGTTTCTGTAACATTTTTGTACATTGTTTCTGCTGAGTAGAGCTTTTATATTCTCCACAGTAATTTATGGATGACAATAGGGCCACATTTGCAATTTAAATCTACAGCAAATTTGCAAACCATCAGCTGTGATGGATCAATGTCATGCATAAAAGTACTGTAAACTGATTTCTTTGCACCCAGGTCTCTTTCAATCAGTCCATCACCTCCTAGACCTTGACTTCTTCTTATCCATGCTGCTGAATTATTTACCAGTACCCTCTTATCTTGACTCTGAATGTGGGAGTGTGGTCATTATATTATGCATGAGGTAAAGAAATACACTAGGTTTCTGTTGAAACGGTGGCATTGTGAATAAAATGGGACCAAAGTCAAGCGCAAACCCAAATATCCGAGCATCAGGGAGTGTTCAGAAGGTGTCGAAATCTATGGCAAAGATATTCTTGTTCCAGATGGTGAATCAATACTCTTATCAACCATCTTTCTCCTCCTTCTTAAAACTAAACTAACCCCATCTCACTTTAGCTGACCTTTGCAGGGAGCGTTCTGAGAGGAAGAGGATTTGCAGAGATAACGGCCACAGCTGAGGCATGTGTAGACATAATAGCGACTCTCCGGAGTCTTCGAGCAATATAAACTCCTTGATAATAAGCTTTGCAACACTGAACATTCCCAAAGCTCTTACATGAGGGGAAACATGAGGGGATGCACTTTCTTCAGAACTGGGAAAGACTTTGATTCGAGGAGCGCACATAGAAAACAGAGTTACTTCATAGAGGAATTGAAAGGCTGTTGATGTTAAAATTTGCTCGAGTCTCCTCTTTAATCAATCCTCTGAAACATTTGTAGCTGTGGCCTCTCAACTCTTAATTCCATCGTGACGAGAAATGGTGTTTAATCAGCAGCGAGACCAACCTTCTGTTTCAGCGCCGTCTTCGGGGGAATTAGCTCGCAGCCAGCGCAAACTAACATGTGCTTTATTGACTCAGAAAGCAGCACGACCACCTGATGGCATCGGTGATAACAGCAGCACCGTGTTGCCATTAGCAGCCACATTGATCAGTAACGACAGCAGCTGAGAGGCGGTGATAAATCAGTGGACCGAGGAGGAAACGTAAGCGCTCGCTGAATCACGTTTTCCTCTCGGATCCTCTAAAAATACACAAAATATGGTGAAAATGTGTGTGCTTGTGTAAGTGATTGTGTTATATTTGATTATCAAAGTCAAAGCTGCCGAGCAACAGGACGCCTTTGATTGTTTAACACTTCCGTGGGGAATCTCCATCATTTAATTTCAGCTCTGAGCATTTATTGTTTCATATTCTTCTTGTTATTGGCAATACTCTGTAGAAACTGTTTCTAGTTTACTGGACATGCTGTCAGAAAGGTTTTAAAGGATGTAATTCCAGTTGTAAATCATTTTTATAGCAGGTTATACAGAGGAAGTTGTCTTTTTCTGGCCTAAATAGCATCTTCTAAGTTCACTGCAGCCACATTTAAATGCCCTCTGACCAAAACTCTGCATAATTAAACCTCCATTTCTGAATTTTTCACACTGAATTGAATAAATGATGCAGCTATTCTGGGACTGTTATTACATAAACGTCAGGATCAATTGATGTTGCATCCTTAGCCCGTGCATTTGTTTAAGTATTTATATATATTATATTTATTATGAAACTTAAATCTTCACAATACTTGAAGCAGGACAGTGTGCTCGAAACGTTACTAAGTCATGAGTGGTTTAATACGTTTCAGTGTCTAGCACCTGGACCTGTATCTCAGAATACCTCCCACGAGTTGCGTTTGAAAGTTACATTTAAATCACTTTTACCTCAGAATAGGTTATTTATTGTTTGAAGCATCCTAGATATTCATTCAGCAATGACAAGGATCCCTCCTAGATAAAAAAAACAATGAAAGTGTGACGTCGCTGTTTCATGACACAATATAAATTGTGATCATTAATTGCAGTTTCTCCGATGGTGTGGTTTGAAGTAGTACATCTTTTAATTTGTAGCCTTTAGGCCGGGTGTGTCTGTCGAAGTAAGTAAAATATTGCAAAAATATGATGCCAAAATCAATATATATGTCTTATTAGGGTATTTACCAAAATACCATTTGCATAGTAGGCTGTACATTAACATTGGCAAGCCACTCTTGTTAAACAACACATGTACATACAGGATTTAATAAATTAAAACATCTCTCCTACCACATCTCTGCTCTCTCCTTGGAGCTGGTAACAGGTTAAGACTCATCTAGAGCTCTCCTAAATAATGAGTCATTTCCAAAGTTGATGAAATGTTTCGACTCCTGAAGCTAAAAGCAGAATCATATACTGAACTGAAATGTTCTGGGTCCCTTTGAATGGCTCTGCCTCCAACACATGACTCTACCAGGTTCTCCTGCCGATAAGCAGAGCTCTGTAGGTCATGATTAAGGGACTCATTTGTCTTGCCCGTTCCGTCTGCTAAATTTCAGCCTTCCAAGTAATTAAAGAGCTGTGGAACACCGAATGCTTGATGGCCTCGGGGTTTTTCGATCTTACTTTCATGCATCCATTAGCAGCACGGCCAATGCCTTCCAGATGTACGCCCATGCTTGGGGATTTGTTTCTTTCTTCACGGGAGTCCTTCTGTACATTGCAATTGATGTTGTAATTATGCTTTGAGCAGAGGTGTCAAGTAGCGAAGTACAAATACTTTGTGACCTTACTTAAGTAGAAATTTTGGGTATCTATACTTTACTGGAGTATTTATTTTTCAGACGACTTTTTACTTCTACTCCTTACATTTTCACGCAAATATCTGTACTTTCTACTCCCTACATTTTAAAAATAGCCTCGTTACTATTTCATTTTGGTTTGCTTTCACTCCGGCTTGTCATCGTTCAAAAACACGCACACAAAAAACCTCTCCGCCCCGTTGCTCACAGATACGTGCGCGCGCACACAGGTGAGCACTGAGCACACACACCAGCGGACAGAGAGCGTCGAAAAATATGTCGCGTGAAAAGCAGACCGCTATATCTGCGTTTTAAACGCTCCCAGGGTGAAGATGCAACAGCAGCTCTCCTGTGAGGAGCAACCGGAGTTCTCCTCGCACCGGAGCAGCTCTCTGAACCCGGAGCAGCTCTCCTGCTCCAGGTGAAACGAGCCACGGTGCTCGTGTCTTCTACCAACAATGAGCTGCTGGCTTCACATATTACAGAAGTACAAAGTACACGGATATAAAACTAAGTCATTAATAAATACATGGACAAATGCCTGTACTTTCGGGTAAATGGTTACGGTACGCCATTAACAGGTTACGCTTGCGCATGCGCGATTTGAAGCAACGCCATGAGCTCCGTGAGCTCGTCTTTTCTTGCTGTTGCGTTTCTCAAAATAAAAAAACAGATCTAAGCTCAATATTGAGCATGAATTGAGAGAGGCCGTATCAAATCTACAACCCCGTTTATAACATATATGTCGAGGAAAGCAGCTCACTGCAGCCACTAATACTGATACAACGTGATGACTCCCATATCTGCACTCATTCTGTTTTGTTTGGCAAAAAAATTAAAAGCTTATTGTTTTCCACAATGAGCTATTTAGTAGTAACTAAATATGAGTAATTTTTTGCACAGATAGAACTTACACAAAACATTGTCTGATGGGGCAATCTGATTTACTTGAAAGTGATTGCAATTGTCTTTATTCTGTTATTTATAAAAGCACAGATGAGTCACACAATTATGTTATTTACAGAAAAAGTTTGAGAACCACAGCTTTAAGTGTTTGTGTCGGAGTTGCCGCCTATTTTGCACCATTACAATACTTATAGGCAACTAGTTATCATGTCTTCCGCTCTATGAAACGCATGTTAATGCTCAGTAGTACACATTTGGTACTTTAATGTATTTGCATTGTAATAAAATGTGATCATTTTAAATGGGCATGTATGCAGCTGAAACGGGTAGCCTAGTGCATCCCACATTTTTCAACATAACATTTTAAAACATTATAGTCATTATGGCCTTTATAAAAATGATTGTTTTGGGGGGAGGTGGGGTAGTGCACTATATAAGGTATTATTCAGTCTAATCAAATCTTACAACACATTTATTACATGAATATCAAGACAAGGTAGTTTTAATCTCATTTCCTTTCAGGCAAAATCACATATCTGTCACCTTGGATTTGGCAGAATTTGTATAAAAATGGGGTCTCAGACATCACAACCCTCCTGCATTAAACAGATGTCACAAACATGAATATTTGGCTATTCATTTAATGATTCATCACAGTGTGCAGGTGGAAGGCGCAGCGCGAATACACAAGAACTCACAAGGCAGCAGGTTGTGCAAAATATGTGGGACTGAGACGACCAATGCTTGATCAGTATGCAGTGAAAAAGACGCAGCAGGAACCTTGTTTATTGTTAACTAACAAATAATCAGAAGTTCCAGTACTTTTACATACATAAGACTTTGGTCAGTATTAATTATTCCCTATGGGACATTTGGATGTGTACTAAAATAATATGACCATAAATACCATTAGTGACATGACACATGCAACCATTTTCAACCACAAAGCGACCCAACCTTTCACAAAGGCAGATAGCAGCAGCTTTTAAATTAACATTTGAATCAGTAAGACTTCTTCGTCTTCTTTAGCTTTTTGCATGTCTTGCAATTTAATGGCTGCAAAGTTAGCTTGTCATCGAGCAGAATGCTTGATATAAAATCGATATGCAATTTGAATGTTTTAAGGCTCAATAGATTCTGGCAGTTGTTGCCAGAATCTGATACCATAAATCACTCGTCCTCACGGGATAAATGTTTTGTATGACAACTTAAACTTTAATTTGAATACACAATAATAAGTAATTGTGTACACGTTACAGAATACTGCATTTCTTACCAATAACATTTAGCACTGAACTCAAATAATGAGCCAGAGCTCTGCTGCAACGCATATTTTAGTCCGACAGTAATCTCAACTGTGCCAATAAGGAAAGTTGACACTTTGGATGTGAAGGCTTCCAAGCATGCACTGGATTTAAGTATCCACTTGGATATGGTGCACAGAATTACTCAAAATGTACATGTAATGTACTCGCAAGCTAGCAACCAGCTGTTCCAATACTCTCCCTAATCAGGTTATATATTCTGTACGTCTTAATTATATGAACGAGACTCTGTAAAATCGCATGAATCAAGCCTGAGCGCTGCCATAAAGAAAGACTGCTCTCCATCTCAATGATGGTTCAAAAGTGTAATCTCATCAACGTGAATAATCCTGTGAAAGATGATGGTGAAAGTGACATATATTGAGCTGTTTACAATCACTTGGCCACATTAAGAGACACGTATTTATGTATGAAGAAGAATCAGTGTTCATTCTCAAATGATGGCAGGTGAATGGAACATATGTCCTGTAGGATATTAACAAGAGCTGTGATTGGTTAAAGCATGTGGTAACTTACTCCATTGACTTTGGCTTCAGAAACCCATCGTCTGTGGGAGCAGCTAAACTATAATTAAACAAGAAGAGATTTAAACTAAAGTTAGTTTTGAGTGGGTCTGTTGTAATTTCAGCCTTCAAACCCAGAAATTAATAATTTAATTCAAGGCTGTGTTGATTTCCCCGCTGGCCTGGCCTGTAATATACAACATGATATTCAATTTAGGGTGGAGCAGATGTTTTAGCAGCAATAACTCCTAATGGAAGATGAACATGCAGACACCCGCATGGTGCTGGATGAGGTATGAGCCACTCCATTAAGTGAAAATCCCAAACCTGGCCCGAGCTGAGTTCCCATTAATACAGAAAGTGGTGAATGGTAAAAACTTCCATCTCAATAATTCCTCTGTGCTCCCAGCTGACTTCAGACCTCGCCTCGTGTCTGAACTCATTTATTTAAACGCTGCTGTGAGAAAATTGAAAACAAAGGCTCTTTGAAGGCTCTTGAAATAATGTTGGATTAACGGTGAAAATACGGAAGTCAAAATATGATAAAAGGTAAGCAAGAGAACTAAAACAATGATATCATTTGGTGTTTTAACAATCAGTAAGATTTAAGCTAATTTAATTTGGCAGAAAAATATATATTTTAGGCTTTGTTTTTCTTAAATACTTTTTTTAATTTCTTGGACACTCTGTCCTCCTGCTGGCAAAAAGTGGGACACCAAAGCCATAATGGTGGCCTGCAGGTGCTGAAACAAATCCAGTGATAGCAAACACGATGTGCCAGTTGGCCGTGTCGGGACGAGACTTCCCTCTCCATGTGGGCGACGGAGAGAAAGAGGCAGGAACCGTGGGAACAACAGCTTTTGCAGAGATGGCGTCTCTGATGGAGGCCGCCACGCCGCATCTCTTTTGTTCGCATGAAAAATAAGTTATGTCACATGCTTGTAATGCTGTTATGAAGCTGTTAGAACTTGACAAGGAACTTTCTGAGAAAGCTGACATTGGAGCACAGTGTTAAATACTGTAATCTTGGGCTGCGTCCCATTTATCTCCTCACACTTGACACTTAGCACACTTGGCATCAAGGGCGACACATAAAAGTTAAAACGAAGATTTTTGTTGTCGAAGAGCCCAAATTCCCTCAGAGCAACCCACCCTACTTGTGAGTAGACATGCACATTGTTAGACATATATTCAAATTTGTGTCGCATGATAACTCATTTAAGTATAAAATATGAGTAACATAATGGTCTAAATACTGTTCGAAATAATTCTCCACATTCCCAGTGATGCAATTCTGATTGAGCAATACTGAATCCCTTCATGTTATTAAGTGTTTTAGCTAAAAAACTGGAGGATTTATCAAATATTTTCACAGAATCCAGAATCATGTGATATTTGACTGTAACTGAAAATGTAAACTCCCTCTCAGGAGACTAAATATCTGCAAAACTTGTGAAATTCAGAAAGAAAAAGAAAAATGTCTGTAAGGTCCTGACCGGCGAGGTGCCGAGACATTCCTCAACACTTCAGGAGAGGACTTAAAATATGACACTGAAACTATATTCAAGAATTAATATGCCGTGATCTTTGAAAAGTCTCTTTATGGGCTCAGTTACCACCAACTCTCTGAAGATGCTAATATTTTTACTGAAACTGCGTGTGGCTATTAACGCTGATCTTTGTCAATGGGACTGTTCTTCCAATGGAGCTCTTCGCATCGGGCAATGTCGTCATATCAGCCAAATGAAATACATGCAAAAAGCACAGGAGCTCCGAGACGCTATTTGCTTGGCGGCACAATTTTAGATTTCTTGTCTCATTTGTGCCGATTTAGCGGCCACAAAAGTCGTGCAATCTTTTTGTGAGTTTTCCCCTCAGGCATTTCAATGTGTGGAACATTGTTTTTCCAAGTTTATTGCCAGTATGAAATTGACATTCACTGTCTTATTTGAATCTCTTTGTCCATGGAAGAGAGGTCTGAACTCTCAAGAGGTTGTCTCTCATATCTGGCTATGAATCACAAGTATAATCCTGATTCAGCCGAGGATGTCTTGAGGATGGAGACGATTGTTTCACTGACTCAAAACTTGACAGATGGATGCTATTGAGACTTATTTACAGATGCTTAAAATCTCCTGGAAAGTGTTTCCATCCACACAATGCTAACTGTGATGAATGGAGACATCCAACTATCTGAAAGTGGTATTGATCATAGCGTCATAGTTTTTTTTCTTTTCTAGTTTCCTGTTTTATTTTGAAGTCCTTGTTTCTTGTGTCTGCCCTGTCCCTGATTGTTTCCTGCTGTGTCCAATCACCTGCACCTTCCCTGTGTATTAAACCCTGTTTGTCTCCTGCCCTCGTGTCTGTTCGTCCTGTGTATATCTCGGAGTGTATGCCAGTTTTTAATCCCTGTTTTGATTCCTGTTCCTGCGCTTTTGGAATCCAGTGTTTTTGGAAGCCTGTCTTGTTTTTGTTAAATAAATTATTTTGGAACCGTTGCATCGGCATTTGGGTCCTCTCTGATACCACCTTGTGACCCAATCAATCAAACCCGCTGTTAGTCACAATCAACAAAGCTCAGCTGGCAATAACGTCCTTATTATCTGACATTGGAATCCATTTTAAGGGGTGAAGGTTGAATTTAGTTTACTTACTTAATACCTTTATCTTCTGACAGAGTATGCGGGGTGTTATGTTCACATATGTTTCAGTTTCCTTTCAAACAATTTATTACCCCTCCGAGTTCATGTTTCAAAGTGTTGGGCCTTGTTTCATAAAATGTACCGACTCAGAATGAAAAGCTTCTCTATGAATAGAAACGTGACATTGATATATTAACTCTCATCGTCACGTAATCCATTTCAGAGTCCAGTGCTCATTTCATCACGTGTAAAGAGGCTGTGTGGTGTGGGTCAGGAAACTGGTGTAGCATCCTTCATATGACACATGTTCTAATGGAGGCGGAGCAGTTAGTCATTGCACCACAGAGAGAGGAGACCTTGGGACCGACACAGGCTGTTTGCTTCATGGTGAGGCTGTGGAGGACTTTCTGTACAGCAGCTGATGGTACAGGTGGGACTGACGGCATCAGGCCTCTTTCAGTACATTTTATTATCTTAGTTATTGCTCAGTAAGTGACCTTTATCGTGCTGGAGTTTCCATTCGGTTATTTACAAACCACCCTACTGTAAAGCCTTCATTGCCATTTCATTTTCTCTCTATGAATGCAGTCTGTTTAGCTGGATAAGATTTGAACAACGCAGGGTCTTAAAATGTTTTTGATGTAAAAATGAAAGCTGTTCCCCAAACATTTGAAATAAAAAAGTCTTGATGAGGCTCAGTATCTGTCGAGCCCTTACTTAGATCTTGAATGTTGGATGGCTGTGTGTCTCGCATCTCCGGTCGAGCTTTAGCTCCAGGGATGCGCAGGTGTCCACCTGACCCCTCGTACCGACTGCGACTCGGTTCTGTTATGTCCTCTTCACGGCCGTATACCAAAAGTCTACCGATTGTCTCATTAACGTTATCAAGTTCACTTTTAGCATTGGGCTTCAATTTGTAATATTGGCAAATAAGCGCTTTTCTCCTCGACACCAAATCCTGCACCATCTTCTTGTCGGTCAACTCTTGTTACTCTAGTCACGTGACATCACCGATGACAAGCATTGAGAATAACTGTAAAGAAATAGCTCATATTCTTGCTGATGGTCTCATTCACTTGTGCAGGTCATATAGAGGCATCAGTATTACATTCAGACTGTTGCATAACCCGTTAAATGTTCCTCACAATAACTGTAACAGCATAAAACACAACTACACTACAACCTATTTGCTTAATATTCCTTGTTGGCTTTACAGCATCCACAGTTACTTCCAATGTAAAAGCGCTAGCTTTTGACACATGCAACAGCTTTGACACATGAAACAGCTTTGACACATGAAACAGCTTTGACACATGAAACAGTGGCATAATGAGATAATCAATGACATCTTGTTCTGCGCTCTCTCTCGCCCCGCACAAGTAATTATCACCAAATTGACACTGTGCCTCAGGCTTTGCGTTTCAGGCTATAATTCTAATTGTTAATTAGATTTGACAAAGATTAGATAGTGTTGACATGGGAAAATGACTCATTATAGTATATAATTCAATTTGAACAGATGTGGCTGGTTTTGCACTAGACTTTGTGATGTAGAGGAGACGACCCCTGGCCATGCTGTTTGCCTTCATGTCCTCCCCGAGGCTGGATGAGCTCAGTGGAGCAAACAAAACAATAAAAGTGACTCATTGGGTGTTTAAGGGCCCTCCTGTTCTTCTGTATCTCGGTGCCGTCACCCTATGAACACAAGATAAAACAGTGCAGCCTAAATGTAGAGCTAAATAACATTGTGTTAGGTGAGGTAGTGTGCACACAACTTAAAACTTGTGAATTTGATACTTTTCTCTCTTTTTTTGTACGTTTCATGTCACTTTCTACTTATTGTACATTACATTCCAGAGGGAATTATTGAAATGTTTACTTTAATTCTTTTCACGATTTACCATGACTGGCTATGTTACAAGTTAAGAATTTAGAAGGAATTATGAAGCATTGTAAGATATTAAAATACCTATAATTATACAAGATCAAATTAGCTTCCCCTCACCCGACATGCCACAACACTAAAATGCAACTTAAACATGAATGCATCAGCAATAGTGATCGAATAATCTAATATATATATATAACAGTGTAACGGTCACATGGGACATTGTTCTGCATTGAGACCTTTAAGGGTTGAAATGTTGTGTAATGTGAGTACATTTTGCTAAAAAATACATCTATATATGTGTGTATATATATATATAATCCGCCTTTAAAAACAAGCCACTCTCAATCGATTTGAGGCGATTGGCGCAGACAGAGCTAACAAGTTGATGGGTTGTGTGAGCTCATGGGTTTGATTGAAATATCAATATCACCATCCTTATCATTTAACATTTGGTTGACTCATTCATTATAACACTGTGTGATGAACACAACGACTTCCATCTTCTGTACATTAAGTGCACTGCCTCTGTAGAGAAAATGGATCCCGAAAATCTGGGTTTTGACGAAATCTTTTCACACGTCTTGGTACCCGAGCTGTTTGGGAGGACAGCCAGCCGGCTTTCTGTTCAGGCAGAGTTGTGAGCTCAGCTGTGAGCGAACAGCGACTGATGTCCTCTCCATCATTATGTGTGACTGCTACACTGTGATGTATGATTGGCTGAAGTCAACAGATGGGATAATTCATCACATATCAAAATGTTGATTTAGGTGTCACAATACGTTGATGCCGGCTCAACAAACTCGACCGCATCACTTCAAATACAAATCAAGATGAATTAATTATAAGCAAGCATCAGCTAATGTTATAACTTTGGGTTCAGTGCATTTAGAACATTTTAAAGGGTGGAAGAGCTCATTTTTACTACGTATCTTCATCCCACAGGATGCTCTGTGGATTATTATGAGACTTTATAATTCCGCCTGATGATTTAATCTATATACAGCTGCGAAAGTTGAAGACAATCCAGAGTGCTTTTATGTTTTAATGGTTCAAAGAGCGAACAACTTTGCAATGTTCTTTCAAAGGTAAACATACATTTGAATGTAACTTTCTTTTTTCTTTTTTTTAAGGCCTCAGCCACCAAATAGCTCTTTTGGGTTGATGGCCGGCCCATATTTCCTCACTGGGTCTGATGTCTGGCAAGAAAATTGAAGGCAGCCAGGTGTGGCAGCGTCAAAGAACTCTGAGGCCTTTCATCTTCCTCAAAATGTGCCAGGATTAATGATGACATGAGAAAACCTCATCTGCTTTTGAGGGAAGTATATTGTGGAGAGGAGCGCATCAATGCACTGTTTACTCTCAAACAAGTCATTTGTATGCCAAGTGTTTCTTGAAATTGAAAAGCACTTAATTAGCTAATTATTCAGACTGGACCTCTTGAATTGTGATAAAATGGGTATTTTAAGGTCTATTCCCTGTTAAAAGTTAAACATCTAATAATGATTGCCATCCAATAAAGTTCTGTCAAATGCTTATATCCACATTGATGGATTCCTTTGGTCACTCTTGACTAAACTTAGGATGTATCGTATATTTTGTGTACTCCAACAGGAGATGGTGACATCGGCCTTGGAAAAGCTGTTGTAATACTCAAAGCTTTCACTTAGAGAACATTCCAACATCCCTTTCTTTGCTCTTCATAGTGGTTCCCACCTTGAATCTTTTTAGCAAAAAAAATAAACAAAGCGAATCATTCAAAGTAAAGTTAAAGCTGCACCGATCCAAATATTTACATCAATAACTGGATGAAAGGAATGTGATGGGTGCTGCTCATAATGACAAACCCAAGGATAATTATCCCCCATGACTCTTTGGCACAGTGTTTTTTCCACTCATTGTTTTGTATTTTAAAGCCTGCAATTGTACTGTTAGTTTCACTCTCATTATTTACAGAAGCATTGGTAAAACCTCTCTGATAAACAGTGTGCACGACCAAGTGAACAGCAGAGGGACAAAGCTCGTGACTGGCTTGTGAGTATTGTGGTGCTTTAAGCAGCTAAAGGGCCGACTCAGGAATTCAGTTTCTCAAGGTGTTACTTCTTGAGCCTCCGTCTAATAGCACCGGCTTAAAAGGAGCAAACAGCTATTGTAGGTCCCTACTTGTTGCTTTGTTGCTTTGTATTCTCAGTGATGTGAAATGCTTTCAAAAAACGTTTTTTACCAAATGAAACTGTGTGATCAAACTCTCTTTCATTTAAATTGACATCTGTTTCCCTGGTGACGCCTTCACCTTGATTTCCAGCCAGAAAAGAAATGAACAAACAATTCTATTTTCATGAAATGCTCATTCCTTGCTGCTTTTTCAAAGCCATAAAATCTCAGCACCTGGCAAAATTATTGTTGAGTCATTGCTATCGATCACAAACCCTGTTGAGCTGCTGTTGGTTTTCGGACTCTCGAAAGCCGCAGGTGTTTTATGTGCAGCCAAATACATTTTAATATCCTGGTGAAGAAGGCACTGTCCTTACCAAACCTATAAATCCAAAGAGGAACATTGGGGGAACAGTACGCTTAATCTATTTCATCTTTCTTGGACTTTTAAGAGGAAAACAAGTTAGCTTTGGTTATAAATTGTGCAAAGATTTAGCACGGTTGGACACTTTCTTCTCTCATTGACAGTGAGTAAAAACAAGTTTTGTTTGGTGGGGAACTTTGACTAAACATAAAATACACAGACTGGTGGTGACACACATATTGTCCTACTAGCCGCTTTACACCTACCTTTTAATTCTCCTTATTCAAACAATCAAACAGACCCGGACACTGTTTTAGTTTTTAGTTTTTTTTGGGACATACATCTCTGGTGACCTCAAACAGCAGTTGGAACAACAGCAGATGGACCCGTAACACGTTTCTAATTTGGCTGTGCACATTCAGCCACAGCATAAAAAGGAGGAGGAGGAAAACAACAAGAGTTTGGTGTGGGGAATTCAGTTTCACCTCAGTGCTGCCCACAGGGGCCCAGGAGAATATTAGATTATGAGGCGGCCAGATCCAACATCAAACCTGTTGTGCCGAAAGGTCACCAACACCCTGAAACAGACATGGCCGCTCTCCATTAGAGGGACTGAACCCTTGTGTTTGACCCCATCATGGCATCCTGATTGATTTCAAAGAGAGTATGAGATTATTTGACCTTAAAAAGGTTTCATTCATCCCCTGATAGAAATAAAGAGCAATTATGTAGTTGCATTTTCCACCAAATTAAGACACATAACTGCACAAATCAGTGAAACCAAATATCGGCTCTCACTTGCTTTGCATAAATGGGGATTTTCTCTTTCATCTTAAAAGTAAACTTTTGAGTTTTGTTCATTTAGCGTGTCAAATTCTAGCGTGATGAATGGTAATTCATAACAGAAACCAGTGTATAACTAATTTAAAAGCAAAAAAAGGCATTCATATTTAGAATGATCGACTTATAATTGAAGCTGTTACAGTGCTTAGTCTCTGCTTTTGTAACTGTATTTCCATTCAAAAACAAAACAGCCACAATACTTGATATGATTGAATCTATTGATATGCATGGCCGTTAAAGGGGCTCCGTATCGCAACATCACACCAAAAGTTCAAATAAGACTTCTTCATCTTTTATTTTTGCACAACAGCAGACAGTTTAAGCAGGAAAATGTTTACTGCACTTTGCAAAATGTGAAGAAACAAACCCAACACAAACTAAACAAACAGAGAGGTAGATTCTTGAAAAAGTTTGTTCCTTGATATTCATAGTTAATGGCCACTGTCAAATTAATGTTATCAAAATAATAAATACAATATTGACTTTTCTCAAATATTTAAGGTCCAGTCAGAGATCAGAACAAAGACTCTAATGATTTAGTCTACTGTTGTGCTTTACCGTTTGTCAGCGATGTTATGAAGTACTGATGACGCTGTGATTTCACAGATACACTCAAAGCACCCACGTGTTGAAAAACACTGCTAATTTATTTTTCCTTCTCTCATACCATTTTTTTTTTACAGCAGAAATGCAGAGAGTTTAAAAAGAAACTGTAAAGCAAACAGCCCCCAAAAAGCCAGACCTCCCAAACAAGTAACAAAATAAATCTGAGGGGTCATTTACGCTTCATGACTTCTCTCCAACACTTCTCCTTTACTTGTACAAAAAAAATACAAGATAGTTTTACGTCCTCAGGCTTCTAAAATATTGATTTTAATTAATTAATTTGAGATGGTGGAATCACTGTGACTGCAAATGTGCGTGTGTTGGTTGGATTATTATCAATCTGGGCTGAGTAAACAGCTGATCTAAAAGCTCCAGGCTTACTGTGTGTGCACTGGTTTGAAACTTTTTTTTCCCAGAAATGTGCAGAATTGAAACACAACACTGACATGCTGAGGGACCTCATGATGGTTTCTGTGTCATCACCTAATTTCAAAGGAATAGACATGTTGGGAAATAAAAGTATCTGCTTTGATCTCGTACTGTCATGGATCTGGAGCCAGCAGTCAGTCGGTTAGCTTAGTTTTGCTCTATTCGAACAAAATCCATCTACCAAAACCTCTAAAGCTCACAAATTAACATGTTATATGTTTTGTCTCTGCAGTGTAAAAAACGACAGCTAACTTAATGGAATCTCCACTCGTCGCCTAGCAACTGTTTCAACGAAGATAAGCACATAACCCCCTGTAAAACATTTAAATATTTGTACATTTTGGTTTCTATATGGATTAAACAAACTAACTATGTGCTAAGAGGCACATGTTTACCTTTGGAGAGTTTCAGGCTAGCTGTTTCTCCTGGGGGGTATTCTTCGTACCTGGCTAAACAAAGTCAAGCAAATGTCCTAATCTCCATCTTAACTTAGCGAGATGATTGACATCGGGCTATCTGGGTTTCTTCACAGCTGATCCGCGCTGAAACGGTCTCGTTAATTCTAGCCAGACATCAGTCATCTGGATAAATGCGCGCGCCCGCTCCTCTTCAGAAGGATAATAATGGAGCACTGACACCACGATGTTCTAACAGTACAATGGCAAATAAACTCAGAGGAACCTCTTTTTATCTCTCTACTGAGAAGCAGGAGATGATCATGAAGGCATATGAGGAAGTCAATACCGTAATCATTCACAGCAAACGCGTTGCGAATATTCCAACGTTTTTGCAACGTTGTTGCCGTGAACGCAACTTTAACACCTGCCCCGCTGCGAGACATAAGCGTCACAAATATATCAGACAAGTTAAATGCGTCAGTGTTGGGAAAATGTATCGGCTAATTTGAAGTGCTTCATCACCCAAATCAATCAGATTATATTTACGAATGAATATATACTTATGAGGATATATGTACTGTATGCACGTATGAATCATGTACTATATATGTGTATATGAGTTTGAATATGTGTATGGGCGGATCAGTATGTATGTATTATTCATAATCAGAAATTCAATCAATTGAAGCAGTAAAAATAAATTATGTGTGATTCTCTGTATTCTCATCACGATCACCTTAATCATGTTCTACAATAATGATATGTATGGTGTATTAATAGCACTGTCATATAGTTATGAGTGCTTTCAACACATCCATAAGTTTCTTTAGAGCTAAATAAACTTAAGAACAGCGGCATGCAGCGGCTGATAGTCTGTGTCTGAGACGGGCGATCAGCTGCGCCTGTGGTGATCAATGTCCGCGGCTCGAGAAGCTCTCGTAAATAAATTATTTCTTGCCGGCAAAATCTATAGCGCCGCGTACAGGAAGTCATGATGAGGTAAAGGATGGATCCTGCCGATCTGAAAGAACTCTCTCCCTATAAAACTAATATAACTAATATCGCTCCTTCATCAATGAGGAAGTGAGCTGCCTTTTTTGTCCGGTGGGAGTGTCCAGCTTATCCAGTGAATTTCAGTAAGCCTGCCCGGGAGCAGGTTTACATTTTTGGATGTGTTGCTATGGTGATTAATCTAAGCTTGCTTCGAGAAACCGAGAACGCCTGACCTACGTCATCTTATCCTGACAATTAGCCCGCTAACTCAGTAAGCCAGGTACGAGAAATAGGGCCCTGGTTTCCAGTTTATGCTAAGCTAGGCTAACCAGCTGCTGACTCCATGTGTACCACACAGACGTATTATGGTTATCTTCTCATCCAACTCACGGGTTAAGGCTCTGTCTGGAAAATGATTCCTTGTTTCAAAATCTAGCTTTAAAACCATCGCTATTTCAGTTTTGTGCTTATGTACGTTACATATTTCAAAATAAATATGTCACCACCAGCAAATCTGTGACCAAGTAGTATTGTATCACAACAAAATTATAGAGAAATGGTCCACATTGTACGGAGTGAGTCGGGCGTGACTTAGTGAGGTCATTTTGGCCATGGGGTCTCCAAGCAGATATATCCGGCCATGTGTGTATCTTTTGTGGTGCATAAAGCGCTTGATAATGATCAAACACTAAAGCATTACGGCACACATCAATAAAATAAAGATGGTTCTCACTAATAAGACCTTAGAGACACCCAGTATAGGTGGCTAACGATGTGCACTGTCATGACTGAATTACAACAGGACAATGAGACAAAACAGGCTTCTTCTTCTTTTTTTAAATTCACTTTGATACACCCTCTGAGATTGTCACGGTGGTCCAGCAGTTCTGCTTCAGATCTAAAAGGACTTTTTCCACGACTTGCAGAGGATCTTCTGGAAGGCGCGCCTGAAGTCCCGGTTGAAGATGGTGTAGATGGCGGGGTTGAGCGAGCTGTTACAGTAGCCGATCCAGAAGAAGAATTTAAAGAGCGGGTCGGGGATCTTACAGGAGTCCCTGCACACGCCGTACAGGCTGTAGCTGAAGAAAAAGGGGAACCAACACACAACAAACACCCCCATGACCACAGCCAAGACAAAGGTAAACCTCTTTTCCCTGGCTTGAGAGGCCTTCTTCCTGGCTAAGGAGCTGCGGCGGCGTTTCCTCCTGGAGGTGAAGAGGTCCATGGACTTGTTACTGACTCTGGAGATGCGTGTGGACTGCTTGGGGACGGAGCTCTTCTTGTGGCTGGCCCTCTTGGCTTTCTTGGAGTCCTCCTGCTGGGGTTTGTGACCTTTGCCCTCCGAGGAGGAGCTCTCCATGTCTGCGTCCTCAGTCTGTTGGCCGACGGTGACGGTGCGTTGGCTGGGCGTAGGCGGGCACTGACAGTGGCCGTTCTCTCTCTCGCCGTTGAAAGGGGAGGTGGCTTTGCTCAGTCCATTCTCAGTTTGAGTAACACCATCTGGCCGGAGATTTTTCCCCGACATGGTTCTGGTTCTGGTTTTGGCCACTTGGTATATTCTGATGTACACCAGCACCATGATTACGCACGGGGCGAAGAAGGACGCGATGCTGGAGGAGAGGATGTACCAAGTGTCATCATTCAGCTCGCACTGAGGCTGGGAGCTCATATTGGTGTTGCTGTCTACAGATAAGAGCGGCGGAGATGATATGAAAGCAGATATAAGCCACACAATTACGATGATGCACTTGACGCGTTTGGGAGTCCGCTTCAGGTTGTACTCTACCGCCTGCGTAACGGACCAGTAGCGGTCCAGACTGATTGCGCACAGATGGACAATAGACGAAGTGCAGAACAACACATCCAAAGCCAGATAAATGCCGCACCAAATGTTTCCAAAATACCAGTATCCCATAAGTTCATTTGCCAGGGAAAACGGCATCACCAGAGTGGCGACCAGGATGTCCGCAGTGGCCAGGGACACCAGAAAGAGGTTCTGCGGGGCTTTCAGCGCCCTGCTCGTCAACACCGCAATAACCACCAGAATATTCCCAACCACGGTAAAAAGAATGAGAAAACTTACAAGAGCAGCGATGCTGGCTATCGCTCCTAAAGAATATCCACTGTCCAGACTCCAGGTGGAATTCAGATGGATCACCGTGAACGCGTCCATTCCGCTGGCGTTATTAAACAAATCCATCCCGGCTTGTAGTGCGCTTTATGTGTATCCCGGAGTGGCTGAATCTGGGCTTACATTCACATTCAGCCCCTTAATGACTGAGGAGTCCATCAAAAGGCGCAGCTCCGCGGCCAATTCACAAATCTGACTGGATGAAGACGCGCGCGTGAAAAAGATTCCCACTTAGAGGAGTCTTTGGAGGTTATTTGTAGCCAGTGGATCATATTTTAAGATAACTTACTTAAAGAGAAAACAAATCTCGCTCGCGCCCTGCCATAGTGTTGTCACGCGTCTCCTGGTTGTCAGGAGTTGAGTGCCGTCCAGCAGCTCCCTTCCTCCAGCACAGTGCGCGCTCTCCTAATGATGCCCATGTGTTGTTCTCAGAGAACTCACTGCCCCGCCCCCGACACACAGCATTGTTTTCATATTGTTGGGATACGATAGGGCCAGGGACAATAAAGACTGTATCCTGATATGTGTTATTAATACGACATTTAAATGTGTGGGTTGGAACGTCAACATTTCTAGATTTTATGATTCAAAATGAGGGAGAAGTCAGTGTTTTTAGTGTCTTGGTATATTGACACGTTAACTCACTGGAGGTTAGTATTTCTGTTAAGTATTTTGGACTTTAAGCTGCTCTCCATCATTGTCAGGATATTTAAGGTGCGAGTTTTGTAAATGGAAAACCTGATAGACACATGCACGATTCATTTTGTGTGTCTTGAAGAGGAGAGTGTGAAGGAGTTGTGTTACAGTGTGATGTGAGGGAGTTGAGGGAAGCTGGAGATGTGAGGCTTGTAGGGATTTCTGAGTTGAGCTCATCAGGCAAGAAGCAGGCTGCGGCTACAGAAGATGGATTTGACATCCACATTTATATTTTAGGCTTGTTTGTCAACACACACACACCCATGGGGCCATGCCTCTATAACACTAACAGAGATGTTATGACACTGACAGCCGGCATCTTATCAACCTGTTGATAAAACCAACCTGACCTCACATAAATAATGCAACTGTACTGTCTGGTGTGTGAGTCCAAGCCAAACCAGTGCATTGATATGGGGGAGCTGGAACAAACACTCTTCCATGCAACGTTGGGCAGGGAAACATGTTTTGCTCATAAAAACGCTTGTTTTTTCTCCTCATTCACAGTTGATAGGAGAGGTTTTGATGATCACACTGCAGCCATTCTCCAGTCACAGTGCACTACACACGCCTGTGATGGAAGTCGGCGTTTTCCCCCAAGAGTCACACAAATGATTACATATAAAATAAATGTTCAAAATGCTTCAAATGTGTAAAAACTTGAGGTTAAAGAACAACAATTTAGACAACAAACAGGTACTACTGTACAAAGTGCACGTGCATTAAAGTGTACATTTGAATAAGCCTTTTTATTCTCTTCAATGGATTATCCTTCATGATTCCTGCATATCTCAATGAATAGCATTCATCATTCAAAAATATTTCATTCTTTTCATGAGGCAGAGACAATAAAAATGCAACCCTTGAAAATCCAACAGAAATGTGCATATCTTCGAAGAGAGTTGGGTGAGAAAGATGTTGAAAATGTATTAAAAATAAGAATACCAGTTTAACATTTTCAAACTAAAGAAATTCATGATAATGTTTGGAAATAATCCAGTGTTTGTATCCACATAAACAATTTACAAAGCAAAGCATTGGTGATAGATTATGAAGTATTAGGATATTTGCAGTCATCTTCGACTCTTTGGTTTAGGTTACATGTTATCTTATATAAAACACCATATCATCGCAGTAAAAGTTAAGGCAAGTTGTTTGCTTCAATAACAACAGAAAGATTAAACATGAAACATTCTCTTTCAGGATAATGCATGATGATTTCCTTTTGAGCCTGTATCACACAAAGAAAATCTATTTTTCTGTTTAACTAAAAGCTACCTGAAACAACGCTGAAAGGATTGAGGTGGCTTTCTCCTAAAGTGCTCCGTTCTTTGGTGTCAGACTTGAGAAGATTATGTTCTGTGATTACAAAGAGAAAGGGCTCTCTATCCAATGTCTCATGAGAACTTCACAACATGTTTTCAATATGAGTCTTGTGGGAGCTTCTACCTTTTATCTATAATTGATTTTTTGTTCACAAATGAATTGTGCTATCAATAGATTTTAAAAGAACCTTTGTGTTAACTTTGATATGATTGTGCAGCTTTAGTAAACTTGTCTTCTTCAGCAGTTCCGTATCTGTTGCAGGGGGAGGTGAGAGTATGACTCACGGTCTTACCTCATCCTATAGCTCGTCTGTGGAGTTGAACCAGTGACCTTTCAGTTCCAAGCCTGCCTCTGTCAGCTGGTCCCTTACAGCTCTCATAGCTGAATATGTCAGCTATGTAACAAGTGCAGGGCATCAGACTTAATCATGATGCATTACTGTACACGCTCCACCCTGGTGTGCTTAAAAGGAACTCCACTGATTTTACACATCAAAGTCTGTTTTCAGGAGAAAATACACCTCTCAAGCCTTTTGTGGCTGCAGAGCGAAATGTGTGAAATAAACACATTGTGTGACTAAAACATGTGTTGAATGCATTTCTTCCTCATAAGATATTTGCAAAGCCGATTTCCTTAAAGTATTTTAAGTCCAGCATGGTTCGCCCCCGTGTTTACTTGGTAGCAGTCTCTTTTGCTGGTGCAGTGCTGCGTTTCTTGTGACCGCCACCTGATGATTGACGGCAAAGTGTGACCCCATGGAAGGATTAGGTATTGAGTCATGTGTGTGCACAACATGAACAAAACTATTTGTTTAATAGAAGAAGAAGAACAAGAACAAGAACAAGAGGTGAAAAATCTACACTAGCTTTAGGTAGTCATTCTGCTGTGTACCTTCATGTGTGAGTGGAAGAGTCTGAGACGGTGATGGTTATGGTAATAGTGAAAACAAGCACGGGATTTTAACTGAAATATAGGGGAGGCAGAGAGATCCCTGTCAAAGTTGTTTTAAAATTCAGAAAAATGGCCATGTTTCTTCCACCTTTACAAAAACAGGAAGCACAGCATGCATGGAGTTGGAACAAAGAAGATCAGGTTTATAGTGGCAGCAGCGCTGAGCCGCCAGTCCAGGATGGCTGAGCGAACAAACGCTCTTTGCACAGCGCTGCTGAGGAGTGAGTGAGTGGCGTTTTGTTAATTGAGCACAAAAAGCACTTGTGAGGCACGACGAGGAGCTGTGAGCGGGGGAGCTGTCTGAGAGCTCAGCGTGAACCCTTTTGTTGCCTGATCATTATGGGTGGCAAGTCTAATTAATAATGATCTATTAAATGTATATATGTTAATGTATCTGCATCATCCGCATCATTGAGAGAACGTTTATGCTTTATCTGGAGCGAGATGCATCCTCTTTCTACGCTTGGATAAAATTTGACTTTGGCAGTTTCTCCTCCAAGCAAAGTGTTGCCATTAACACAATTACTTGAGTCTTTTGAACACCAAATCACAGACTGTTAGTTTTGTGTCTGCGCTTTCATATTTGAGTCAAAAGTATTTTCCGTCAGTTGCGGTGCTCAGCTGGATTTGCAAATTAACGTTTTAAGTTTTCTCCAAAATTATGTAATAGCATTGCATCACATGTATCAGCACGAGTGGCTCATATTGAGGATAAGTTAACTTCCTTTACGAAGAGAAATTGTCAAAAAATTATCAAAGTTCACATGTTTGTTGCTGTGCATAAAATACGAGAAAATGTAAGCTCTCCACGGGTTGTATTGAGGCAATCAACAATCAAACAATCACAATTGAATCCAGAGTGCAACCTTTCTTTCTGTTGTTGCTGTACAGTCAGGGCCACTGAGTGATCAGTGTTATTAGCGAGGAGATTTGTTAGTTGTTCCCTTGAGTCGAGAGGAGGTACAATCCTGTCAGGATCAGTATTTTCTTCGGGGTAACGTAACAGGAGTTTCAATATTTCTTAAACCCTTCAAACAAAGAGAACTACAAGCTATTTTCAAGGCAAGGCAAGTTTATTTGTATAGCACATTTCAACAACAAGGCGATTCAAAGTGCTTCACATGAAACCATTAAAAGCATCAAAACATAATGCAGATTTAAAAACAGTTAAGACAACATTAAAACAGTCAAAAAGCAAAATAAAAGTAGAAAAAGCAACATAAAAAATAAAAGTTGAATAAAAGTTGCAGTGCAGTTTAAGAAATAAAATGCAGTAGTGAGATGCAGTAATTGAATCTGGTTCAATTAAAGGCAGCAGCAAACAGAAAAGTCTTCAATGTGGACTTAAAGGAGCTAAAGGTTTCAGCAGACCTGCAGCTTTCAGGGACCTTGTTCCAGATATGTGGAGCAGAAAAGCTGAACGCTGCTTCTCCAAGTTTAGTTCTGACTCTTGGAACAGAAAGTAGACCCGTCCCAGACGACCTGAGTGGCCGGGATGGTTCATAAGGTAGCAGCAGATCGCAAACATACTTAGGCCCTAAACCATTCAGTGCTTTATAAACCAGCAGCAGGATTATAAAGTCAATTCTTTGTTTGACAGGGAGCCAGTGCAAAGACCTCAGAACTGGACTGATGTGATCCACTTTCCTGGTCTTAGTGAGGACTCGGGCTGCAGCGTTCTGAATCAGCTGCAGCTTCCTGATTGACTTTTTACAGAGGCCTGTGAACACACCGTTACAGTAGTCAGGTCTACTGAAGATAAATGCATGGACAAGTTTCTCCAAATCCTGTTGAGACATAAGTCCTCTAACCCTTGATATATTCTTCAGGTGATAGTAGGCTGATTTTGTAATTGTCTTGATATGGCTGTTCAGGTTGAGGTCTGAATCCATAACTACACCTAGATTTCTGGCTTGGTTTGAGGTTTTTAACATTAGTGATTGAAGCTGAGCGCTGCTTTCAATCGTTCGTCCATGGGACCAAAAACAATTACTTCTGTTTTATCTTGATTTAATTGAAGAAAATTCTGGCACATCCAGTTATTGATTTCTTCAATGCATTTAGCCAGCCCTTGTATGGGACTATAGTCCCCTGGTGGTATAGTTATGTAGAGTTGTGTGTCATCTGCATAATTATGATAACACACATTGTTGTTTTTCATAATCTGAGTCAGTGGAAGCATGTAGATGTTGAACAGAAGAGGCCCCAGTATTGAACCTTGGGGAACACCACATGTCATCCTAGTCAGCTCTGATGTGTAATTAGCTACCGACACAAAGTATTGTCGGTCCTTCAAGTAGGATTCAAACCAGTTAAGTGCTGCGCCAGAGAGTCCTACCCAGACTTCCAGTCTGTCTAGTAGTATGTCATGATCAACCGTGTCGAATGCAGCACTGAGATCCAATAATACTAAGACTGAGATTCTGCCACTGTCTGTGTTTAAGTGGATGTCGTTGAAAACCTTAACCAGAGCAGTTTCAGTACTGTGGTGCTGACGAAAGCCGGACTGGAAGACATCAAAACAGTTATTTTCGGCCAAGAAGTTGTTCAGCTGTTGAAAAACCGCTTTTTCCATTATTTTACTTAAGAATGGGAGGTTTGATATTGGTCTATAGTTTTTCAATATTTCGGGGTCTAAACTAGCCTTCTTTAGAAGTGGTTTAATAACTGCAGTTTTTAGGGCTTGTGGGAAGACACCTGAGAGAAGGGATGTGTTTACAATTTGTAAAAGATCAGCGGTCATGCAGTGTGAAATATTTTTGAAAAAGTGTGTTGGTAGAATATCCAAGCAGCAGGAGGATGTGTTCAGATGTTGTATAATGTCTTTCAATGGGAGAGATGTAAAAATGTATCGTCTTTATATATTGAGGTTTAAAGTCAATTATTAACCATAACCTTGGAAACGGCTGCCTAATTGGTAAGGAAATGTAGGTGACCCTCATCGAATGGTATCAGGCGGTTGAATCAATACTCTTATCGTTTGTTTTTGCTCTTATTTTTCTGCTTCAGTAGGGGAATGCTGCACGTACTTATAGGTCAGGAGGTGCATACTATTGATAATAATCCAGATCCATGGTCACGCTGCAGGCCTTTATGCTAACAAGTCCTATAAATTAAACATAATACGCTGTTTGTCCGTGACCTCTACCGACCGATTGCAGTGAAAACTACTGGCATGATTTTCATGAAACTTTGGGCCAACGAAGAACCCATTAATTCGTTTTATTTATTTCTAGTTATGAGTTGGAATAGGCCCTACTAACACACATCTACAGTATGCTAATGGCGACAAGTCATAATGCCTACTTAATGAACTGAAAGCATACCTTGTGGGCATCTTAAGCCTTGTTAACGCCTGGTTAATACTTTGCACAATGCCATATGTTAACTGGAAATAAACTGATTAATAAATGTTATTAAGTGCCTGAGGGCCACTGACATTTAAAATAAGATTTATTCAAATCTGTATTCAAATCAAGTAAGTATTGTTTTTCTAATATTAGAATCCTATAATGTAAGAGGCGTACATCTCTAAAGGGTCAAACATAACGGCTCTCGCCTGAAAACACACAGTGACACAGCTGTAAATGTATTCTGTGTCGACTTTAAAAAATGTTTTTGTAGATCACAATCTGTATACGGACACAGCTGCGTTAATGATGCCGTGAATGTTTCTGAAATATGGCCCCCGGCTGCCTTGTTAGATATTCCATTTACTGCTTAAACTGTACTGGTTCCATGTTGGCCCCCTCACAGTAATCGGTCACATTAAGTGCACCACAACTCTTCTTCATTGAAGTTCAGTGGCAGCGTGTGATGTAGAAGGCTTTTATAACTATCACTGACCAGGAGGGTTGTTTGTACACGTATAATCACTTTTAAAGGTACAGTGTAGACTGTAGTATTTAGGGAAACATATTGACAAAAAAGGGGTATAATAATGTTTATGTCTATACAGGGGGCGGGTCCTCTTGCGCCCCAGAACGGACAAGCCAAACTTTGGCTCTAGATGGGGCCTTCGTGTGTTCGCTAGGTCCACGGTTTTGCCTGATGACATTTGAAGTGTTTCTTTATTTCTCAAAAGTGAAACACAATCAAATGTGATATCACGGCCTGGTTCAGATTGCTCCTCTCTTCACTTGCCAGAGTGTTTTGGTGTTCTGGCGCTGTAAATTAAGTGAATTATCAGTTAGAATAACACATTTTGGTTGCCTTTTTTCAAAACGTCTTATAAATATTTGATCCGATTTACCAGAATTGGACCAAAAATAAAGTTACAGGCTTAAATTCTTCTTCACACATAAAAAAAATCCCTCCAGCAAAGCAATATTTCACAACGCCACAACATCTCTGAGGAACAAGTATTTTACTTATTCATGTTGTCAACTATTCTAGACGAGCCACCTGTCCAGCAGCCAATAAAACTAATAAGCAGCGGGGTGATGTAATGCATCATTGCAGGGCACTCAGCATTGCTGCTCTGCACTGTGATGGCTTTTTAATAAGAGCAGTGCCGTATATGGTGATCCAGAAAGACATTGGTTCAGTGTCCACTCACATAACATACGCTAACACTCTGAAACCGTGTTGGTTGGAGGTTCGATGCCTTTAACCTTAAAGTGCTCCAATATAAGTTGCTTTGGAAAATTAATTGATCTGTCATTATTTAGCTAATTAACTAATCATAAAAGTGATTCATAATTTTAGTAGGTTCTCAAAATTAGCTGGTTTAGGATATCTTTATGGGAATTGTTCACAGTTTACTGTATTACTAGCTAATAAAACAATGAAATAATGAATCGAGAAAATAATCTGCAGATTAAATGGAAATACTTATTTTATGGGATGTGCCCTTGGTCATCCAGTGCTTTAAACTGGTTGATCCCACCTGATCTGCAACATAACTGATAGAAGTTATGTTGCAGATTTCTGGATTGAGCTGTATATGAGTAAGAGGGTTTGGTAAATGGAGTACAGCAGGTGGTACTTTAGTTGGATCAATAATGATGGAGAGATCTTCTAAGGGAGCAGGATTTCCCAGGGAAAAAGAACAGCTCATTGTGACATTGAGTGTCCAAACCCAGCAGAAATATTGCAGAGAGACACTTTGCAACAAGTATAGATCACTCAGACTATATGCACATTTTGAAGATATTTCAACCGCTTCATTAAGATTCTTCACAAAGCAGCTGTTTGCTGTTTCTGCCTTTCATTTGTTCTTCTTAATAAAATCGCCCAATTTTCCATCATGTGATTCTGGCAGAGCTGCATGACTAAATACAATGAGCACTTCCATCCTCATCAATAGCTAATCTTTCCCTCCGTGAGGTCTAAGTGAGGAAAGTAACAACCTTTCCGTTCCTTTTAGCTGCGGCTTGCTCTCCCTCAAACAATGTCAGGCACAAAGTCTTTTATGATTGATATATTCAATCTCATCCATCACGCACCCAAGGTCGATGCGAGACGTCGATATCTTGAATTAATTTAACGTCAGAGAAGCGAACAGATATTTAAAGGTACCCATGTCAAAACTAAAAAAGCAATGCAACGTCTTCACATCTTTTTGACCGACAGTCCAAAACATGAAGACAGTAAGTTCACTTTCATCTCAAAATAAAGTAGCAGATCTTCACATCCGAGGCTCTGATTGTGTTGCTTGAAAACTTACCAATTAGTCAGATTCTGATCAATCAATGGTCATAGTATTGATTAATTACGTTTCTGTCAATCAAATGATTGATTGACTGAGTGATTGTTTCAGCTCTAATTTCAATGTAGAAACATTTTCTTCAGTGAGTTTTCAAAGACACAGCTTTGGTTTTACAGTTTGACTGTAAATACATTTTCAGGTTATTTCTACTTAATATAATTATTATTAACTTCTCATCATTCACCTCTAAAACCTAGTTTTCTTTGGCCATACTGAAGGCGACATGATCCTGCAGGCGCCTGCAGTGCAATATAAGTATTTGTTCTAGTTATGGCCAGTTAAGCTTTGTTTAACCATGACAGCCATAGAAGATTACAGTGAGACAAAAAAATCAATATTTGACTGTGACACTGAGCCTCACGGTTAATATACATGTCAATCTCTGCTATCTGTTTGCTTAGATGATACAATTTACATAATAGGATTCATAAACTAGTCAGTGTTCTTGTTAACTTTGGCTAATAAGTGTAATCATTCCCTGTGCATATCTCATTGAACACCCAGCTCGACCATGTGTGTGACAGCCGTCTGCTTTGTTACTAAGCATTTAAAATGTCAACACGGGTCTTGTTTGGATGCCCATCACCTAGTAGCTGTCTGCGCTCCCCATTTCCATTCCCATTGTATTTGAAAGATTGTATTTGCAAGCTGTTAGAGCTTTGATACATTTATTTTTTTATTTTCTTTCCTCGGTGGCTGTTCAAGAGATAAAGCCGACCATGATTATCTGTGTATTATGCATGTCTTTTCTAATTCAATCAAACAGAAACAAATTGTCCTTTTCGCACAAGTGTGAGTCATGGCGTATGAGTAACGCAGTAGATGAAGGTGCTTCGGGGACTCTTCGTGCATCAGTGTTCATGTATTCTTTCTGTATCTTCTCTGCTAATTTGCTCTAAGCTCCTAATTACAAACAACAGATTGCTCACGGACATTTTTAAAGCGAGTATCTTCTCTCCAAAAGTGTCCTTGAGCGAGACATTGCTGCTGAGGGAGCTGTGCCAAGAGGGATTTTCTCTTTTTGAAGATCAATGAATTATGACATAATCACAACCTCTTATTTGGGCGTTAATAAAACATTTCACTATTATTATTTGTCAAGTATTATACTCTACATACACAGCAGCAGGTAAGCAACTGTAAGCCAAAAATAAGGAGCTTATGCTTTCATATTTTCCTAAGAAATAATAAGTTAGAAGCCATGAATAATTGATCAGGCACAGATTTTCTTTTTTATATTTTAGAGGGACACTTACCATATGCTGCGTCTGCTTTCAGTCATGACCTTCTGAAACGTTCATGTCACTCATCTAAAGCTGCGCTCAGCATGGGAGCAGAGCAGAAGATAAAATGTGCTCATTGAATAAGCTGTCTATGTGAAACAATAAGCAAAGACAATGGTTGTGTGGATTCACTGCAGGATCAAATATGCACTCTGCAAGTCATCTCACTTTTTATTGAGATGTAAAATCCATTTTTACCCCAAAAATATGGAAGACTGCCAGTAAAGCGAGAAATGCACTACTTTTTTCTTCCTGCAACGTATGTTGCATAGACAACAAAACCACGTTTACAGCTGCACTAATACATGCTTTTCAAACATTAGTAATGGATCAAATGACTTTGTGTGATGTGGTTGCTTGTATCTTACCCTCGGTTTTCAGAAGCGTTTTAGCATCTTTCAGCTCATTGTTTGGGTTTTACTGCCGGCCGCCACACACTGTCCGGTTCACTCTGACTGCTCTCATCATCTTCATGTCCAGTTGGCAGCTAATTTCAGTGAAAAAGCTCTGATAAACGATATAATTGTGTGAGTATGCAGTTAGTTTTTAAATATCAGACACTGCAGGGTTTAATTAACCTGAAGAATGCCTTTCATGCAATGAAACATGGCTGCATAGTGAAGGATACACTGAATTCCCATTTGTGTTTAAACCTAAACGCTATAATCAATCCTACCTGCATGTGTCTGCCCATCTATTCACAGAGACAGCAGGAACATTATTCAGTGATGAAGTTTAAAATATACATGTACTCTGTATTTGGCATGCAGTGAATACAATAGATGATGGGACGCTGTGGGTAATCATAGTAATTAATGGTTAAACAAACTCCTAATACTCTTACAGTCCTGCAGGCTGATGTCTGTGATTGTTCAAGAACATTACATTTTACGTCATTTATTGTGAACCTTGACCTGTGGACCTCAACGTCACCGACAGCTCCTACATCGTGCTTCATCATTTCAATCCATTGGGCATGAAATGGGATGAACTTGTGCTATCTTCCTCAGATTATTATCCTCCTCAGATTATCTAAGAGTGAAGCGAAGCGGGAAAATGGGATAGAGATGACGCGAGTGCAGTTCAACGTGTGGTCAGATGGTGTTCACTCGCCTCCTGAATACCACCAGACACCTGAAAAACAGCAATAGTTGGTTGGAGTGATAATGGCGGAGATATGTTTTAATAAATACACGTTCAGGTGACACATATCGCTGTTATCTTTGCATCAAATGTCATTTTTCATTTGTACACATACTTTACCTTTCACTGAACTTTTCCACAAACAGATTAGATAAATCTTTTACCAATACCACAAGATAGTAAGAAATTGATTTAGCAGTGGTTTTTTTGTGTTGTTGCTAAAAATAACTGTCTGACTAACTAGTAGGTGTGCCAACTGTCTTACTACCAAATAAAGGACACACACTTCTGTCTGGAGCCCCATACCACAGCGGTATGGGGTGTATATTCATACTTATTCAATTGGAAAGGCAAAACATATGTGTATTGCATTTAGTCTATAGATTTACTTAAATGAATACATTAAAAGTATAAATAATCAAAATAACCACAATGTGGACCTTAACAGCAACAACAACAAAAATACATGTCTGTGGAAGCAGTGTGTGTTGTCGTCGCCTCGTCTTTTCTCTTTTGCAGGTTAGTCCATATTTTCACATGCTAAACTAACCAAACAACACCAGACATAAACTAAGTATACTGGAAATGAAACACCTGCTTTGTCAACCTCTAGAAACCTGTAGAAACCTTTTTTGTTTTTTTAAAGAAGAAAAAAAAGAAGATGAATCTGCTGAAATGCATATGTACCACAGTAACTAGATGAGGGTGCAGGCTTTAAATGTGAGTAAAACTTTAGTTTAGAATACATTAATTTCGGTTGCTGCCATTTAGTGCATGCATTAACACATTCTTGGGATTATGTCTTTAGAGTGACGGAAATAAAGTTGCAGACAACGATTCATCTGTTCAATTATTGCATACCTGTAATTAAATATAATTGATTAGGTCCAAGAGATTCTGGCACTACAGAACCACGATAAAGATCCACTATGGGCTGTCCCTCCATTCATACACAGCAGATAACAGATCCAGATTAATATTAATGCACTCGTCTAATGGGCTGACAGTGCTGTCTTGAAATACTCTACACACTTCAGAGGAGGAGTTTTGTCAGCACTTTAAAAAATAGATTTGGGTGATTTCAGAAAGAAGTTTAATGACTCAAAGTTCAAGGTTGTCTCCTGAGAGAGAATGTAGTCATGGATTATATGCATTCCTGCATAAAAACTATACTACTGAAATATCATGCTGAATCATATCCATGAAGTAATTATTAATCTTCACTAAACATACATAATGAGGTTTTCAAATGTTACTCACACATGTTACAACACTGCTGTAATCTTCAAGGAACATGCTTCGCAATAATTACATCTCTCGAAAGCATCAAATGTAATTACACTCTAAATCTTCTCTCCTGAGTAGAAAGAAGACAATTTCCATAGAATAATTGAAGATGTGGGGTGTAGTGGGACTGGTCAGTGTTGTACTCTGACATTATTCCCTCCCAGGCACGAACAGAGCGAAAAAGCAAACAAGGACGACTGCTTTATAGCAACACGTATCAGTGCATCGAGCTGTGAGCGGCTCAGCAATGCCACACATCAGTAGATCATCTGAGCATCTGTGCAAATAATGTCTGACGCTGCGTGAAAATGAAATAATGAATCACTGCCGTCCCTCTGATGTCTCCACAACTCGTTTGAATCACTTCAGCGAGCAGAGAAAAAGCCCATGTGAGGGCGGACAGGCTCCCTGTCGTCATTCCTGAAAGGCACTGGAGTCGCTCCACAAATTGAATTCCACTTGCAACAATAGCTCAAACTGATAACAATAAAACACTCAGAAAGGGAATTCTATTCAGTTGCCTGGCGCCTGCTCCTTTGCAAGCAGCCTTCAACTAAGCTTGATTGCTAATTTACCCGTGTATATTGGGTTTAAGGCTCTCTTTATTGATTTAGAGACATTTTTATAAGTAATATCAACAACCGAAATGATGAGAAACGTCACCCCACTTTAACGTTTTAAACTCAGAAATACATGTTGTCAAGTAAAGTGACAAAAAGTGTTCTTTGTCCTCATTTAAATCAGCTTTCCTGTTGTAAAAAATAAATGAGTCAGTATTGGTATTCAAGCAAAATGTTGGTGTTATTGTGTCTTCAAACTCTGAAGCCAAACTCGACAAAGGAACAAAAAAAACATAAAATGCATCTCATTACCTGGATGTAGATGGCCTTTGATTGGTCGGTCCAGAACTGATATGTCGCAACAATATGAACTAGTGCTACAGAATTCAGAATTAAATTAAACTAAACTCTGTGTGTAATTAAACCCAGCAGTGCTTTGAACAAGTTAAAATCCCCAAATGTTGTGTCAATCTGGTTAGTAGATGTTGAGATATTTTATTTCAAGTAAAACTATTATAAGCAAGAGGAAATGTCAGTATGTCACAAGTCAGTAGGATTCCTCCTCTGGGGGGCGTGGGTGTCTTTACAAAATTGCATGTCAATCAATCTAATAGTTGTTGAGCCAAAGTGAAGCAACACACACACACACACACACACACACACACACACACACACACACACACGCACACACACACACACACACACACACACACACACACACACACACACACACACACACACACACACACACACACTTTAGCTGATAGTTCTCTCTTTGTAAGAGTTTAATATCACATTGTTCTGTAGCCACATGAGTATTATGTATATGTGTCGTCCTATGTGTTCATGTTCAGTGAAAATGAAGCTAATTGTGTTAGTGGGTACAGTCTGTTTTACTCACGGTGGTGAACATCATCCCCTCAAGGCTGCACTGTACTATCAGACACATGCTTATTCAAAAAGTACTTCCAAGGGCCATGAACTGTTTGATATACGGCAGTTTGACATTTGACATAAAGCAGCATTTAGCTTCACTGTCCAGTCGATTGTATAACCTGAATCAAAATACTGCAGGACAAAAATAAAATAGCCTCCAATAGCATTAAATGCAATTAGGCTGGACTTGAGATTTGTTTTTATAGTTTCATAATAAGATGTGAGAAAGGGTCTTATTGCTTCTGCATCCATCTTGTTGTGAAAACCTCCTTGATAACACATTTATTCCACATGCCTCAGGCCTGATAAGAGACACACTCAGTTGATTATTAGTTGATTAGGCCTGTTATGAGTCATGGGGCACATTGTGCATCGAATACATTTCATCTTCAGTGAATTTAATTAGAACCAAACATTGCAGTGTTGAGCCTGAAAAGTTTGAAGATGATGTTCTCTCTAAATGATGTTCTGCACACAACGTCGTGTGCGCCTGTGTCTCGGCTCTGTTTGTCCAAACAACATGATTGCGTGTTGTGGCCTTTTTATGCCGGCAGAGCTGCCATGCATTCTGAATCTTTGTGAGGCCACCAACATGCTGTAAAGCATCAAAGCATTTCCTAGGCACCCCTAAGGGCAGAGTCCTTAATACAAGGAGACAAGGAGGACAAGGGATAGGTTGGGAGTGCATGAGAGGTCAGAGTACTTCCTCTCCTTCAGCCAATCAAGTGCAGAACAAATGTCAAGTCCTGGAAAGGCCAGGCTTAGAAATGAAGATAGCGGTTGACTCTCTGAAATGTCAGCTAATATCCCAGCAAAGCAAATTCTGAATTCCTCCTGAACATAACTTATGTCATAGTGGTTCTCAAAGGAAACCTTTCCTAAATGCATACGTACTCTTACACAATAAGTACGTGACAACATTGGTAATTGACTTGGACTCCCCACTAAGAAATGAAGGGTTTTCTAAAGCCTTTTAGACATCAGTACAGACGATTACAAGCTTTCTTCTCTGCCTCTACAAACTTTCAAAAAGACTTGTTGGTCTCACTTTGCTGCCACAGCTCGTTAATAGTTAATAGTAAAACAAATTATAAATGGATCCCCGTGCCTTTTAGGTTATTTTCCATGCAAGCCGGGTCAAGATCTCTCATGTAATATGGAGGATGAGCTGTATTGCAAACCAGAATGCCAACAAAACAGAAGTAAATAATTTACTATCATATTCTGCTCATGTGAAGAAGATAAACAAGACCCTTTGTGAATTTCAAATTTGGTGCTGAAAACTTACTTTCAAGCTGAAATACTTCCATCCAGAGTGTGTGTTTATAGCTGTGTTTTTAAAGCACAGTCAAAAGCCAAATGGCAGAGAGAGAGGAGGACACTGTGTTTTTTTAACCCTTATATACATACCATGGGTCTGTATACCTAGAACTATATTACACCTTGTCTAATACATGTATGTACTTGAATCAAGTACCTAACTCCTTTGTATTGCTTGAACAAAATGGCAAACATCTATAATGAAGTACAAAATGACCGTAACCTCTGTGACAAATACGTTTGTGTTTCTACTTCACAATAAAAGCCACCTTCATGCTGAGTCATTGTGATACTTCTAATGGAAAGAAAGTAAGACATTTGAGTAATTTATTTTATACAAAAGAAGAATGCAAGAAAAACATCCAACATTCTATCAAATCAGAGCGACATAATACCGCAAGCTCTGTTTTTGCAGCTGCTTAAGCCTTCGTGTGTTTTTCCCATCACGACTCTCTAAGCTCTCCCCGGGACAAACAACAGTTAAACTTAAAGTGCGAAACCATGTTTGAGCAAAGATAAGTCACACCACTAAGCCTGAGGAGTCAAAAGCTTTTCTTGCTCTCTTGCAGAAGGGACAAGTGTCCTTCTGCTTTGGTGTTCTTGCTTGGGGTCGCCTTTATTTCGCCCAGAAGATTAAAAACATCAGAAGTTTCTGACTGCTGTGTTTACAAGCGCCCACAATAGTTTCCAGGAGTTTTTCACTCTACTTCTGATATAAGTTTACCAATGCTGCAAGCTTGAGGTTTTTAATTATTAAATATCTACCTCATTTTGTGAAGTGCATTCTGAAAAGCTACATTTTGAACATACCCATTGATAGTTTAAATGTTGTTGTTGTTGTTGTCAAAAACCAACATTGCCACAATCTGATTCCTGACACTCGGCATCAATAATCCCAAAGCGCAACCAAATGCTTCAAAGTCAAAGCATAGTCGGCGTTTTTTTCCTGATGTCTTACTGCTTTTATGTTTGCCTCAAGCACTCTTGAGAAATGGGTCGGGTTAAAAGCGGGTCAAAGGTCACTCTTTGAAGAGTTGCAGCACCAGCGCCGGTCTGTGGACGCCCCTCCAAACTGCCATGCTGATTGTCGCCTTGAAAGCTCTCCTGCTGTTTGGAGGTTATCACTGTATACCTCGTGAACAAAGGACAAGCAAAGCATGCAGCATGTGCAACATGCACACATTGTAACCAACAAGCACTGAAGTACAACTCATTTATTCAAGGGGGGAATGTCATAGTTTTCTTTTCATAATTATTGCTTGATGCTTTTCCCCACTCTGTTGAAAATGTTGAAAACAAGTAGCTTTTTTGACCACAATCTTTCACCTTAACAAGTAGATTTAGTTGGATGAACTTTAACAACTACCCAGTGGTGTGGCAGATCAGAAAATATGAACCGTTTTTGTAATTGTTAAGTCTTTCTTATCAAACTAAAACCAGCTGTTTGTGAATTTACTTCATCCGCATGTAACGTCTGCAGTAATGACTCGCAGACGTTGGTTGCGTTGACTCGCAGGTTTATGGTAACAGTGGTCACAGGATTGGCAACAGGCTCTTCGCTAGCAGTAGCTACAAGCTCACTTAGCATCCCCCACACTAGCATTACTAACAACAACACACAACGTCACTTCCTCCATAACCACCCGCCTACCCCCCTACTCCACCAATCACAGGCCGCAACCCTACCAAGAGCACGCGGCTTCCCTGTGATTGGCCGGAGAGAGTGAGAGGCCCCTGACCGATCCCTCCCCACCAACAAACTCAATTTTTGCAATTGATGCAGAGGTAAAAGAATAAATAATAATAATAATCAGGATAGATAACAATGCAATTAGGCAGAACATGAACAACATTTCTCAAAAATGTATTCAAGGACTTTGGTTTCCAGATACAATGTAGTGCAGATCACTGATACAAGCTCTGCAAAAATGGAAAAATAATTACCGCCCTCTGTTGCAATGGCACCTGCTTGCTGTTGAGGGATTGCTTGAATCTGTCAGCATCAAGGTTACTGAGCGGCCCGTACGAAGCAGGCCATCCCTTTTTATTACAGAAGTACAGTCTGCTCTCGTGTGATGGTTTCCTGGCCCAGAGTGGGGACAGCCGTATCGATTCTGTCCCCCTCTTCAATCCATTATCAAGGCTCTGTCAGGACAGCCAGGAAGCCTGGTGTCTCGATTACACTGCTAAATCTGGTAATTGCTTCATAATGACTTTGCTTTTCCTTATATTTTTTTGACAGGCACTTTTCATAGCTCAGGGGATTTCCCTAGAGTGTCTGAGTCTGACCGAGCCTCCCGATTATAGCTTCTGGACTTTCTTGGAAAAGCATTTTTATTTGGAGCTTTTTTATTATCGGCTTCAGTTAAATACAGTTAAATACCCGTTCAACATTTTGTTTGTTTTATTTCCAAGCGTAAGATGAAAAGATTGATTAGTTAGCCTTGCTCTCTCCAAAGGTAGAAAAAACAGATACCAGCATCTATAATTCTTATCAATTAACACAATATATCTTGTTTGTTGCTACGCTTTCTCTTCCATGATCAGATTTCTTCTGCCAATCTTTTGCTGGACACCACACATATTTTGTGTCTTATATTCTAAAGCAACATATAGGCTATTAAATCCTTAACAGTAGTTGCATGTAGCTAGCAAGAACATTAGCACACACATCACTTTGGTGAAAGCTTAGTTTCTCCTTGCTTCCAGTCTTTATGCTAAGCTAACCCAGCCACATCCTGCTCTAGCTTTATACTTAATGCATCATAATGAAAATGGTTTTGTTCTTGGAAAACAGCCTATAGTACTTTGTTAACAATGGCATATCACAGGTTTAACACACCTGCATGTACCAAAGTTCCTATCCTTTTTCAATGCTGCCATTAATAAATTACAACAGTTGGGGAGCCACTATGACATAATAATCAATACTGGTGTCAATGGACACTCAAAAGCATTTTAGGTAAATTTAGTACATTTAGGAATCAACAGCCCTGTGAGTCTGCAGTGAAAGCTGATCAATACAGGATATATATAATGTGGTTTTGGTCTTCTTTCACTTTCGCGGTACATCAATATTCCTACTGTAAGCGAACGCCCCTTTATCTTTAATCAACATGCCATGTCAATATCCCTTTATGAAACCCTGCATCAAAACATATTCGGTCTAATTATTCATTAGAGCGTTCATTACAAACTGTTAGAGGTGGCGTCGCTTTGCGTAGGTCCATCCTTCAAATCTGTTTGTTTGAGCTGGCGTGCTGTGACAACTCCAACCCGTCCTCTCTTGTGTGAAAGTGAAAAGACAATGGAGAAAAGATAATAGATTTAAGTGGCTTTTAAAGCACTGCAATTTAAATAAATTGTCATTTAAAAAAAAAAGCTGCACTGAGCCCCCGATGCATTGCATTAGTCAATTGATTTGACAACACACTTGAGTTTATTTTAGTTTCTCTTTATATTTGGCTCAAAGCTTCAAAGACATAAAGTAAACCAGCAATTCTTTAAAAGAAAATGTTAAATATCTACCTTCCACTTCATTAACTTGTCCATTATTTCCAACTCTGATAGGAAATTACCCACTTTCTTAATGCATTTGTGTTTGAATAAATTATTAAAATAGAACCAAAGTCGCACCTAAGCAAAGCCCAGACTGACAAAAAAAAAGCCTTAACATTGATTACTCAACAGTCAGCCTATTCTTGCTATTTCTATAAGTGCATTGATGCTGTCGTAAAAAGTATTTTCAATGTCAAGGAAAAGCCATGTTGTGAGTAGTATGGCCAAATGACATCTGCTGAACGTTTGTACTTTAGTCACAATATTCAATAGTTAACACCATAGACTAGTTTATTATTTATATACCGACAAATTTGAAATTGTGCTGTTGAGCTATTTCACTTCTTTTCAAGGTGTTTTGGGTTGTTGTTCTTAGATGACACCATAGACATTTGTGATTTATCAGTTAGATATCTACAGCCATTGGACAGTTAGCTTAGCTTAGCATGACGACTAGAACAGATAACAGCTTGCCCAAAGTTCAAACATCTGCCTACCAGCACCTCTGAAGCTCAGTAATGAACACATTGTATCTTGTTCATTTAACATTACCTTTGCACAGTGCCAGGCTAGTGGTTTCTCTCAGTCTTTATGCGATGCTAAGCTAACCATCTCCTGGCTGTAGCTTCATATGTATTATCAGACATGAGTGGAAAGCTAATAAGTATATTTCCCAAAATGTCAAACCATCCTTTTAAATACAGACAAATAAAATGGTTTCAGATCATCCCCAAGCATCTTAAAAAAAAACTATGGTAACAAGGATGTTGTGAATAAATGTACAGCGTGAAACAAGACAAGTTAGCTAAAAGGAATGATGTACAGTTCAGCTTTAGGAAGACAGGATAAGAGAGCAGCTACCAAATGTGACGAGTGCACCTGTCTTGTATAGTAAACAGACAATAGTCCACACTGACTAAAGCTTTCCTCCTGGATTAGTGGTAGCCCCAAAACATTGTCAGATTTGCACAGAGTATTACAGTATCTGCACGCAGGCACTGGCTATACAGAGATACCAACGTTTTGCTGAGCAATGGTTATCTATTTTCTCAGCCTACACTCCTGAAACCATGTGACTCATCTCCAAAATGTCAGGTTCTTTGGTGTGCAATGAGTGTGTCAATTGATTCAGCCTTGAAGAGCTAATCGAGGGCCATGTTTTCTGCTCGGCATAGATGTGCCAGAACCCCCTTCAGTTGAGAAGCCCAAAAGTAAAAGCTGAAGATGTTCACCTGAAGAAGTGCCACGACAAAGGTAGCTGATTTTCTTTCCTCAACTTTAAACCACGTTTAACTCTAGAGTAGCACAGATTAAATAGCGATCTTTGACAACTCTACAACAATACTGGGTAATAATTATTGCATATGCTGGAGCAATGAAGCAAAACAGGAAGTGTAGGCTCGTGGTTGCTCTTTTGCTAACTTTTCTGACACGTGTAATTGATGAGCAATATCCAGGTGTAAACGTAAAGGTAGTTTATTAATTACTGCATATTTATTGACACAAAACAAAAAGATAACCACATCCTGGTACAAACCTATTTGCGTATTATCAAACCATAAAATAAATAAATAAAATGTCCTATCTAGGTTACCACATTGACATCTGCTCTCCCACAGTCGAACACTGTTTGTTTCTCCAACCAAGCAACAGCTGGCCCTAGTGCCTTACTGATTATATTGGCCTTGTCTCACTTGAACTTGACCTTACGCCCCCAAGTGGTGGGAGGTCCAACATAACAGACCACCCAAATATGGCTCAGGAAGAACATGTTATGTGTTGAGATATTTCAACCATATAATACAGAACAAAAAGTCTGTAAAAGTGGACCCAGTCTCCCTGGACAGACAGGTAATAGTGCGTTCTCCTGTGCGGGTCACACCCGGTCGGTATGTGTCATATTTAATGTAGCGCAGCACCAAGGCCTCTGCTCCGGTCCGGCCTGTTGACGCTGTATCCCACCCTCTCTCACATCATCACATCCAGGGTTGATGACACAAATCAAGCCTCCTCATTTCAGGATGTCAGGGTTTTGCTTTACGGGGCGCTAAGTGCCACATGCCTCACTTTGTAGCACAGAATGTGCATTTAGTGCAGCTGGGGGCGCCATGTGTCACGTCCGATGTAATACATGGGATTTTATGCTAACATAATATCGTTATCATGTTCATTTTACAGCACTTAAAAGTAAATTAACGCAGTCTACAAAGTCCAAGTATTTCCTGTTTAACTGCTAATTTTTGCATCACCACATCTTGACGTGTTTATTCTAATGAGGGGAAGCAAAGGAAACAAAAAGAGCATCCCAAGATATGGCAATCAGGACATACTGTATGGCAAAGCCACAAGAGTGAAAAAGAAAGAAGGAATCAGATGCCGCTCACAATTATCATCACTTTTACGATTTGTCTACAGACTCCACCCCTCACATCCCTTTTGAAAAAGCCATGACTTATTTTCCAAAAATCAGCATGTCATTTCAGAGATGATTTCTCCCATGTTGAGTTGAGTCACGCTGTGTCACACGGCCCTCACTGTGATAACTGTTCTGCGCTCTAAAGCAACTTTTCTCATTCATCTCTTTGATCCTGCACAGTCAGAAAAGTAAGTTGAGGATCAAATCAAGACAAAAACAGCAAAGAGAAGTTTCAGTGATGTTAGGTATGTTAAAGTAATATTAAAGTACAGAAAGGTAAAATAAGCAGGATCACTTTGCTCAGCCATCAGCGCTCCTGTTTGTCTGGAAAAAGGACAAATGGAAATCAAAAGACAATGGTGAAAATGTAAAAAAAAGCTGAGCTTTAGTGCCGATTGCTGAGGTAATGATGTCACTAAGTAGATCATTGTTGATGCGCTTCACAGTTTCTGTTGTTTTCCTCCCCTCAGTAACAGTCAGCAGATGAGCACGCAATTATCAAGCTGAAGTGTTTGTGTTTGGCTGGACATTCATTGTTGCTACTAACATAAAAAAAAGAACGGACCCCATTTGGTGCATTATGTAACTCACACCCAAACCGGGCCGACTACAGCAGCAACTCACTCATGTGATGTGTCACAGAGGAGGAGGGGGTCAGAAACTGAGCAATTCCCCCAATGTTTCACACACAGCAAAATATAGAAGCTGTTTTTCCATTTTATTTGATTCTTGCAGCGATATGGCGGATTTTAAAAGCTCACACATATTACTTGCCTCAGCTCAATCAATATTTGGCACCATGATCTTCTCTCACAAAGCTATAAGTGAGTGAATCATAACGACACAGATTAGCAGCGCAGCCTGGAGCAGGTTGACTGATAATGAGAGATTGAGAAGTGAAGGAGGGAATTTGTTGGCTTCAGTAATCACATACAAATGTCCTTTTATGTTGTGGTGTTATTTGGACTAATACAGATCATTTAGGCCCCAGGAAAATATTCCCAAATGTTATCACAGTATCATTTTCCTCTTTCTATAAATGTGTTTATAATGTATGTGTCTGTGTAGAGAAAATGAGGGCTATTATTGTCTTTAGCTGTAGTATCTGAAATGATCCAAACCTAATTATAGACCCATTCATTTTGAGGCACTCTGACCCAGTAGGATCAGTAGGCTACTCAGCAAGAAGAAGAAAACTATCGTGTCAATGAACGTATTGAGAGAACTAATGTACCGTGGCTGACGTACGGTTTAATGTGTGTGTGGGTTTTCAGTCTCCACCGTATTCAGGGGTGAGTCCATGTGGAGATAATGATGATCTTTGTATCCTCCGCTGTCCTTAAACCACCATCTATTAGCAAATTATTATCAACACATGAGCACATTTGAAAGTGAGAGAAAAACACAAATAAAGTCAGCAAAGCATCAGGCAACCAAAACAGCTGCAATCCAAAGGAAATAAAAGCTTCATAAGAAGGAAAAATAAATAAAAATAAAACAAGATTAAGGCTTTTCATCTTGAGATGCCTTCTGGCCTCTGACTGCAACAGGCTCTTTGTGTGTTTGTGTGAGACATTAGGGGCTCGTAATTGAGTTGGGCTGAACAAGGCCAATGACTAGAGCAAAAAGGTCAGCGGCTGGAGTTTATTGGGTTGTCGTTTGGAAATGCTACTAAACCCTGCAGGCTTTGACCATTTGCAACAAATCACTTCCGACAGATAAACCGATCAGCTGCTATTTGTGGAAGCATAACATTTACTTAGAAGCCGTGAGGTTGTGGGCTCGAGCATCAGTGCGTGAGTTAAGAGACCGACACTCGGTGAAGCCAGGCTCCACACTTGAGACGGTACGTACTTGTGAGACCTCTCTTTATGAAACCTCTCACGACCCAGTCTGGCCTTTGTGATTGATATTAAGAGTCATGCTAGCGTAATGTAGGACACACAGTCTGGTCTGAAATTCGCTATATCAGTACAGTGTTTCTCTGGCAAGACATTTACCCTACAAATGACTAATGTGTGTGTTCTCTCTGCTCTCTGTTGCTCTGCCAGACACCTGAAGAGCTGCTGCAGTAATATTATGCATCGCTGTGCGCCACACAGAATGATAATTGATTGAAACTTCAGGAACAGAGTGGCATGAATAACAATATCATGGAGGGAGGACAACAAGGACAATTAGAAGATCCATAGTCAGTGGGAACATGAATGGTTTTGTGGTTACAGGTTGGATGAATTACATTTACATGCCTGGGCAAGACAGCGTATGATGTAGAGGTGTTGGAACGATGGACATGTTAGAAGTGAAAAAACTCGAGTTCAGTGAATTATGTTCATGTTGTCTGACAGTTGAGCTTTGGAGCTATGCACATACGAGCCATTATTGTGAAATATACATATCGATTAGCGTAGCTTCAAGTTCCACAGCATAGCCCTGAATTGATTTAGATGCTCTGATAGTGAATTGTGCCCAGAGTCAAATCAAAATGTTAATTTAAGGTCCGATAGAAACTTAATTGTAGTCTTCATGACATGTACATAAGAGACGGGGTTGCTGCTGGAGTGAAGTGATGGTTATGGTCACATTTGGACATCAGATGCTGGACGCTGAGGCTGAACAAACAATAATGTATTCAATGTTCTTGGAGAATTATTAATGGACTTTGTGGCAGGAATTTCCTGTCAGGCCTTAAAGTGCTGCTGTGTGGCTTGAAAATGAACCTTTCTCTCGGCTCCTGCATAATTTAGTCATTATTTCTTTTGAGTCCTGAAAGCAGCAGTGATGAAGAGTAGAGATGAAGTACCTAAAAGCCTCGGATAAATAATAAAAGATTGAGTTGTTTGAATTTGTTTTCTAACATGTACGTTTACGATTGACAAAGTAAATAAGACAATTTGATTTGCAAGGACCAATTACTTTTTCAGGATATAAGAGAGATTTCAGATGATTGAACCAGTACAAAGAACTGAACTGAACGGCCCTGAATCTATTAGCTCTCCCTCTACAGGCTTTGTTCTTCCAATCCATTGTACTCGAGAATCTGAGCACAATGGCAGTTTTATAATAAGACAGTGTTTGTTTTCTTCCTGTTCAGTACATTCCGTTATAGACGGACAAGTCAAGTCTTGAGATAAATTACAAGTCTTTTAAGGATTTTCAAGTGATGTCAGAGACTTAATTCATGTGATGATCCAAGGCCCGTCTGCTGTTGTCTTTTGTTCTGGATTTTTACCAGATCGAGTCTTAAGTGAATTAAGTCTGACTCAAGTCTGACTCAAGTCTACAGGTCCAAGTTCTGGTCGACAGACGGTGGTGCTGAATTAGACCTGTGGTGTATTCACTGTTGCTGGGCACAGTGGGAGAGATTAAAACTCCACCCACAGGAAATAAACTGCAGTTTCTCACATTAAAACAGGCAAAGTAATTACACACAAGCCGTCTGTGGATTTGCATAGTTCATTTAACTCCTACCACCAGTTTCTCATGGGCATTAACATTAATTTATTTAGATCAATATTGGACCGCAGAGACAGCCAATTATACTTTATCGCTCCGCTCTCTCTGGCGATATTTAATGAGTAAATGAGTTTCTAAGACACGCTTCGCTGACCTGTGTGGTTTCGTTCCAGGTCAGTGCCGTCGCCTTCCATAGTGCGAGTGACCGTGTGACGAGTCAATGCGAATCATGTTGCTCTGAGAGCTGGCAGATATACAGTACGTCGCCATCTTGTACATTGTGTGGAACAGGAACAATCCCTATTATTAGTGCCTCTCTGTCTGAAAGCTTTTCATTTGGACCTTTTACAGCCTGATCTGAAGCAAACTGTCTGAAAATAATGTGCACTGTGTTTCTCTTCCAAAGCTTTCACACTTCAAAGCTGGGGCTCCTTTCCTATAAAGATGTGTCTCTGCTTGCTGGCGCTGGACCCTTGGTACCGCTCATACAACCACTGCACAATGCACATGCTTTTAGAGAGGGGGTCTCACAGGTTTGGTGGCTAAGTTCTAATTTGTTTGGGTTGTTTGTATTCAGGGAGCCTGCATATAATTGAGGATCGCACAGGAACGATGCACACGTAAAACAAAATATCTTTTTACGTCATCGTCGTTTTGTTGTTGCAGGGACGTCCTCCATCTTCTCGGTGTGGCGCTCCTCGTGCTTTCAATAAACTGACAACCAAGTCCAGTGATGAGCTGGGGGAGGAGGAGCTGGTGGTCTGGAGCTGGTGGTCCCATTGTCTTTCAAACAGTAAACGTGTTCAGGTTGCTTTAGGCAAAGGTCCTTCATAGAGTGATGGGCTTTAGGCTTGTAGTTGGTTATCTGTACGATGCCACTTTTTCTGACATTATTGTAGCATAGTATACTACATGTATATTACTGCGACTTTTCATGACATTTTTAAAACATACTATACAATTACTTTTTCACGGCATTCGACCTTTTGACATATTTATGACACTACTCTTTTTTTGACTTTTATAAAATACTTTACTATGACATCATACAACACAACTTCTTAAAACATTGTTATGGCATTATATTGGTATTTTTAAATGCATTTTTTCATGGCATGCTATACTATGACCTCTATGACCACCAAAGGATGTTTAATATGCAGACAGGGACGTAACGAAAAGGAATAACAAGTTAAATTTGAAAGCATTTTACATGTATTTATTGATTCTTTTTAAAAGTTCAAAGATTAATGCAATCATGTACAGACAGGTACATGTGTGGTACTGGGCTATATAAATATAAATAAAATGGACAACTTGAATTATTCATCAACAAATTCAATTATTTTGTACTTAAAGTTTTAAAATGCATAATTTAATAGCAGATGTTATCTATAAATTTCTATTTGATTATATAAACAGTATTCCACGAGCACACTTCATAGCCCAAAAGTGAAAAATGTTGCATATATTTTGATAAAATGTGAACAGCGCTAATTACCTTCATACTAGTTTAGTGATTCAAATGCTTAATGAAAATAAATCATTAAAATATGCTTTATATAATATCTTACCAGACCAGTTAACAACTGTATATGGGGGAAAGTCCCATATATGATCTACTGTCGCTCTAAAATAGCTGAACGTTCCCATCAAAGCAGTAATTGTTAGAAATAACTTACATGAAAAATAGCATTACTTGAACTCATCATTTCTGTACATACATAATGTCTTTACATGTATAGTTAATAACAATCCATATCATCTAAATATAAAGAAAATGTATTTACAGATATGAAAATAAAGTGTAATCACAGTACAGTATGAGATTAAAACAATGACTAAAATGGGCTACTAAAATAGCTCTTCAAAACACTTAATACCTATTTTAGTTTGAGTAAAAATGCTTATGTGTACACACAAAATTAGGAATAATGATGAAAAGTATTTAACCATTTCAGTGAGTAAAAAAGAAAACTTAAAATACATCAATTTGATAAATGATGGCCACGCCCGACAGTGAAATCTGGACTACACTTGTTGCTACAGAGTGATTAAGAAAATCCATTAATTTTCAATCACCTCCCTGCTTTGCATTATTAATATAGAGATTCTGTTCATCATAAACACCAATCCATTACTTACACCAAAACGTATTGTGCAGAAGCATCGATTATCCTGTACTTACTTCCACATTGTTTAAACTTTTAACAGTCTGAAGTTGGCATTCTGAGTAAGACTGGATGAAAGATTTCCTTAAATATGAACATACAAAAAGTGAATTTTGTTAAACTACCTGTGGAATCACTGAGCAATAGATGACTGAACTCCTTGTGAGAATAAACACAATCTCTAGCTGACACCCCGCCTCGTTAAAAAAAACAGCAAGCTGCAAGTTATTATGGATTGCGTGAGTGAGCTATGAAGAGTTACTGGGCTTACTGGGGTTACTGGGGCCGGTGACTCGGCTCAGGACTCGCACATCTTCCCCCAAGTTAGCCTAAGGGCTCGAGTACTGACATAATACCACTTATTGAGATGCCCGAGTCCACTAAAAAGAACAAGATTGAAACGTTGCTCCTAATCCTGTGCTCCATCTTCAGGTTGCTTTGGGATAACAGAGGCACGTCTGAATCTAAATTGGTAACGGGCTGTGCAGACTGCGTCTAGACTGGGCGAAGCAACTTCCATGACGAGAGCAGAGAACAAATTCCATAGTAACACCAGAGTTATGACAACTTAGCTTAATAGTTACGAAGGTTGCACCATCGAGGCTGAAGTTATCTTCTGGCTAAGCCCGGGTGTAAATCTTACGTCTAGTCAGAAGCTCATTCATTATTTCTTCGAAAAATAAAAAATAAAACCCAGCTCTGAATAAGACAGCTATGTTTGAGGGAAGTGGTGAAGATGTGCAGGGCGAGGTCACTGATCGTTCACTGAAGCAATTTTACACAAAACAATCGGCTTTGTAGCCAAAACTAAATTTGATATACTGTATTAGAATCTACTATTGACACGCTGTTCTGCAATTCTTTAATCTCCTCGGCCCTCCGGGGTTTTGAGTTGGCTTCTATCTTTCAGTTAGTTTTGGTTTCAATACAGAACGACTAAGATGCTTAACTGTGACAGTAACTGTAACTATTGTATCTCAATGTCTATGAGATTTCCTTTTTTTCTTCTCCATCATAAAATTGCTGCAAACAAAGTCCTTTCTAGTCCATTATAAAGACACACTTGGCAGTTAGGACCAGGCTTAGTAAAGACCAGTTGGAGCAACCTGCAGCAGACGATCTTTTGGAACGGTCTCAACTGAAAACCTTCTCGGAGATGCTTCCTGCAAACTTTGATGTGGTACGCTGTTACTGGGAGAGAAAAAAACCATCCTGCTGAGATGAACAGTTCGGTGATGAAGACATCAATGTGGCGTCCCCTTTCTCCTCAGATCCAGAGTGTGAAGGCCCTCTTGGCGTCCCAGGGCGTGCTGCGTGCCGACTTTGTGGGCCGTCTCTGTAGCGGTGATGTCAATCTGGGCGTACTTGGTGGAGCTCTTTCCTGTCGAGACACAAAAACATGAAGGAAGTCAGACAATGTCGAAGGTTTTAATATCCATCACTGTGGAGTTCATATTCAACACTTTGTCATTTGGTTTGCTGCTTTTTCAACGAAACATTTAGCAGATTGACAGAAAATGAAAAAGGAAAACTTTTAATTTGGACCTTTTTACAGCCAGCTTTGGAGCACGCTATGTAGATATTGTGCGCTGTGTTTCTCTTCCAAAGTTCTCACTGCAAAGCTGGGACTCCCAGATCCTTCCCTGACAACATACTTTGACTGCAGTTATTATAAGTCTTCCCTCGCCACCACTCGTCCTGTGACACAAAGGCACAAATCTGCCTCCATCATAGAGCAGAAACAAAAAACAGTGGACAAAACTGGCAATTTCAGATATGAATAAATGCTGTCTATATAAGTCTTGTACAACAGTAAACTGAATGTTCTTGGGTATTGACCTAGTGGACAAAAAAACAAAGAAAAGCATTTTTCATAATTTTTTTATCAAATTTGGAAACAGAGTTCAGAGTTAAGTGGATCTCTGCCCTGGCTGCCAACAGGATAGTTTGTTGAATGCGCCACACAAAGCAGAAGGATATTTACATTAATTCATCTGAAGCCTTAAAAATTCCCCTCATGCATAGCCATTCATATGCACGTCACTTGCGATTAACCCCTGACATCTTGCTTATTTGATTTCCACACAAAGAAGGGCGCCACATGATGGTCCTGTGAAAGCAGAAAGCTCCCCGCATTTGCATGAATAATCAGTTAAGTGTGGTCTCCTGCTCGAGTAATGCACTTTACATAAGATTGAGAAACGCACAACTCCATCAATGATCATTGGAGGAGGATCCCATTTGAGCCAGTGACTTCACAGCTGTGATCTGAATGCCCTGTGACCCGCTTTCAGTGGCGAGATGGGACGCCACTTCTCCCGGGTGACAGATTGAGGCCGCGTGCCGGGATATAAACTGTATTGCTGACATTAGATATTAACCTCTCCCGTGGCAGAGTCTGAGCGGTCCTCGTATTCCTGAGGGCAATGATGCCAACTTGTCCGTCAATTACAGCGTCTCTGATGACAAGGACTCAGCCGTCTTTTACAGAAACAAAAAAGGGAATCCACTGACTCGTTTGGGGGCGATTCCAGTGGGTCTGACGATGTGAAATAGAATTACAGACATCTAGAGCGACTTTTCATCCAGTGATATCCTGGTTTGTTTTAAGTTGGCTTTCTTACCTGTCTGCAGGATCTGAACATCTTTTTTATATATTGCTTTTTCACACAGAGCACAAATGAGAAAGCCTTGTACTCTGTGTGAATAAAGACGAGAACATAAGTTCGAGACTGAGGTCATTTTACGTAAAGTTTAATCAATTCAGGATGTGGATTTTATTTTCAATTCAAACCTTTACTTTAAAAAACTGGTTACATCAAACAATGAATTGTCCTCATGAATCTTTCATGATTTTCTGATGAGTATCGGCATATGCATTAACGTTCATTCATGATTTTCCTGTTTACGTTGATAATGATTTACAGCACGTTCCTTTGGGCACAGATTGAAATAGTGATGAACATTTAGACAGTGGAACAGTTCATTAAAAGCATGATTTAATCTTCGTCTAATAATAGCAAAGGAGTGTTGTGTGCGTGCTGAAGTATATAAAACATGACGCAATATCAGTAAAAAGAGGATGAATATAATAACCCAAAATTATTGCCATTACTAAAATATTACAACTACCCTCTAGGACAGTGGTTCTCAACCTTTTTTTTGTACCCCCTAACCAGTGAAAAGCATTTTGGGTTGAAAAAACAATGTAATACACAGCGCTGTGCCATCAGTGGCTGATTTAATATAGAATAAATACAATTCAGTTTATGAGCTTGCACTTATATTATTGAATATTTAATAAATAATGATTTTTAAAAGGATTTTTGAATTTATGCTAATTTTAAATCTCCAGTACCCCCATTTGAGAACCACTGCCCTAGGACTGAACATGTTCTATATGTGTGCCTACAATACTTAGGTTTTTGTACCGATACTAAAACAATATTTCCTTGTTGCCTGACAGTAAGTCGATTTTTGTCTGACTGTTTAACATGGCTGCTGTCTGAATAAGTAAAATAAAGTAAATATTAAGAGAGAAGCTGGTTATATATCAGCACTTTAACTTATTATAAGGTTATGCATGCCTTACTCTGAGGGGGGAGATGTGCGACGGCCCCTCTGGGACCCGGCTCCTGCAGCTCCAGCTCCATGTAGTTGAGCTGCTTCTTGGATGTGGGACTAACAGGAATATTCACATACGTCACACCTTCACTGCGAAGCCTTTCGGAGAGCGGCGCCTCTGGGGGGAAAACGAACACTGGCCCTGTCAATACAAGAGTGTTAATTAAGCTCAGGAGGAGTTTTGTTAATTTGTGTCCTTTGCTTCTTTTAAAAATAATTGTGAAACTTATTTTTAACAACAAATTCCCAGAAGAGACTCAAACTAACAAGTAGTTCATCCTGATAACAAGATTCATCTTTGAAGCCAATCTGGCTTAAAATAACTCCATTGTCATCCAAAAACCATTTTAAACACATGAAGGAAGCATTTAGATGACTACTTCTTCATCACAAATAACATAGGTGCGTTATTTCACAGCGTTTTTTCAAAGAGTAAGTGTTTTGCATGGGGTCGTTGTAATAAACAATATGTCACATGGTGTTTACTTGTGTTCCGAATAGTTTTTTGGACAACAATGGAGCTCTATGACACAGAGGAATAAGCTATAAAGACAAAACATAGGATCCGCGTGTCCTTTCAAAGGATTTGTTGATAATATAAAATGATTAATAAAATAACTCAAGCTTTACTCTGGCACTTATTTAAAAATGGGATTTTGTATAATTTTTTGGTCATTATGACCTTAATTAAACGATAACAATGACGGAATCAAGGATACGGCTTTGTTGTTATAACCTTCATCAAAAGCTAGAAGATTTTTCCCTCCAGGGTTGGGACGTCTTGAGGCAACCGTCCTTATCAACAGCCGAATGTTGATAAGAGTCATTCAAATATAGACACCTGCAGTTAAGTCATTATATTCTCTTTAACAGTAAGGCACAGCAGCAGATCTGAGATCAGCAGCTACACTGGCACACATTGTATCCCGCAAAATTGCCCAGAATTCTCCAGAGGCTAATTATGCATAATTGGTTCGGCCCAAGGGATAACTTATGAGATGCATTGGGTCATTTTATATTATGAGGCTGTAAAATCATAAGTTATTATCCTTTTAAATACACCAGCAGCGTTGCATATCCAATTATTTATATGTGTAAAAACTTTGTGTGTTTATTGGCACAAAGTTTTATGTTAGTACAAACCAAACAGGAGGACCCACAAAACTAAGTTTGCAGCCTAATCTCCAAAAATTTAATAAACACAAAATCCATTGTCCAAGCAGATTAATTTTTCCAATATTCACAACACCAACAGAGGTACAAATCCCTGGCAGATTTTCTATTTTAAATTAGTAAACCAGTCTTAAAAAGCATTATGAATTTGCACAATTGGTTTTAGACACATGTACAAAAAGATAATCGCTATAAATGACAACCTGCACACAAGCAGAATTACAAGTAAAACAGCAATCGCGTCAAGAATCTATGCAACTGATTAAATGGGAAAAGCTATTCAGTTGAAATGGGTTGAGGCAGGATTTCTATGCTTTGACAAGAAACACCTTTTGTTCTGCCGGCTTCACACACAAATTATACCCAAAGTGTTGCCTGAAGTCCATGCCATTTATTGTGTTTGATTGATGGTTTCAAGTGAATACAGAAAGCTTTACCTGTCATCAGCTTAAATACCAGCTGCAGAGCAAATCAAGTTCATTGTCTTTTTGATACAGTTTCAGAGCAACCGTATAAAATATGTACAAATATCATCTCTGTGACACGTTTGTCCAATGCTTACAATTTCTCCTGAACAGTGATGTCAACATTTGTTCGTGATGTTGCTTTAGAACAACTGAGAGAAAAAACAGATAGACTGATTGATGAAATTAGGTCACCTACATCCGCACTGATTATCGGCAACACGCATTCAAAATCATCATCATACTACAGCATCAAGCAGTTAAAGAGCCAGTGTATAACATTCTGAGGTCCATTAGCAGAATCGCTGTGCTTTTGTTAGCTGAGAATGAGCCCTGCTTCGCTACATACGGAGCAGGTGCTCTTCACAAACGGACAAATCAAACACTGGCTCTAGCGAGAGCCTTTTATGTTTTGATCCTGCCTGAAGGCCACCGTATTTCTCCAACATGCTTGTTAAAACTGTGGTCACGTGATCACATGACTTGAGTCTCAAGGGAGGAGTGAGCGTAGGAGCATTCAGTTGGTCACAATCTGCAACTGGACTGCTAGATGCCACCAAATTCTCAACACTGTGCCTTTAAGAAGGAGTCCATTAGTTTAACCACTTTGAAACAGAATCCTTTCTGCTGGTGCTTCGCTGGAAGCATCGACTCGCCACTCCTGCAGCTAGCGATCATTTGCATCATGTCTGGATGCAAAGTGTAATATCTAGATCACAGAAATTGAGCGTTTAATTACAGTTGCTTTGTGTGTAAGATGATCCCAACAGCAGTAGGAGCGCAACAACAGAAAGCAGCTCAGCTGGGGGCATTTACTAATGAGGCTATCTCTAGAAGATTACAGTTATTATACCGCTCTTCCAGCTAATATACACTGCTTAAATACATGCGTTTCAGTGTCATGGATTCAAATGGATCTGTATTGCTACCGCTTGTAATTACACTTTTAAACAATCATCAGATGCAGCGTTGTAAATTGTGTTCAGAGGCTGGGTAAGGCGTCACATTTGGGGACTATAAAGATTTCACGTACTTTGACTTTAAAATGCAACAGGCGACACTCCTGCCCTCAGGGAGATGCCATTAGATGCCAGCAGAGTCTCGGTGGGTTCAGCCTTTGGCAACATCTAAGAGGTCCGATCCCTAATTGATCAGACGCCAAGCAGCCCCCGCAGAAGAGCTGTGTTTTATAATGGCTGCCATCACAACAGCCATTATAAAACACAGCTATGAGGCCGAGGGGCCTTTCCGTCACACACTTTGCCCAGGAGGGAAGACCTGGCTGAGTTAGTGACCAGAATTCACAATGTCCACGGCTTTCAAAGGGGAAACATGGCGGGTTTAATGACAGCTGTGTTATCAGGGAGAGAGGCCTGTTCAAGCTGGGTTTCCACCTTTTACACTTTATTCTAGCAGACACACACTGAGGTGGAGGTGAAAACATGTCTGAAAACCCAAAGGTGTTATGGCTGTACTCAAAACACAAACACAGACACTCTCTTAACACTCTTAAGTAAAAGGACAAACTTGATGCTCTGTTAAACAGTATTTTCACGTAATTTCAACGCTTATGTGATGATTATTGTTGAATAAAACAAACAGATTTTTAAAAATCTGTGGTCATGCTTCCTTTACCGGCTTCCCACCAGAAACTGTTCTCATCAAATCACTTGATCGGGCCGAAGATACCACTGTCATGGTCTCTCCGGTGCTGGGTGACTTTTATCCAATCCCCAAATGCTGACTTTTTGATCAAATTAGATGTTGTGTGTAAAAACAACAAGATAGGAGATTACTAGAGGTTCATTAAAACTCTAGTTCATTAGCTACACCTAGCTAAAACTAATGCAGTTTAATAGAAGTCATGCGCTAAATCCTTCCTTCATGAATGTTATAATTTGTTGGAACTTTTTTATTGAGGTGTTGATGCAACACATTTTTTCCTGCATTGCATTAAACATACTAGTGTTTTCATTATTTAGCCTATGGTACATAAATATATAAATGGGAAAGGAAAACAATTAACAGAAAGTTGAACACCTCCCTAAAAAAGCCGAACCTTACTAAGGATTAATCCAAAAATCTGACAAAACACCCAATTGATCTCATATAGTTTTGTGGAAAATGTGTCCAATAAAATCTTGGTCACAAACTATGTCAAAGAGACATACAATGATCCAGCAAAACATGTTTTTATACAGAGTATGGTGGCCTCAAGAATAGTAATGCCAGAGGGAAATGTCCCACCAAACTTCTGAAAGCTTGCACAACAGAATAGCCTGAACCGATGTCTCAATGTGGAATCAAAACACATGAATATAACATCAACAGTAGTAGCTGCTAAATGCACCGTTTCACAAAAGTGTTCCCGAACTACTATCACATCACCTGAAAATCCTTTACTCATCTCAGTTGCCATCAAGCCTGCATCCTCAAGTAAACTTGAGCCACTGGACTTGGCCGCCTCCTGCCTGTCCCCGTCCATTAACTGCTGGCTGAAGCTGGTTGATGGGGAAGATGACATGGGAGGCGAGCCGTGTGTGTGTAGGTAGATGACCATGACTGATGGGTTTGGTGCCACATGGTGACAGCTGCTGGGACCTCCTAGAGCAGGTGTGCATTAGACTGAGGGCATGTTTCTGAGTGTGGGATGCTTAAGTGGCCAAAAGTCCCCCGACAGCTGTCCTCTCACCTCAGCATCAGGGCAGGTATCCCGTCACACATCACTGCGCTCTCCGTTTGTTTGGACATCTTTTCCTCTCGACACAATTGGTTCTTATGTAACTCGAGTTTATGACGTTAAAAAATGCAAATAATAATGCAATGAACAAATAAATGTTTGCGCTGCAGTGAGCCCGCTACTATAAAATGAAAAAAAAAAACGTGTGCCCTTTTTTTTAAATGATATTAAAAGCAACTCAAATTGCATCGGTTCATATGTGACTCATCTGATATCACATCAATCGCCCATATGGGCATTCTGCTTTCATTCAGTTTGCAAAGTTAAAATGGATGAAGAGTTGGTGCATCTGGCTCTCATGTTATGAGTCTATATGCAGCACTGTACAGTGTGTGCTACGTACTTTTATGAAAACAACTTCCTGTCAATGTCACAGTCCATTACTCTGAATAGAGTTGAGTAAACATGATGTGTGTGGAGTGCGTGTCCATTCCTTACATCACCCTTGTTGATGCAATGCCTCGTGCCAGTCTGCCATTTCAGAACCTGGATGAGCTTCATTTCTTTTATTTCTTCATGCACACCAAGAAACCCGGGGCTGTGCTTATAGCTTTTGTTCATCCAAGTGCATGAGTCATGAATTTAATTCACTTTTTGGAAGTGAGTCCTGGTTATCGTTAGAAGCCTTTGTGCGTTCAGACATCATTGCCACAAACAACAATCTGCATAATTTAACCGGCCTGGTCGAGAACAACAACCTGATTGTTTTCACTGCTTGATGTCGGTCTCACTCACCTTGAGTCTCTTGAAGGAACCTCTGCTGACCACAGCTGCCCATCAGCTCGTACTTGCTTTTCTCTTCTGCCTGCGGGACACAGACAGTGCGCACTGTTGATTAGAATTTGCAGTCAGCGAGGAAACACATAAATGTACTACGTATTACGTGTGACGACGACGACTTTGTCCTCAACAGCTCGGTGGACACGTCAGGAGTGTTTACATACAGAGGCCCAAATTCAGGGTTTACCGAGAGCTCGAGGCCGTGTCGTCCATGTCGAAACACTGGCTGCTGTTGTTCATCGTTGTGGATGGATAACCATGCCTTTTACATTGCAGCCATGTCATCTTTTATTCTAGACGGCCACTGTAAGCATAGCTATTGTGGTGTGAAAATCGGTGGCATAGTGCAGCCATATTGCTTTCAGTGTAATTTGGGAGGACACTTTACTCACATGTGGGACCATCCTCACACTGAGAATGTACATAAAGGGGACATTTGTAACGGGCATCAGCCGATTGCTGTATATTGGTACACTTTAAATGTTGTATTGTTTTTCAGTATTCATGTTTCATATCCGGACTTTCCAGGGGTTAAATTCATTTGTTCACATTCAACAGCATCGAGGCTTGTGATGTAACGCTGGCATTAATAAAGAAATTATCGGTATCCCACACAATATGTTGCGATAAATATGTCGCAATAAATATATTGCGAAATACACGTATTTACTTTCTACCCACAAGTTACATCAGGGGATTTTTGCCCCTCCCATGTCTCTGCGTTTGTGTGGAGCTGGATCCAGAAGGCGATTAGCTTTGCTTAGAAGAAAGAAAGAAAAGAAAAAAACACGCACTTTATTAATCCCCTTTGGGAAATTCTTCTCTGCATTTGACCCATCCCTGGTTAGGGAGCAGTGGGCAGCCCTTTGAGGCACCCAGGGAGCAGCTGGGGGTTCAGTGTCTTGCTCAGGGACACGTCGACACTCAACCAGTGAGACCACTCAACCTCCTGAGTTGAGTTGAGTCAACTGAAAGCAGGAGGAAACTGCAAGCATGGCTCCCAATTTCCAAAAACGCTCACCTCTAACGTTGATAATTAACACGCTTTATTTTGTTTGTTAACCCCATAAACAAACCGTAACGTCAAACAATTTTGTGGTTTTAGAGTAAGTTACATGCATGACCGTGGCATCAATCTTCTCATCTATGTTATTCCCCAAAATATCAAATTATCCCTTTAAAACAGAGCTACAACAACTAAGAACAGGTTCAACCAATGAGCCTATATTCCTGTACAAAACTTTATAACGAGAGAACTATAATAAGAGATGATATATAAATTACTGAATAAAACGGCTATGTTTTCCATTTGAAGGAGGAGGTAGAGGTAAAATGTCAATCAATCGTGATTTATAATCAGCTGCAGGATAAAATCAATGCTAACCTAATGCAAAGCTGTGCAATAAATCATACTTTCATGAGAGTTATAACACCAACAGCCTCCAATATGACCGTAAAGTTGAATCAACACCTCTCTCGAACATAAAATGGCTACCGAGTGTACTTTTGAGGTCTTATCGTCTCCACTCTATTGCTGCTTGACTTTTCTTCATTTTGGCTGAGCGAACACCTCTGAGAACAATGTGTCTCATCAAAAACCCACAAGGAAGTCCTAAGCACAGAATTGAGACAGCACACATTTTAAGTACAGCCCGTTAATGGTCTGCTTTCTCTGCATCACAATCAGAACATTTCTGAGACAATCCAGACTTTCTCAACTGCTCATTCACGTGTGTGGAACTAACGGGACAAGAAGTTAAAAACTACTACTACGAACTACTAACTCTGTGTTCAATTTGAGATATTACTTGAGCCTATTATCCCCATGGTATTCCCTCGATATCAGACGTTTTCCCTAAAATGTTAAGCTCGACTCAGAGCACAATAAGTTGCAGTCACAATGTGTCATTGGTTGATAGCATAAAGCGGATTACAGTTATGAATGGGCATACCTCCGAGTTCCTCTCCGGCGCCCGACTCTCCATGATCTCATAAGAAGGATCAGCTCTGCGTCTTTCCTCTTTACTCTTAAGCCTTTTGTCTGGTGGGAGAGAAAAACACAGGCGGCTTTAAATATTAGAAATTAAAATGAAACCTCTTGTGCCAATAGCCAAGGCATGATCATTACCCCACATTGTTTTTTTAATCCAGTTTGTGAATCAAATCAGACACGCCGCTCTTTGGGTATGAATTGATTCCTCCAGATCCAGTGGGGGGAACAAATAACAGTGGATTGACTCATCAACTCACAATAACACCAACTATTACACTTATATAAGGAAATAGCACCCCTGCTGGAAATAAGAGCTGTATTGATAACGTGCAAGGCATCACAGAGAGGTTACACATGCAGCCGTTTAGTGTCATTTCATGTCCTGCTCTGCAATAAGTGTGTTACTTATTGGTTAAAATATATACAGATATATCTGTATTAAGCCAATATCAGCCCGGTAGATTTATTGTTCTAAATCTAGCCAGTTTATTAGGTAGTGTACTTAAGTAAAGTATACCCTTTAGGTTTAGAGGGTTATAGAGTTCGGTATTTGTTGAAACTGTTTTAAAGAGGTGTTAGTCTCTCGTGGAGTCTATACATAATTTATGATTTCATAATTCATCCAATAACAAGTTCAGTCCCCTTTACTTTTCAAAGCCCTCAAACTCAGTTGTCCAAGCAACACAACAAAAGGAAACAACACAGAGTGCAGAGAGAAAAACAAGTAGTTGATTAAACAAAAGAAGCCAGAAGGAAGAGAAGTTTCTTTCTTTTCTTTTTTATTGAGGATAACGAGAACGGATCGGAGACAAAGAGAAGATCCACTTCAAAAGGTCTGCAGAGGAAAAGGACGCCAAGGGAATCGGAGAAGCTTTTGTTGTGAGTCGAAGAGGAAACTGGAGAAGAGGCCTCTTACCTTCGCTGGTCACTGTCGGACCACTCATCTCTTCATACGGACACGGTGTGGCCACGCCCTGCGAGCCGTCACCGGGAGCCTGATAGAGAACAGCCGCTTCGTGTTCTTGGCTTTTCTTGAGGGGCAACCCAGTTGGAAAGGTTTGTAATGTGGAAAAGTTCCTGTTGCGGTTCATTTCAGCCGGTGCGACCCGTGGAGGAGGGTGGCAGTGCTCTCCTCGACACTTTAAACAGTTTTCATATATGACGGCTCTTTTGTCTTCTTGTGATGGTCCACAGGTGCCAGTTGGTGCAGATTTGAGCTCATTTCCAAAACTAGGGCTCATTGACTCATACAGGTTCAATCTGTTAGTCTCTGCCTCAAGCTGTCTATCTGCATTTGGGAAGCCGAGCAGATCAGCTAAGAGACTGACTAATTTCTCTCTTCCTTTTTTTGGCAGCAGTGAATCCTCCCTTCTTCTCACTGTGGGCTTCTCTAAGCTGTGGATTTTTCCAGAACCGGGCGAGGCACAGGGTTTCTCCAGAATGTTCCTCACTGCAATATAGTATTTACTGGCGGTCAACACTTTGATCTGCTGGATTGAAAATATGATGTTCTGGAGGCAAAGAAATCCCAAATCTCCCAAATCAAAATCAGCGAGCTCTGTCTGCTACAGCATGTTATGAATGTTTTGTTTCTCTAACGTGCATAAACTCTGTTCATGCACGCAAGATCCAATGCATGCAGGTGCATGCAATATTTCAAATGATTACACTTACCTGGTATGGCAGGTATCACTGAACCACTTGCAGGGATGCACGATGTCCCCTGTGAGATGGAAGAGAAAATTACACAAAATAAAGTGGTTTAATTAGAAGAAAAGGCAACAACAAGCTCTACGCCTAAGAGGCATGTTAAAAGGAACCAACAATGCCAACAATCCCATGAGAAAGAAAAGACAATTGGTTCCTACTGAAGATGTAAACCTGGAAAAACGGGTTACAAATGTTACCGTAATCTTTTAAAAGGCTACATAGTTTCCTTTATGAGTTGGGCACTGTGGGTTTAAGCAAACATTACTCAAACAGGAGGAAATAGTTGCAACATAATGAGTATTAACTGCAGCAGGACAGTGTAGTGTGTTGAATAACCCCAAAATAAGTTACAATGACAGCAAAGAAACCATGTGGCTTAATAGGCAATAGTGTTAGTCAGCTCAAGTCATTGTCTTTTCATGGGATTTGTTGACAATAAGAACATATACAATATGGCCATCCTTATACATTACAAGCTCACCACAGTGGACTGTTAATGTCTATAACTTAAATACCTTTATATTTCAAAGTCGTGAGGAGTCACGGCTGTAAATTAACTCAATGTCATGTCCATGGCTGTCAGATGACTACATCAATCACACAGCATATTTATTTTTAAAAGTCATACCCTCTCTTGTCAAACCAGCCAAAACAAACTAATCTGTTGACAACAGAGTGACTATTATAGTACAATTAATTATTATGAACTTATCTCAATGCTTGTATAAATATACTCAACAATGTGAATTGACATTGTGGTTGTGATGTTTTCTTTGGAACCGGGCCTTTAACTGTGAGCCAATAAACAGGACATGGGTGGATTGTGTTGCTCAGGCGGAGGGTGATAAATAACCTCCCACACTGCTCATGTCGGATCCGTAAGCTTCTGGCCAATAACTCACATACTTAGTTTACTTCACTGAGGACTTGCTGAAAAGAAACGAAGACGAAGAGAACATTTTATTCAGGTATCAAATGCAATTTGGGTTTCTTAACTAAATGCACCACCAGTAGGTGGAGCTATTAGTTTAGAGTATTCAATGACCATGACATGTAACTGACATGGACACACCAGAAAAACTAATATTTTAGTTTAATATTTAATTAAACTATAGCTCGACCTCAAACTCAAGAGTGCAAGATATTTGAAAATATACTGCTGGTTTCTCCTGAAAATGATTTTTTTAAAGTAATTTCTGACATTTTAGGGTGATGATCACCCTATTGATCCCCAGATTGATCGATAATGAAACATGGACAGATGGGCAATGTGCCTGTGAGCGGCTTCACTGTCCGCCTGCATACCGCAAAGGTCATATTGACAACGAACTACAGAACAGATGATGCTGTGATGACACGGCCTGCTCACACAAGCTGCTACTGTGTGACAAGGAGTTACACAACAGACCGTGTTCAGGAGAGCATTTAAACACAGAGGATGCCATTTCTTTGAGGTAAACATATGGCCGACGCGAATCGAGAGCGACACTTAGAGCCTAACCCAAGTGTGTTTCTTCCAAAAGGATAAAACATCAAAAATGTATAAAAGAAAAAGAACAATCTCAACTGACAAAAAGCTATTTTTCTACTTACCTTAAATCCACCACAAACTAAGCAGATAGTCACAATGGTTTTGGAGACAGATGTGAGAGAGCTGCAGATGTGTTCACTAGAGGCCAACCTGGTTTTCTTACTCTCCTCTGAGGGGATTTGTAAGTGTTCACTCATTGACTGTCTTTCAGGAGTTTCTGAGTGACCGTCAGAGGTCGTGGCGCCGCTTTTATCCTCCTGTGCCGAGTCTGCTGTGAGGCTTAAAGAGGCAGGAGTGTCCTTAGTTGAGGTGGAGGGTTCACTGTCTTTGGCATCCCCGCTCCCCTCCTGTAACAGACTCCTGGGGCTGTCATAGAGATACCTAAGTGATGTTGGTACTTGGTATTCATGTCCAGGGACAGCGGCGCAAGTGCAAGGGCTCAGTTCTTGAGCCAAGTGGGGAGGCAGGCTGAAAACGGACCCGAAGTCCTCCCCGGTGGTGATGTCCAGGCTGCCTGTATAGGAGGAGAAACTTCCCGAGTAAGAGGAATGGCTGCCGGTGGCGATGCCGCTGTCGGACGAGCTCTGACGGCCGATCTCCTGGAGCTGCCGGGGGGGCTTGGCCACAGGCCGGTTTCCACCTCCCTGGTTGACGGAAAGCTTCTCGATGCTCTGTAACGCCACTTTAGCTCCCGAATGGCTGACGCCGTCAGGTGGGTTGGAGGCCGGCTCAGTCCAAATGGCCATTCGGCTGCCAATACTGCAGTCTGATTGGCTGGTGTCTGACGCGTCGGAGGAGCCAGATATGCTGCGGTCGTCTCCCCCAGCAGACGGGCAGTATGCGGACGAGACTGCCCGGAGAGACACAAACATTAATGCGATTTTAATTAATATTATTATCAATAGCGTTAAAAAAAGCATTTTTAAAGCCTCGTGATATTAATATGCCTGTTTGTTTTTTCTCCACATAATAGGAACAATAAATCACCTGTGTGTGTATTATGTCAAAACTTAATTTTAATCCAAGTGCTGTATCTTTAAAAGCCAATGTATCATGTATTCTCTTTGGTGTGCGAGAGTATGTGTGCTTTGGGATAATGTGACACACATTCAAAGCAGCAATATTTGTAAAATCGCCAAACTTTTAGCTGCAGTTTCACCATTTTTCTACTTTGAAGTACGCGCTGTACCTGTGCTGCTCCTGTGAGAGAGCATGCTCAGTCGCTTCTCCAGCTCCTGGGCCTCGTGGTTCAACCTCTCTTCCAAATTCGTCTGACTGGCATTGGGGTCTGTTAGAGAAAGCATTCCAAGAAAAACCCACAATGGCTCAATTTAATTAAATATATCAACACACATAGACTTATATCGTATTCATCAAACAAACTAATAACGACACAGGACGTTTCTTAGACCCTTTAAACCACAAGAGCCTCACTCGCAAAATGCTGCGGCGTCAGGAAAATAAGCCGCAAGATGTCGATGCATAATTACCAAGCACTTCGGCAGGAGTGTTGGCCTGAGAGTGTAAAAGGTCTTTTCAGAAGCACAGATAATAGTCACACAGGGGAACAGTATTTGTGTAACACTACAGGGTGTATTATTAGCGTCGCCACGTGGTCTGTTGGCAGGCGCTCTGCAGCTAGTGGCTGAAGATCATTGGTGCCTTTCAAGGATTTATGTATTATGTACCTTAGAAGGTCAACTCTTAACACTGGATCGATTCTTTCCCCCGAGCCCTCAGCAGTAATGTGGTAAATGGACCAGAACTATGCATATGGTTAAGTTCACATCCGACATGTGGAATATTGATTTACAGTATACAACAGTTTCCTCAATTAAAAGAATGACTGGGACAAACTGTAAGATGACTTTAGTGAGCCACCGGTGTCGTCCCTCGTTTTATATAGTTACAGGTCGAGCTTTCCTTTTGAAATCCTGTTACAAATATATAAAACAACTGTCATATTATAGTTAGAATTAGTAGGATTAAGGTTTCAAACTGAAACATTGAGTTTTCCTGCATTAACTAACATTTAACTTTAAAAATTAAGTCATTACTGTGATGTTGATTATAAACGTATATCTTGAACTTAAATATTAAAGCTCTTTGCCCTGCTATCACATTAACATCAGGAGGTATGGCTTTCCTGCTGAAAAAACCTCTGTACAACAATGCAACTTCAACTTCACATTTTTAGGAGAAAACCTTCAAACTGCGATATGGCTCAGTGGTAAACTCATCATCTTAACTGGTTTGATTCCAACTAAGAGATACATAACATTTCAAACGCTTGTACACACATTTGCAAAATGGGCGACATTTAAAACGTGTTCAACCAAGCCAGAACTTTCTCATTAAAATTATTGTTTTCTTGTTATAATTAGATGTTTTACCTCAAGATGAAAACATACTGTCATCTTAATATGACAAAAATGTAGGAATGCTTTTCTTTATTATTACAGTGCTAGTGTGTATTGGTGGTTTCAAGTGGCACGTAAAGTGTACAATGTGTACTAACATCATCGTGAACAATACAAACTGACATATTTCCTGGCATTGTCATGGCTGCATCCAAATAGAAATATATATTGTACTGCCTCTACCACAGCATCTCTGCCACCTTCTGCTGAATAGAGATTCAACATCATACGGATCAGAAAGAAGTGGGGTCGTATCTGTCCGACTGGCAGGTGTCAAAGCCTACCACACGCTGTATTTCTTGCGGCTACCTCATCTCAACTAAGCTTCACTAATACCTCCTCCCCTTTAACCAAAATAGGATTTCCTGGCTACTGTAACTGGCAAAAAGCAGTCCTCTATGTTTATAAGATAAGCAATACGAAATAAAGATACTGACACTAACAGCACTTATTGCAATCCTTCCAGCTTATTTCTGATGTGTTATATTGGGCTGTAGAAATAAAACAAGTATACATGTTCCACTTCATCCTGAAGCAGCCATTGTTTATCTTCATTTCCTATCATCTCAACCACTGGGCGCCTTGATTACTTTCAATTTTTCAAGATGAACGTAGTAATGCAAGTCTAAAATGTTCCCCTTGGGCATAATTTTTTTTTGTACCCTGGAGCCTAAACAGAGAGCAGGAGAGAGAAAGTGGAAACAGTGCAGCACACAAAGGGTAACAGACTGATGAGTGAGCCCGGCAACATAACAGCAATTAATGAAAAACAGACACAACAGACACAAAGACAAGAACAGAGGTGAACCGCAAGTGAGAACGAGAGACACAATTAAGAGTTGCAGAGAGGAATAAGAGTATAAAATGAGAGCGAGGAGCGCTGGGCGACCGAGTATGAAACGAAGGGGGGAGGCAGCAGTGGAATCCTGTGGATGAGGTTACATACATGCCCGGCGTGATTAGGAGGCTTTGGCTGCTCCGCTTGTGTGAACTGTGACTTTGACCCCTTGCTCCCCCTCAGACATCCTCCCTGCTATTTATTCTACTACGCTCCACAATAATAGGGGTATGAGCTCAACCTGTGATTGGGCGACGAGATGTGTGAAAACCAGAATATCCCCGAGCCCCACAGCTGCCGGTCCACATTTCCTGTTAAGTCGCTCACTGGGTGAGACATTTTCTTATAAAACTGCGAGTGTGGAAAATCGAAGGTGTTAAAAGTAGACGGCAGAAGAGCAGATAATGTTCAACAGCTTTAGTAATATTGGACCAAATGTGTTATTAAAATAACACATAATAAATAAAAGATAAGATGGAGGGATGACAGTCTGTATGAATATTTGTATTAGAGACCATTTCTACCTGATATATGGCGATTTGAGACAAGGAACATTGAAAAAAAGAAAGAGTTTGAAGATACCCAGGTATCTACGGTACATCGCGTCTGTATTTATGTGCCAAGTTACAGTTTATTTTAAATGTAAAACTGCAATTTATTGGCCATTTCAGGGCAGCCTAAACAAGCTGGACATGCCATATCATTGTCTAAAATAAATGTATGGCTAATGTGTCAGCAAACAGCAGGTATGATGCACCATAATAAAGTGCAGTGATCGCTCTCCTATTGGCTCTATTTGTGGTCTCCACCAGCTCCCGAGGGTAATTTATGTCTCTTTAGCTCCTGAATGCTGCATTATGATCACCAGGTAGTCGATAACGTTATTGGCTCCTCGTTTAGTGTGGAGCCAGTAGTGTACTGTGTGTTTATTAGCGGCGTGATGACTGGTGACAGTGAACAAGTGACGCCAAAACTCTCCAAAGAGTTGAAGAGAGCTGCAAAGTCAGGTGGTAATTCTCTCTGGCTTCGTCACGACATTCGATCCTTTTCACATCGTCATTTGATCCATTGTTGATACAAAAGTATTGATAATAAAAAAGGTATAAATTTAAGAGTTGGATTCAATTAAAACATTTTTTTTACTATTTGAATCATTTGTTAGTATATATATACTGTCAGAAAATACCAAACAATTCCCCAGAGCCCACACTGAATACCTTTTGGGGTGTGACTATTGACCAGACAAAACAAACTATTTTTAAAACATCAGTTTCTTAGCACATAACACAAAGAAAAGCAGCAAATCATCACAATTGCAAAGCTGACAAATAACACAAAAGTTTGTTATTTCTGCTATCAAAATGATTGGGAATTCATTTCCTTTAACTTTCAGCCCTGAAACTAAATAAACACCGCTGACGTTATCTTACAAAAAAACAAACTGTGCACTGGAAAATTGCTCAACTTCTTTTTAGGAAGATACTGTCAGGTTTTCACGATGGGTGGCAGGAGAAGAGGAGCTCAGGGAGGAAATGTGACAGCCTAGGGCTCATTATACAGACACACTTCACTTTTACACAGCAAGTATTTAAATAGTCCACCCTTCTAACTCTTTTGCAAACTTATTATACTTTTCAAATATTCAAAAATGGAGATCTGTGATATCCATCATTTAACCTTCGTGCTTGACATCTTTGACAAACTGAAATCTTGCAAGACAACCCTGCTGTAACAAGAGTATAAAAAACCTTAATGGCTATTTGGAACTCGGGCCGTTCTCCAGCGTGCCCACCAGTAGCACTAACCCTCAACTAAACATAGACTGCAATTCAATTTGCTTTCCATAACCACAGCTAGTGCAGTAGTTATCCTCTCACTGATGTTTAAGGTGACCCTAAGCTTTACATTCACCACAGTACACTTAAGTCAGGGGTTAGGGCGTTGGACTAAAATTATAAATTGCTTCAAAGGATTAACCAATTACATAAAAGCAGCTGTTAGTCACATCAAAGCACATCCATCCACGGAGGAATCCTCTGACTCATTGCGCCAAAATTGGTTGGATTCCAGGAAGGCAGCACACCTAACAGCTATGATAATCCCTGGAGGCACAGGAGGGGAGCCATGCACGGTTTGCTACAATTTAAAATTGTTGTACTGGAGTGTTTTTTTCATATTCCCTGTCAACAGCAAGGCTGTTATTTATCCAAATAAGCATCACACAGAGATCCACCTTCTTTCTTTAAATGACGGTCCTTACAACAGATCTTTCTGTCTCTCAAAAGTTGGTTTTCCATTCCTTTCCAGCGAAGCAGCTTTAAATTAAACACCTCTCTGGTACTGACCTGGCAAAACTGGCCGCAGTCCAAAAGGGCCCCTGTTGGGAGAGATGCCTCTGACGATGCAGTCGAATAGAAAGCTGATCTGCTCGCTCTCAGCAGATGCGAGCAAGAAAACGCCGGCCCCTGCAGAGGGAAGACTTTATTAGAGTCACGTTAGTTTTTGCAGCACTGAAAGAAAAGAAAAAAGGGAAATCTTCACAATTGGACACTTTGAACAAGACTACAGGTGCATTGCTTTCACACCTAAAAGAATTAGCCACTTGAGGGCGGTCGTATAACAACGTTGCCGAAATAAAATATGAAAAAAGAGCTATAGGATCAAAGAATAAGTGAACAAATCTGGCCTTGCATTCGGTGAGAACTGTTGGTACTTGACAGTTTCTCATTAAAAAAATAATTGAGGTTTGGTGCTGTTCTACATTTCATATGAAGTCACAACAAATATTAAAATGTCCTCTTCAATGCTCCCAGTTTGTCTTTCACATAAATTCAGAATGTCATCAAAGGTGATGTAGGAATGCAAAGGTTAGAGGCCGTGGACCCTCGAGGCCTCTTGACAATACAACTGGCTGTTCATTACAAGGTGTCACCATTAAAGGGTCAACGTGTCGCCCTGTCCCTGAGACCACCCATCTCAAGACAGGCCTCCATCACATTCCCAACACTCCCCTGGCAGCGAGCAGGGTCAAAGGTCGGCAGTAAAGGCTGCACAAATGTCCGCACCAGTCAAAATGTAAGATGTATTGCCTGCTGATGTGGATGATAGGGATCTAATTAAGTTTAAGTAATTCATTTCATCTTATATTGTACTCTCATCTGGCACAGAAACTACTTGGGTTGGATTTAAGATGAAATATTTTCTTTTTGAGGAACCACGTCTACTCGTGTCAAGCTTATGATAACAGGTGACTGAACGTCAGGTGACACAAGCTAGAGCACAAAAGAACCAAAGGACAGGTCGACCCAACACACAGTCATTACAAAGTAACAAAACTCATTCAATTGTGTGAGGCCTTTTTATTTTTTTAACCCAGAAAAATTTCATCCAAGTTGGCAAACTGTAATTAAAAGTAGAGTTTGTTTTTTTGGGCAAACCGCACTATTTCTTTCTTTTCTTTCTTTCTAAGTGAGATGAACTCAATGATCTATGCAATCAGCTGCAGCTTCCACACACACACACACACACACACACACACACACACACACACACACACACATACACACACACACACACACCTAGTTATTATCCCCCGCCAAATAAATACAATCGAACTATCCTCTAAGGGACAATTGTAATTGTCTTTAAAGCAGCACAACAAGCTAGAAACACAGCACATAATATGATACTCAGCCAAATAAACCCACCAAGAAACATATCTGACTCTTTCGCTGCTTAATGCTGCACGATGTTCATCTCACCGATAAATCTCTTCTTCACTGCTGGAAACGTGTTCGATCACACACATCTCGCTTCACCACTCACTTCCCACACACACACACACACACACACACACACACTGGCTCTACTATTCTCAAAATCACTTACAACAACTTGTTCTAGATAGGGCTAGTTTTCACTTCCTCGTCCCTCCACACTCATGGCACACAACAGAAGTTTTAACAGGTTGTCATCTGCAACCTCATTGCTAGATGATGCCAAATCCTACACACTGCACCTTTAAAGATGTAAACAAATCTCCTTAAAGCTCAAATTAAGAGCTGGGTGATAATGATCTGTAGGGACACTCCTTCCCATTACATATAGTTATTTGATGCCGGTCACAAGTTTCCATTTCAAAAACATCTTAAAAATGTTGAAAATAATTGGCCTTTTTACTTGATAAATTACTAGAATCTAAGATGATCTACTTTTTAGTGTTAGTTAAGTCTCTATTTAGGATTGCATTTATCTATATTTGTATTAGTATATGTCCTTGTCTACCTCCTTGACTGGTTGTTTGTATTAATGTGTTATGCATGTGTGATTTAACTGCTGCCGCGCTGCAATTTCCAGCTGGGATTAATGAAGTATCACTATTGCTGATTTATTCTCCATCCATCGTTGTCCATGTGACGGCTCATCCGAGCCCTCACATCAAGTGTAAGAAGTGTTTTGCAGCACACGTTGGCTACTTGACTCGCATTTCTTTCCAAAAAACTAGAATCATTGAGGATAAACTCCGCAGGACAAAAGGTCGGACAAATACAGCTTCAACCACAAGTGAGAGAGGTTCAACGCTGTGACACCACTTCTCCCTCTGCTGTGGACAAACTGTGCTGAGAGATTACATGTCACAGGAATGCAACCGCCTTCAACACTCAAGCACTAATATGCACCTTCACGTTGACACAAAGTTCCCTTTCTCTCTTTCTTTTTTTACTGTCTTCCTGGACTTTAATGTGTACGTGATTTCTGAACGTCTTCATATTTACCACTGCCGAAGATTTAATGGAGCTAAATAAATCACACGTTGCATACTGAAGTGTCATGTTTCCAGCGAGGTCATCGAGTGTCTGTAACGCTCTGATGTCTCTGGCGTTCCCCTCGTGTCTCTCTGTCCCCTCCAGGTGTTGACATACACTCATCCCGGCTTTAATGGCTTCATGTCTGTTCCAAGATGTACACTGTAGTTTACCTTTACCCCGGGACACACACACACACACACACACTCACACATAGCAACACAAAGCAACTTCTCTAGAGTGACGCATGGAGTCGGGTTTTAGGCACAGCAGGCGTGATCCTGCACAGAGTAAAACAGAATAATTTCCTCCAGCAGGTTTCTTGTTGTCATGAAGCAGCTGTCGGAGAGGACTAATGAGAACAAGGGAAAAATATTTGCCTGCCGTTTATATCCTATGCTTGCCATTACTCATCCAAGTAAACCAAATTACCCAGAACAGCACCCGTAGGTGGGTGTTAACCACATATTGGCAAACTGAAGAGAGTGTGGAGCAATACAATATCAATTGACACAATTGTTTTTAGCGGAATTATACAAACTGGATGACAAATTGGTGCAACTTTGACGTATATCTAATGACACAACAACCAACAAACTACCAGCTAGGATTGGCCGACTGCAGAGAGCACGTCTCAGTTTGCAAGGGAACACATGAAAACTATTTAGCAAGCAAGCTGAGAAGTCAAAATTGATTTTTTTTTAAGTAACAGATCAATGTTGAAATGCCCAGTGTTCAGTCATTCATCGAGTATGAATGCTAACGGGACCGATCCAACTTCAAAAAGAAAAGAGGCCAAGCCTAAACATCAGCACCAGGGCTTTTGAACTCATCGCCTAAGGTTGTGGAGCTAAAAAATTAATATATATATATATAATAATTAATATTTTCCTGAATCGGAACCAAGTGAAACCATGAAAATGCAAACAAAAGCGTTTTCCCTCTTCTAAATGGCTGAATAGCACATACTACTCGTGACATTGTGGTTCTGGGAAGGAGCCTCTCTTCTACAGACACTGTTGAAAGAAATGAATCATCTACAATGAGATAATACTTATTTAATGAGCCATTAGCCTCTAATGACGTGACCCACTTTTACTCTCGAAATTATTGTGATGAAGATAGTGATGGTCTGAGTTTATCTTTTCTCCTTATCCCTTATTTCTGATATTTTAATTGTTTTACTTGGTTTTCCTGTCCTTTCTGCTATTGATATTCCGTTTTCTACGCCTCCCATTTTGTCAACCACTCACTGGAATGTGTGATATCGAGCATATCGTAAAAGTAGCATAAAAGCAACAACATTAACCTCTAAGCGTTCCTGTAAAATTTGACGAAAAACGCCTATCCAGGTATACCCAAAGTAAATTTGAAGCTGTACTTGAACTATTTGGATTAAGAGCAAAAACTTACAGTAACCACATCTTGATCCTCCCTCGAACACAAATCCATTGGGTACAGGCCCATATCTGCGCAGGTCTGGAAGGTTCCAGTGGCCGATAATAACAGGAGGGACGTCCCTGGCGAGAGCTAGCAAGTTGTTGCACAGATGAAGAGTCGCGGGTCCGTTCTCCAACTTGGTCCCTGGTAAGACTTCAACACTGAATCTATGAACTGAGGAAACAGAGAAACTAGTCAAATAATGAAAACTTCCATTCGTTTCCAGCACGTTCTTTTCAGTAGAGACTTTTCTAGATGTTCTACTGGACCAGTAAAGTCTGCCTTAGAAGTATTAAAAGCCGCTTTTTTTATGTATTGATATTCACTGCAATGAGGTGTGCAGGTATTAAACTACAGTTTAAACTATGCAAAAGCATGTAGTCAATGTAGCAGACAAATTGCAAAAGAAATGAGTAAAAAGAAGATTTCTTTCTGTTTTGAGATTTGATAAAGTTTACTTCCGAGCCTGCACATGTACATGCGTCACATCTTCAACATTTAGGAAGGCGCACACACAAAACACACACACACATATGAACATATACTTGCTTGCATACTAATACATGCAAGTACATAATACAAGTGTATTTCTCAAAATGTTGTCTCAAAATGTTGAAAATAGTTGCATTTCGGCACAAAATGATTACTTCCACACGGATTTAATTTCATTCAACAATAAAAGGAGAAACAGCTGCAGACACAGAGTGAGATCAGCAAGCTCTGAATGCAACCCACCACAGCCCGTCACAAACATCTGTATAATCCAGTCTGTGTACTGTTGCTAATAAGAAACCAATGACTGGATGTAAAATTAGAACGAGGAGCATTGCATTTGTGTTTCTGCCGGTGAGTTCGAGGAACCTCGTTCAAAGCATGAGTGGAGTTTACTGCGCTGAACAAACCGTGCCAGGTGAGACTGATGGAGGCGATGATGAGGAAATGTCATCGCGCAGGTTAGGAAAGATTCATGCAAAAATGTCCCACAGGTGACATGTGTGCAGGCCTGGACTCACTCCACACACACACACATTCAAGGACAACACACACTTGTATCTGGCTCTCTCAGAACACACGGACGCAGGTGCAGCCGTAAAAGCAAGCGAACGCATATATTTTCACACGCACGTGCTTCAGACTGGAAGGAACAACTGTGAGTTTGTCTTTAGCGCCATGTCCTCTGCCAGTCAGATCCCATAACACTGTGATTAGTGACTGCTTTAAAATTCAGCTGGACTCCAGCCACCAGCCAAACAATCCAATGCTATAATTAGCGCTTATTTGTTTACCACTTATATAACTTCTACCATAAATCCACACAGTGGGCTGAAGGCCAGAGACTTGCAGAATCAGTCACATCTTTTAAATCACTTCTCAATTTTATTTTATTTATTTCAGCACACTATTTAATTTGTAACATGTCTTGTTTGTTATAATAATTATAATAACACTAATAATAATGAATTATTATTAGTATACATGTTGTGTTTAGGGGCTTGGCTATATTCACTTTTAAAGCTATGAAGTCAGGTTTTCATTGTGCATGGATATGTACAAAAATGAATATCACAATAATATGTATCATCAAACAATCAGTCAAACCTGGTATTACACTTTTAAAAGTTTTTAAATGACCATCCACGACGATAAAAGGTTTGCATTATGTGATCTACTAAATACCATAGACACCATTCTCACTCACATGGAACCCATGCGGACACAGGAATCGAACCTGGGACCCTCTGGCTGTGAAGCGATACTGCTATGTATGTTTATCTGTAGTTTAAATCTTGGTTTATGCATCAAATCAAAAACAAGTAGAAAAAAAGCATAACTACACCTATTGGTGTGACGGTCCAGCCTGCATCTTCTTTTAAAAATGTTTTCATCTCTCAGGTTTATGACATTTTAACTCTAGATGAGAAAGCGTTTACATTTATTTTCATCAGAAAAGCCTCACAAGGCCAACAGCAATGTAGAAAATCATCCATGACCTCAAAGAAAAAAAATCACCCCAAATACGTCAGCAACCAATTTCATCTTGCAAAGTCAAAAGAAGCATAAACATGAATTCCTAATCGCTTGCAGGTGTATCTTTCTGTCACTATGACAGCTCGGCATTACTTTGGAATATGAATTTGTACCACAGTGTGTTTGTTTATCTTGTGCTCTTTCTTTTCATGAACTTTAGAGCTCCTGTTTAGAGCTAACTTGTGATGAAAATTGTTCGTTTCTTTGCACAGGTTTGGAAAACTGCAGGGGGACTTTTCTTGCTCTGCAGTACATTTCAACCACTGGAACCTGCCAGCATGATGGATGAACTAATCGGCTTGTTGAGAATTGCTTCGTTTCCAGTCGAGCGCGGCCAAACGTGCTATATTTCTGTACAAACTACAATGACGGACAAAAAACACGGAAACCAAAGCACGACGGGCGGAGCTCCCCACCTTCTCCCAGGCTGTAGCGCAGGCGGGCGTCCCACGCCTGCAGGGCCTCCTTGCTGTCGAAGCCCAGTAGAGCCGCCTGGTTCAGGCAAAGGATGGCCAGAGTAAAAGCCACGCCGTCGTACCACTGCCCCGCTTCCACGCCGCAGATCTCCTCCAAGGTGACACTGGTCCTCTCCTTGTTGCCCTGCGCTTTGTCCGACTTGTCTTTAAAAATCAGCAGCAAGAGGCAGTCTGGAGGAGACAGAGAGCAACGGCAGAAAAATAATACCTCTCGTGTCGACAAAGGAGTCTGTACATTATATGTTTGTATTATCTTTGGACGTAACAGTTTCCTGAAAATAACTGGAAACAACATCCAAAGAATCCATAATTAATGACATTGTCAAACACTAATAATATGTATTCTGACACACAGTAGCGGTTGAAGTGTCCTGTGATCTTTTGGCACCTTCAAACAATCAGTGTCAACTGACAAAACAAGAGTGTGTGTGTGTGTGTGTGTGTGTGTGTGTGTGTGTGTGTGTGTGTGTGTGTGTGTGTGTGTGTGTGTGTGTGAGCTGTGATAACAGTGACATCAAAGATCTGAGGAGGAGCAGCGCTCAGCCTCAGTTTAATCTGTGGAACACGTTAAGATGTCCTGCGCCAGATATCCAAAGAAACCTTTCTGTGTAATGCAATAGCTACTTCGTCACTTTGAATCCTAGTTTCTTATTCACAACATGCAAGTAAAGCCAGAGGGGCTCGGGTTGGGTTAGACAACCTCGTACTCCACTTCAGGCAAGCTGAAACCTCCTCAGTGAATGGGACTAAATAAAAAGTTTGTGGAGCGTCTAAAAATACAGCCGGGCTCAGGCTTTAGCAAATCCACTTTGAGGAAGCTGGTGAACGTGAAGACAAAAATAGTACAATAAGCATTCTGAATGTCAAAATAAAAGCTGTGCACACATTACATCAACAGTGAGGTGACACACACACACACACACACATTGAAGTACAGACACAAAGCAGGAAACAGTGACATTCTAATTTACTAATAAATACACTGATTAACGTATATTTAAAATGACATTTAGGACATTTAACCCGGCCTTTACTGTCAACATTTGTACTTTAAATGGACGTGTTTAAAACAAATTATGAACTTGTTGCTTCTGCTTTGAATGGATCGCTTCAACATTCCTTGCTCTTGTACTTTTGTCACGTTTATAAAAAGTGAAATACAACAACCGGTTTAACACTTCACTTTTACTGTCCACATCAAATAAATGATAACTCTAAATCGCACTTGACTTTTATGTTGAGCCCAGAGACAAGAGCCAAGTTGTGAATGTAGTGAGCGAACTGCAGCCAGGCCTCGTCAACACAGACAGGACTTATGCAACTGGACAACGCGCGCACGAGCAGCTCCCTGTGGCGCAGCGAACATGCGCATTCACTGCGCAAAACCCGCACACATTAGCCGTTTGAAACAAACCAAGATGAAACGTGCAAAAGTGACCGGTGATACTTTTTTTTTGTTTGTTTTTTGTTTGTTACCTGCTACTGGGGACGGCTTGCGAAGAACGAGCCACCTAGTTTTCCACTGTGGAAGAAAGCAAAAGTAAAGACAAACTTTTTTGTTTAAAGCACAGACGAAAGTGCGTTGAATGACTTCTGCCCACATCCGTCAGCAAAACATATTGACACGCTAAAGACCTTTTTTCCATCTCTGAGTCTGGCATATCCCTCCACGACAACAGAATCCGTCATCTTCAGTCATGGTTCCTGACAGCTGCTCAGTCGCTGCCTGAATGAGGGGTCACTTTCAAAATAGCTGCTATCTCTCTCTCTCTCTCTCTCTCTCTCTCTCTCTCTCTCTCTCTCTCTCTCTCTCTCTCTCTCACGGCACGTGGGAAATGGCATGACCAGTGTCCGTATGCGCAGCAGCGAGCCCACCGTGCTGCTGCCACCTGGGCTGCTTTATGCCACCTGCTACTGCTGGAGGAAACAATCACATGGTTCTCATACCACAAATACCACCTTTCATCAGTACTTCTGACAGTCTCTACAGACGCTGGTTCAAGAACCACACACACACACACACACTTAGGCACAGACACACACACTTAGGCACACATGCCAAGTGTTGAGGATATAGCACTAATTGGAGACTGGTCTGCATGGTTTGCATTTCTTTGTCTTTTTCTTTTTTTCTTTGTTCACTGATGTTCCGACATGTCCAGCCACACACCAGACTAAAACATCCTCTTTCCTTTATTTTCCACACTCACAATCCTCCCCCATCCCTCTGTTCTGTTCCATAATTTCAAGGTTCATAAAAATCAAGAAATATTTCAAGAGATGCTATTAGGTTATTTCTGCTCCAATTGCCGCCATGTTCCACAAAAACTATTTTAGAAAGGGAGTTAGGTTGCAAAATACTCCTGAGAAATAATTGAAAATAGGTGAAGTGGCCCTTGAAATGTATATGTGTATGTTTAGATCTTAAAGGTCATGTTCTCTGGTGAAAATGCAAGTGTACTTTCTGCCAATATATTATATTTATAATATGTTTGTATCTTAAAATCAAAGCCATAGATAAAACATAAGTTTTTGCAACTTGTCTGCTGAACTTCAGCGACACACACATTTTATTTTTATGTTAAATTATATTTTCTATATACTCGGCCGGCTTCGGACAAAGCTAGGAAGTGCTCTTTCTCGAAAGAAATTGGTGAAAAACTGTCCAGATCTGAATTCATTCATTCGTCTCCACAACATTTAAAGCTCCATCAAGTCAGTCAAGGTTTATTCAGTCACAAAATGTTTCACAGTTATAAAAAAGACAACCTATAAACTTCCACGAGCATTACAAATAAAAAACTGTTTGAATACATTATAGTACAATATCTCATATATTAAAGCAAATGTCCAGGTAATGTCCATTCATGTAGCCTTGGGTTTGCGTCTGATCACTGAATTGATCCATTCGATATAGTTCACCACTTTAGTGTAAACACCAGGTTTTTTAGTGCGGCCGCAGCCATCTCCCCAGCTGATGATCCCATACAGGAAGCTGACATCATCCCTCGCACAAGCCAAGGGGCCCCCGGAGTCGCCCTGCATGGGGAAACACATAAATAGATAGAGTTCACACACATAAACATGCATGCACGGATCAAAGCGGAGTCACACAAACAGCTGAATCACGCACTTCAAACCTAATTCATTCCTAAAAATTGCACTCTACCAAAGAGGTAAACAGATAACTGTGACATTTAATTCAAGAGGAAGGAACTTATATATGTATACTACACACGGCAGGTTGAGTAGTCTGATGCTGCAGACAGACCCTCGCTAACTTCCCTCTGGCACTTGACTCAGGGGAATCCCTGCTGCCATCTTAAGTGTTGTTCCATTACTCCGATTCCTTGAGTCATCTTTCTGATATCGACCCTTACAGAGCCGAGGGAGGAGGTCAACGACTATGTGGGCTCTGGGGGTCTATATTTCCCAGAACACTTTATGATCGGTTGTAATTTCCAATACTTCAGAGCAATACGAGGGGAAACATATGAGGCGGTTGCAGCAGCTCTTTGTTAGCTCGTATTCCCTGGATCCCACGTTTGGGTGACAAAGTGACTAAAAGGGGAAATTGGTTCAGTATTTTTTGTGATTGACATTTTACAGCATGTTTGGAAAAACATAGGATATTTAGACTGATATGAAACAAAGAGTAAAGGACAAAGAAATTCACTAGTTAAAAAACTAAAATAAGATACACTGAACACTTGTTGCAGTGGACATCCGTGACACTTCATCGTTTTATCCTCACGGACATTGGTGAGAAATTGTAATAATTAGCATACAAATGTGGTTTTCTGATGTCACTGTGACCTTTGACCATCACAATCTAAACAATTCATCCTTGAGTCCAGGTGGACGTTTGTGCCAAATTTGAAAAAGTCCCTTTCAGGCGTACCAGAGACGAACAGACGGGTGGACAAAGAAAGCTTTCTTATTTCAAATAATACATTTCTATCCTGCAAGCAGATTATGACATGATTCATGGTGCATACGCTGATTTCCATTGTTGGACAAGCAGTCTCCTGGCCGACAATAGCAGTCTGGACACATTCAGGATAAATAGAAGGAATGATGTCTTCCACGGTCGACAGATAAATTGGTCCATTGAGTGAGAACGCTGCAGACAGCAGCCGCTAAAAAATGCCCTGTTTTTGCCACCGACAGGCTCAGATAGTTGTTGTAAGGCTCTGACAGCGTAATGGAAAGGACCCGACAGAAACTGGAACATTTCTTTATCTAGTCCGTTTGTTATCGTGTCACGTGACTTGTTGCCAGAAGACAACGGTGGAAACGAGAGTGAGAGTTGAGCAGCAGAGTGCTGGTGTTGTCGGAGTTGTTGTGCTAAGAGTACAGAAAGGATAGCTCTTCAATATCATGGCTGAATATTGAGCTGATTTCAACAATGTGGGTGCAGCGTGCAATTTTTTTCAGAGCGAAACAAAGCTTGGTTCAATACAATAAACAGACCGGATCAAGCCAAAAGGTAAAGAAAAACATGTTATTCACAATCAGTGACCTGAGCCTGACAGTGGCAGTTGTAGCTTTTTCTCCCTAAAGGTGAGGAATTGTGAGAACATAACCATCAACTTGGCATCCTTGGATTTAATAATCACGGCCTCTAAATGTTTTCCTACCTGGCAGGCGTCGACACAGTTGTCGAGTCCCGCACAGATCATGTCAGCGGTGACATGGTTGCCATAAACATCTGGCTTCCTACAAACTTCATGAGGAATCAGCCTTACTCCGGCCTCCTGCAGACTCGAGTAACCCTCGGCCTCTGTCAAAATAAAGCAGAAATAACACATCACATGACACAAAAGTAGAACTGTGTGAATACGAACAAGGCCTATACAACAGCCTAAATGAGTACTATTATTTTTCGATTTGTCAGTTAATTGTTAATTAATAATATTGCCAACACTCTACTCTCTCAGAACTGTGTGGGCGTGAACTGACTGTGCCTAATCTCCCTCAGTCTCCCTCAATCTCAGTGTTATTAGTTCATTACGTTTTATGAAAACACATCATTTACCAGCATAGCGCCACCCAATTTTCTGACTAAAGGTTTACTAAAGTGGTTAATACCACCGGTGTGCAATAATTTCAATGTCATTTCCCAAGATGAAGGTCTAGTGGTAGAACATTGTCTTCCCGGTTGCTCAGACATTTCACAGAGAAGGATTTAACCTCAGCGGCCTTAATGGGAGCTCGAGCCCTGAACCTTAAGCAATACATAGGTAATTGTTTCAGATGGATGTTCTGTAGAAACTGTTTTACACATTACTGAAGTCTTTACTAGATAAGATATTCCCTAGCTCTCTAATTTCAATGGTACCTCCCAATTTACTACATCAATTGTTTAAAGAAAGAATAATTAATAACCTTGAAAGGACTTTACGCACAATTGTAGTGATGGATTTGCGTACAATAAGTACATTGACAATCAAAACAAAACTTCTGCTAAGGAGCAAACCAACGCTGACTCCGCTCTGGCAGTTTAAAACAAGAAAGACATGTATTGTTGTTGCACTAGCGACACAAATAAAACGTCCGTTCCACTGTATGAATGTCGATGGGTGTCATCATGGTGACACTGCCAGGGTTTCCTCATCACTCACTCTCGTGCATGTGTCCCCAGCCGCTAATAGTACAGCAGTACTCATCGGGGAACGTCATGCTCTGGTCCGGGAGACAGATGGGTCTGATGAACGGGGTTCTCCTCACACACCGCCCGTCCTGCTTCGCCAGCTTGACCAGGACTGCCCAACAGAAACACAACGTTACCAAAACGACGACCAAAAGAGTCGTTTACGTGATGACACAAGTGGTAGACTTGGAGACTCCGTTGGCCAATGAAAATGCCACACCCAACCGTCAGTGTGTGTGTGTAAGAATGTGTGTGTGTTTGTGCGGGGGAGCACAGGGACACAGCTGCTTAGTGACGCACAGCTGTGCACGCAGACCGTCTTTAGTGAGTTTGTGTGTTTCTGAATGGGAGGCAGGAGGTCTTCTAGTTTATGTGAGTCACTGGTGTGTGTGTGTGTGTGTGTGTGTGTGTGTGTGTCCACTTTAATGCTTACCAATGTCATGTAGTGTAGGATTAAACACTGAGAACTGCTTTGGAAAGATGTACTTCTCCACTCCAAATGTCCTGGTGTTGGGACCAGTGACGTTGAAATGCTGCTGGCCGAGCACCACTCGAAGCTGAGACCTCAGGGGGCTAAGGGAAGACACACAGCTGTCAGCCGGCGTATGGATGTACTCACACTCGTGTCCGTCTGTCTGTCCAACATCGTCGTCCAGAGACAAGTCACCTTGAATACTACCAGCTGAATGCCCTTAAACTTTGATCCCCAGAGAGTGAATCACGGGATGCCACCGCCTCTTTTACCACCAACATTGATGGGCCATAAACTGGCAATGATTGCACAAGAAATATCAAAATATAATGACCAGATCTCCATTTAATGTATCTAGTACATAGATGCTCCCCCTTTCAGGCTGATTTAATGATCTCTTGGCTTTCCCTCGGGACAGATAATAACACTTTAATAGCTAGATCTCCAGCATGTTGTTCATTATGCTCTGCGTGTCTGTACTGTGTTGTGTAAGGAACATTGTGGACTTTCAGAATTTCAATCAAATCACTATCAGCTCATACAAAATCAGTTTTGCAGTGACAACATGTGTAAAAGAAAGCCTTGCAGATATTATGTTCTGGATCCTTTTCAAAAATCCTGAAAAAAGCAACAACTGTTGAACTACTTTGCACATGTAATATACAATAATAATATCGGTGTCCACTTCAATGATGTCATGATTTAGCTTAAGATCTTTGAACTTGAGCAATGACAACAGATGCCTGTGTTAGCTGACATCAAATGGGAAATGTATGCACTCGCATGTAAACAGCGTGTGCATGAGACGTTTTTAGGTTTTCCTCGAACTGGATGTCTAAATATAGGGCGTTCATGAAGCTGTGACCTCTTGTTCAGCTGCAAAGGTCGGAAAACAGTTAAAAATATTGCTCCCCTCTGATCTACGAATGTTTTCTGAACGATTATGTTTTACATTGCTGATTCAAACCGAGCACTTTCAGTCCTTTATACACAAGCTGAAAAAGACTCCCAAGGACACAAAGTGTCCCAAAGTTTCAGATGCACATTCTCTTCATTTTTGCCTTTACATTAATACAAATACGAGCTTCCGCAGTGCATCCATGACGTACTTGCGGAAGAAGCAATGAGCTGCAGAGACAATCCAGCAAGAGGAGACCAGGGTGCCGGCGCAGAAGCTTGACTGTCCGATGTAGATGGCAGCCATCCAGGGGTGAGTACCTGGCAGGGCGGAGGTTCCGCCCAAAATCCGCCCCCTGGCTATCGATAACCTCTTCTTGTGCTTTTTGCCACACACGTTCTTTTTGCTGGGCACGGAGGGCTTGGGTTTTTTAACGCCGGGCAGGACACCAAACGGCATAATCCTTCGAGAAGAGGCTGCATGAAAAACAAAAAGTGCATGATTATTTCAGACTTAGTGGCAATAATTACGACTACAAGCTACAAGTTATAAACGAGAACTAGAACTACAACAAACCGGTCTAACAGCTAGAATATTTTGCGACCGCCCTCCCTAGAATACCTCTTCTGAATGTTTTCGTGTTTGTCGCTGGCTGATTCTCCCCTGCAAGAAGCAAAGAAAGCTGTTCTATAGGCGGATCATGTGAGGGTAACAGAGCAGCCTCCAGCCTTAAATCTAGACTGAGGAGGGCACTGCAGATTCTGCGCATACCCCTGGCTTCATGACAGACAGTCAACTGCGCCAAATCCCACTCATTACATAAAGAATTGGCTGCACCTGACATGACATGTTGATTCAGGGTGAGTCATGCCTTGTTCCCCCTTTATCTCATAAAGCCCATATTATTAAAAAAGCTCTGCCAAAACCAGTCGAATTGGCTGAATCCCACTTTTCAGAGCGGCGTGACTCCACACATTCGCTGTTTTCTCTGCCTTTCTGTGTTCATCGCTAAACACTGGATTTCTGATTAAAAGTCGAGGCATTTAATGAGGCGTTGAGCTGCTGTGAATTTGTCCCTGAACGCGTCACGCAACTAAAGCTGCGAGAATGAAGATATTGAATGATGCACCGTGTGGCCTTCGTGAAGAGTCTTCGCTTTTCATTCCTCATAACGATTATTATTTTTTTTAAATCAATTTATTTTGTATGGCCCAAAATCACAAATTTTGAAAAAAAAGAAAAAAACCTTTCAAGGGGAAAAATTATAAGTTCATTATGTTCTAATATGGGTCTATAATAAGGACAGCGACATGAATATGCCATCCTTGGTGAGATACATAAGGGGAAAAAAACGCTTTAGCTTTCACTTCACTCAACAATAACCAAGGCCAACAATGAATGGATTTTTTTTTACTACTGATGAAAGCAAAATCAAGCTGTTATAACTGACCAAGCTAACATATTATATATCCTGCTTTACCAACATGGAGGAGCATCAATGTACATCAATACACCCGTTCCGTGATGAAACTAACTCCAAAACAACAAAAGACGACAAAACTCCTTTCCTGTGCCCCGTTTACTCACACACAGGCATCACACAGGAGGGGACGTCACAGTACTCCCAGGAGATGGCGCCGTCATTTAGTGTGTAGCACCACGGCATCTTGTCCTTGTCTGGGTTCCTACACACACAGAAACACAGCGGCAGAGTGTGTGTAGGTGTGACTCCAGTGTGTGACAACACAGCTAAATGGCTTACAGGGGCTCCATCACTTTTGAATGTGGAGGATGAGGATGATTCAGTTTAAATAATGAGGAAATAAGTTTCCCTGAGCTGCAATATGAAACTTTCCCGTCAATACAACGTGTGTGTTTGTGCCTAAATCCCAATGTTTGCTTGAAATGGGCTTTTTCTTTGATGTTTGGGACTTTTTTGGGCGCATGCCATTTGCTGTGAGCATGCCATATGGCTGCTGTGTCGTCAGGGCAACAACGACTGCTGAAAGCTGTAAGAAATGGAAGAGGAGCGAATGTGGAGTAGATTCTTTTTTTTTTTATTTTTATTTTACACAGGCTGGATTCACCATGTGCTTCTTCAATGCTCCTGGTGGTTTTATGGTTGCCTCTGAGTAGACTTCTTCTCAGGGCTCAGTAACATGTGCGACAAGTGTTGCCATGTGAACCTCACAGATAAGGGCTAGCACTAGCAGGCGGCTTTGCTAGCTCGGTGTAAAAAGTTGGATATTGCAGCTTGAAAGAAAACCTGGCTTTTCAGATAAGCCCGTTCCTACTGCAGCAACCACCGAATCAACGGAAGATCTACTCAAACAGGAAGTAGTCTTCGTCTGCCACATTGCTCGCTAATTAGCAGGATGTCTCGACACACACCTGCAGTAGGCGTGTTCCCCGAGGCCCCTGAGGGGCGGGGCCACCATCGTGCCCACGTGGATCTCGTCATACAGCAGGTCTGAGTTCCACGCCACGCACCTGGCGCCGGACACCGTGGTGCCCACCAGCCCTCTGTAGTCTGTGCCCCTGCTGTCATAGCACTCTGTCTCCGGCTCTGCACACACACACACACACACACACACACACACACACACACACATCACAGGCGGAAAAGACAATTGTCTCAAGCACGTCTCGATTCTGCAGATCAACACAGATATGTTAATAATGTGAACGTCCTTCAGACCATATCCAGGTGTGTGTTGACAGATATCTTGCTTTCGCACTAAAATCAGTCAAAGCAGGAAAACCTGGAAAATAAACTCTCAGGCTGCTTTAACGACAGTTACTCGCCCAGGTCTCCCGCCATCATTAATCAAATCATTGTCACGCACGTGCATGTGCGTGAACACAAACACGCATGTATGACAAACACACAGGAGGGCACACATAACGAAGAACACTCCAGTCCTGCTTTTACTCACCGAAGCTGCAGTACGGACCGCTGTAGCCACGTCTGCAGTTACACACTTCTTTGCCGGTGGCGGTGATCAGTCGACACGTTCCGTCATTCTGACACGGGTTTGTTTGGCAGACTGGACACAGAGAGGGACGCCAGGTCACATCCTAATGCCATACGTACTGAATATTTCCACAATAATTTAATTTACATTTAAAGCGCTTAAAGCTCAAATAAAAGCAGAGACGAGTTGTGAACACAACATTTGTATATCATATATGGTTGCTAGCCAGCAGTGACAAAGCCAAATTAAAATGTATTAAAAAAGTCATGTTTCTGGCCACCTGATGAATGTCCAACGTTCACTCTAATTCAGCTTTTTTTTAGGGCCTTTACCAACTTGTGAGGGAAATTAGTCAAATGTGTCAATGCCAAACATTTTTGTCAAAGTTATATCTTCAGCATGCTGTGACAAAAAAATCCATTAGGTTCAACAAAATAAATCTCTCCACTGATTTCTTTAGCAATTGCTCAAACGGTACAGTGCAAACGGGTCCTGTGCTCTTAATATACAAATAGTATATCTAAGTGAAAAGTCAAATGTCATTGTAAAGCCAAGTCAAAGAGCATTCAATTTATTTTCCCCACTGTCGAGAGTAAGATAAGCCCGACCATCATGAAAAAAAATTAAAACAGGTTTCGGCTCAGCGAGGATGAAACTCCCTCGCTGCCTTTCTCTTTCATGCCAGGGAATCCGTTAAATGCCCATGAACATCCCCCCCCACATCGAGATGAAAGCACCTCAGGGACCCATGGGGTGTGTCCTAAAACACCATTCCTGAGTCACCGTGAGTCATATAATCTGTCTTTTCTTCCATTGCAATGTTAGTCGTGTAACTATGGAGCTGTGATCAAAGAGAACAAGCTTGTCTCCGGGCTGGGAGGAGATCTGACACTTGTATCGTGTGAGGCTTGATAAGTATGAAAAACGCCTTTAGACGGCATTCCTTAGAGAGCTACTCTACATTGATGGTCAGCATTTTACATGATGTTAAGTATTAAAAAACGCAGTGTCTGCTGCAAATTCAGCGAATTCTTAGAAACTACATGCAGAGTAACGAAAGTTCAACAGTTTGTGGAAGAGCATATTGTTTAAGTGATTGTAAATACATCCTCTTATTGGGTTTCACTCTCAATCACCTCAACAAAAGCAGAGCACAGAGACACAATTGAAGCAGAACAACAGCTGAAAGCACATCTTACTTGTGTAGCGAACTCTTTCACACTTGACTTCCCCCGCCACACATGTGCACTGTTCCACATTACGGAGGTGAATTCGTCCCCAAGACTCTCCGATGTCATAATGGCGCAGGTGTACGGTTTCATAGCACTTCTCTGAAAAGCCGACACAACACATAAAAAGGCATTAGGTTGAAATGTGAGAGCAGACTGAAGAGCTGAGCTTGATGGCTGAGCTGTGCCAGATTCTTTCTGAGTGAAGCGCATGTTTGAGTGTTTTTTTTTTAATTATGTTTTTGCTTTTGTTTGATTGGGAACGATTTAAATGACTTTGAGTGTAGAGTGAAACTTCTTTGGCAATTGATTCAAAACAGACTAGTAGAGCGTGAAATTTCATTCTTGATCTTGGAAATCATGTTTGGCAAAAGAAGGTTTAAAATCAAGAGAGGACATCATTTGAATATTACCATTGTAACTTCATTATACTGCAAAGATTGTCTCATTCAAGACTTTTTAAAGTAACACATGCAGGTTTTGTCTTTTTCTTTTTTTGACATAACCTCACTTAAGGTTTGAATTAAACTGAACTGTTAAACTGTCTACTGAAGCAATACATTCCTGAGTGTGTGTTAAATTGACCAAGAAAGCTAGTTTCTCCTGCTTGCTGAGACTTCCTGGCTATTCGTAGGCGGATACTAGACATCCAAGATGAAAATGTAGTTCTTCCTCCCATTACCTCCGTCACTGTCACATCAAATGACGGCGCTGGATGCAGGAAGAACTACAACGTCAGCTTTCTAAGGCTGTGTAGCGCACACACTGACGCATGTTCAGTCGACTATATTTACCATCAAAGCTGATTGGACGTCCACGTAGAAATCTGGCGAATTTCCAAGTTTAAGAATTAAAAATAAAGTTAACAGAGTGAAATCGTATCCATGTTCGCATAAGTTTCCTTTCAACATCATGAGGCTGATGATAGAGTTTGTTAGTTTTTCCTGGCAGAGACTTCTGTTTCATTTGGCAGCTGTCAGCCAAATGTGCACATTGATATGAAATAATGATTGCAGACAGAATCTGACAAAACCCAAACTAAAAACTTGTTGACAAGATTGAATGGAGGATACACATGACAAAACAGTGGTATTATACTTGTCATTCATAAAATAATAACAAAACTCATCAATTGTACATACTCTGCTCACAGACTCTCCCGGTGAAGCTCTCGGGACAGGAGCACTCGAACCAGCGCCTCTGAGGGATCAGCGTGCAGACGCCTCCATTCTGACATGGGTTCACCTGACATGGATCTGTGATCCTGCGTGACGTGTGGACAAAAACTGAAACGCATCAACAAAGAGACCAGTTACAGGATGACCAAGACAGTATCCTGATTGACTGATTGCTTAAATGCACTGTGGTCAGTGAACTAACCAACTGGCTGAGTTTTCTCTGGTGCACAGAAGCCCCACTGCCGGTCCCGATCAAAGTTATTTGTGAGGGAGCACCTACAGAAGAGGAGACAGTAATATATTTATTAGATTTCAAATGGAAGAAGATAGATAGATAGATAGATAGATAGATAGATAGATAGATAGATAGATAGATAGATAGATAGATAGATAGATAGATAGATAGATAGATAGATAGATAGATAGATAGATAGATCATTTGTTTGTCGCAGCAGCAAGCAAAGTTACATAGAAGACACACAAATATTAGGTAAAATACTCAATATATACACAAAACAGCAGAGCGTATTAGATTTACAAAAATTAAACAATAAAGAAGGTGCAAAGTATATGCAGTGTATATATAAAGTGTATATAAGTATTTACAGTGAAGAAACATTTGCAATTGAGTCAGAGTTGGCCAATATGACCACATTATAAATTGTCAGAGATTTCGCAATATTGTTTATTCTGTGACATCTCTCCATTTAACACCTCGGGATGTGTGATGTTTTACCTGTTAAACATCACCAGGTAATGTGCAGATATTAGCATTGAGCTCTATTACAGCCTTGCAGGGCTCGACTTCTAGTCTTGTTTTAAGATTTTTGCAGCAAAAAACAGACGTCCCTATCTGGGTATTTTTATACAATTATTTGATCATTGATTTTTCTGAAAATGTAATATGTTTGTATTGTGACATAAAATAACTTGCACCAGAAGAGAGGATTTTATCCACCCCTAAATGACACATTTCAAACCTACAAGTACGAACAAGCTGCTCCAAAAATCTCTCCGTGACGGAAATGCTGCACTTTTTGAGGCCAGTTTTATTCGGAGAAAAAATTGGGAAATCTTTCTGAAACATAACCAATCAACCTTCACTAACTCTGTCAATCATCCACGACTTTAATCAAAGTTACTTCTTCAGCATACTTCTGCTCTCTGCAGCTGCGGTACGTAATGACAAACCTATCTTGACGCCGAGCTCATGAGCACATCACATAAACACGCAGTCATATTGTGTTAACTTCATGTGTAGGTGGACCACGAATGTTGGGACATATATAATTGCATTCATGTTGCTCCAACTTGCTGCTGGCTCCCTCCCTTCTCGTCTCAATTCAAAGGAAAGATGACTGGAAAGCCCTTCAGCAAGTTGCGCCAAAATAAAAATCCAATAAAAGGATGATTTTGTTACCACATCACAATCTGAAGCCACTAAAAATACAACATGATGGTTTAACTGTGACGGCTGTTTATCTACTCTGAAGATAAACTGTAAGAAGTTTTAAAAATCTTATAAACAGCCGTTGTCACAGTTTAAGATGAATTTTCTACGTTCTAGCTTATGCCACCTTTAATATCTTCTGGTTATAATAACATCATTGCACAATGTTCTAGTTGGGGCACACAAATCATTATAAAACCCACCAACGATTCAGCGATGAGCAATTTATTGAAGCAATTAAGCACCTCATTAAATATAACATTAGCATGAATCTCTTCGACTACACAACCCAATTACACACGGCATCAATGTGCCTTCGAGTAAATCGATGGCATTAATGCATTGCATTATGGGAAATACCTGTGTTTTTGAGGCATTTTGAGGTCATCCCAATTTCATACAGTGCCTCAGTCATTCACACAAACTCCCGTGACGTAACACCTGCGGTCCGTGTGTGAGAGACGTAGACAAGGTGTGTAGCTTATGAGTGGCTGTCTGAATGTAACCAAATATGATGACGCAGCACTTCTACCTGTCAAGTTGTGTCGTGGTGCCTCTTCGTCTGAGTCAAGTGTGTGGTAACGTTGTGTGATTGCACGCACATTAGTGGTTGTTTGTGTAACCAAAACGGCAGAGCCGGATGGGCTGGCTAATACGGTCTCACCATGGTTTTGAGGAGAGGATGGTGAGGCAGTGATGATGAATCCTTCCACCCTGACGAAATGGGAATTTACATTCTTTATCCGTTGTAGTGAGAACTGGCAGCAGAGCAACAAAAACAAAGAAGAACAGCTTGTTAGTGATTTTCAAAGAACACAGATGGGCAACGCACAAAAGAGTGAAATCAGAAACTGTCTGAAACACATTTTGTGTGTGAGGTGCGGTTTCCCCCTGCACCTCACACACAAAGACTCCTTTGACTTTGTACTACATAGCTCTGATCTGAGGACACTGAATCCACGAGCCTTCTTCAACTGATACTATGGTGTGTTGCCAGGTGTGTTTGCACATACAAGATCATGTGTGCATACAAATAAACAAAGTGCAATAATATAAATACGTGAAAATTCACAATAGAATATGGAAAAAAGCAAACAAACATAGTGTGATATTTAGCATATGTGTTGTTAAAGTGTACAATCAAGACAAAAAGCACACATGTTGTACCACTAACTTTCTCTGTTACTTCAGCTGGAAGTACATCACCTCCCTCTTTTCTCCCCTAAATCAAGCATATGCTTGAGGTAAAGCTTACCTTTCCGACTCTCCCTGAACGGCTCTTTGGAGATGACTCTTTCATACGACGGGACCAATATGCGCTGAAATCAGGGAAGATACGTTATTGCACGTTTTCTTGCTTTTAGCGCACGCAAATTGGATAACAGAAAAAAAGAAAAGAGACGCAGAGGTTGCGCAGGAAGGTTAAAACTTACCGCCCGTGTACTGACAACACAAGGTAGAAAAAGTAACATAAAGTATGCCATCATGGAAGTTTGCATCCGTTGGTCCCTGGTTGTCCCGGACGGAGGAGCTCGTTTCCAGAAGTCCGAAGAGGGTCTGTGTGCCTGTCACGTTATATCAGTGAGTTTCCGAGTCCGCAGCCAGATTTTGGTCATAGGAAACGTGGGACACCCTGCAAGTATTATCCTGTCCCTCACAACTTCAAGCCGGATTGAGTAAACCCGTTGCGTCATGGGGCTCGTCTACCTCTGAGGCATCCCGTATCCCGGCTGGTATTCCCTCTGCACCTTCCCAGCTGACGCCCACGCGGGTTATCATCGAGAGTCAACGAGAAAGGACAAAAACCCAGGGGTTTCCAGGGCCGGAGGCGGGTGACGCTGCGGGAGCCCTCCTGGTCCTTCCCGGGGTCTGGGACCGTGTAACGTTCACGCGCTACTCCGGCGTCGTTCACGTTACTTTTTGCCACATAATATATCAACTTATACGTCGGTTCAAGCTGTAACTTATGGTTGTGGTTGTGTGTTGTTGGTTTTTTAACTGTTTTTAATAAAGACGTTTGTATAAACAATGTCAATTTAGACATAACAAAGTGATTTACGGGTTTAGAACAGAAACATTTACATGAACGTGACATTAAATAACACTTCTCGCATTAGAGCATGACAGGATTAAGCTAATATAAAAATACCAAACGATTTAACACTGAAATCAATCACAAACGTTAGTAACTAACTTAAACTTGGTAGTGACGCAGTGGTTCTCAAATGGGGGGTACTTGAAGGCACCCTAGGGGAACTTAGCATCAATTCAAAAATCCTTTAAAAAGTGATTTAATAAATATTCAATAATATAAGTGTAAGTTCTTAAACTGAATTGCATATATTCTATAATAAATCAGACACTGACGGCACAGCGCTGTGTATTACATTGTTTTTTCAACCCACAATGCTTTGCACTGGTCAGGAGGTACTTGGCTGAAAACAAATTCCACAGGGGTACATCACTGGAAAAAGGTTGAGAACCACTGGTCTAACGTTGCAATGCACTGCTGATAACCGGAGCGACCTGTCTGAGGCCAAAGCAGCTAATGTCACAACAAGAGATGTTAGACTTGGGATTTGTTTTTTAAGTCCTCAAACAGGTTGAAGAAACAGGTTGAAGTTGCTCTCTCCCACTACACATATAACTGGCAGAGAAGCAGTCTAGACATGAAACCACCCACTGGCCTATATCTCCAGCTTTTAGGATAAGGTGTATGAAGGAGTTGGGAGGGAAAAGGCTTCTGTTCTAATGAAGAATTCAGTAATGACAGTGAGGAGTGAAGCATGGAAGTGAAGAGCCCAACCCTCTTGTATGCCCCACGTGTTGTCAGCATTCCGGCAGCAACATGCTGTGTCAAGACAAACTCCCCAGTCCCATAGTCAAACCTCTAATTTCCACCAGCTGCAATAATCTCTCCAGATGCTGAGCTAAAAATACAAAGAGGAGGCTGGACGACTGAACTGCACGTCCACATTAGCAACAAATCCCCAGGTGAAGGTAGCTTGTTTCCAAAAAGGGAAATTGTTCAACTAAGACAGTGGTTCTCAAACTGTGGGGCGTGACCCTCTAGTGGGACGCGGAGGTATTACAGGTGGGGCGCAGAGGAGAGATGCAGATTCTTTTTTTTTTTTAATAATCCTTTATTAATCCCACAGTGGGGGAATTATTCTCTACATTTTACCCATCCTTAGTAATGAAGGAGCAGGGTGCTGCTGTGAAGCTCTGGGGCTTAGGTGTCTTGCTCAAGGACACAAGGAAAAACAGGCATGGAACCGGCTACCTTGTGGTTTCAGGACGACCACTCTCTCCATGAACATGATAACTTTACATAGTACAAAAGTACAAAGTACAAGGACATAAAACGTCATTAATAAATACATGGAGAAATGCCTGTACTTTCATGTAAATGGCTACGTTACGCCGTTAACAGGTTACGCTTGCACGACTCGCCGATTCTTGGCGTTTTGCTAAAAGCCTTCCTCCGTGAGATCTCCGTGAGGTCGTCTTTTCTGCTGTTGCTTCTCTCAAAACATAATACAGATCTAAGCTCAACATTGAGCATGAATTGAGAGCGGCCGTATCAAATCAACCCTGTTTTAAAAATATGTGTAGAGGAAAGCAGCTCACTGCAGCCACTAATACTGATACAACGTGATGCTCAGACATCTGCACTCATTTTGCAGAGGTTGAACATTATTGTTATTATCTTGAAAATATATTTAGTGCAAAACAGGTTATTTGCAGCCACAATAGGTAATTGTTTTGCCAAATATTCGTTATTTTTTGCAGAGATAGAACTTTATTTGCATTGTTCCAACAAAGTGATTGCACATGTTATTAGTTTTTGTCTGATGGAGCAATCTGGTTTACTTGAAAGGGATTTCAATTTTCTTTATTCTATTATTTGAAAAAGCACGGATGGAGGAGTCACAAAAAGTTGGGCCATTTTGTTACAATTGTGTTGGGGCGGTGGGGCCCGAACATTTTTCTTCCACCAAAGTGGGGCGTGACAGAAAAAGTTTGAGAACCACTGAACTAAGACAACCAAAGGCTTTCCATTAATTATTGACAATTATGACTAACTTGGCAAACACATTTAGCTGTCCAAATATGACAAGTAGGAGAATTTGGAGCTGTGAATGTCTTGCGTAAGACTTGGGGAGTTATAAACTACAACAAAGAAGTATTATTTTTAAGGCGGGGGGGGGGGGTAAAGGTTAGGTTGGGATGGTGAGGATTTCCCTACTGTCATAAATACCAGAATTAATCACGTACAAAAGAAAACAGTGTCAGTTTTGTTGGAATTACAACCATCAAAGCTTTTTAATCGTTTAACATGTGAACAACCTCAAAACCACAGAAGCAGGAAGTACAAGCAACAAAAGTTACAGTCATGTATTATCTGCAAAACATAGGAATGATATAGAGGAAATATTTAAATATGCATTCAAAGTGTGATTTGCCTCCCTTTTGATCCTTAAAACAGAGTCTTGTCCAGCATGTATGGTCCAACTAAAGTGGGAGCAACTTTCTAGTCGGGTGAAACAATAGTTTAACAAAAAAATCAAACTCAAGGTTCACTCACTAGCTTCTTTTTTTTGTGCTTTCAACTGCATCTCACAGACTTCCTCAGCATAAGACAAGCTAGTAGGTGGGGATTGACGAGAGATTTTTAGATCAAACTTAATAAAGTCTTTATACTGTTAGTTGTAATAAATAGCTTAATTAATGGTTAATCCCTTGCCTTGTACGAATCCCTCGCCGCTCTTTATTTATTTAGATGGTTTATAAGAAAGTAAACACTTGTAATAAACTCATTGATTACAACTTATAATCTATTTGCTATGTATGCTCTACTTAGAAAATAGTACCCAAAAGTTCATTTCCGGCTTCATCCATGGTTGTCCCTGCTCTAACATGGCTCTTAATGCACGTCATTATTAAACTAAACCAAAACAAAAACATATCACTGTCCAAATATCACAACCAGTACTAAATATCAACAAGAAGACGCCAGAATCAGTAACAAATATACAATATCTATCACCGTAATATTGATTTTTTTTTTTTAATCATTTTGAGTGTACATGCAGCCCATCGTTTAACTAATTCCCTTTCGAAAGACAGTGCCTCAGGTTTAAAAAGTGCAGCAGTGGGGGGGTTCCCTTTAGACAATCGTGGCCTTGTAAAGGTCCGTCTTGCAGTCCTTGCCCTCTGGTGCGTTGCGGCCGTTCTGGGGCATCTGGGTATTCCTCAGCTTGCTCTGGCACTGCCGCAGCTCAGCGACGTAGCCCTGGAAGCTGAGGCTGAGCTCGGAGTCCTCTCCCTGGGACGGTTCGAGCGGCGCCTCCTCTAGATGAACCCCGTCCACGTCCATCGCCTCCTGGACCTCCTGGACCGCCTGTGCAGCGTCGGCTATGTCGGCGTTTGGGTCCGTTCCTTTCTCTGTGCACGAGAGATAAAGACAGACATGGAAGATTTAAGACGAGTCGATGCATCGTGGACGGCCATGGTCTGTTTAAATAGTTATGAGCGTGGTCACAATGAGTCATCTCATTCACATGTCACGTCCTCATTTAATCTATTGTTTATATCAATGTATTGATGACTGCGGCTTTAAATGAGCAAATTAAAACAGGCAAACAATGTTAATTTTACAACTTAAAATATATTTTTTCTATAATGGGGACTAAATACAAACACAAAACATTGTTCCATCTCTGTGCAGCTTTGACTCACGTGAAGCTGCGGCCGATCAGAATGCCTGATGAGCAGATGCTTATCCTGACTGTGTGAGACTTCAGAGGATCTACGGATTGGAGACTGTCACCCATGACGCGGCTGCACATGCATTTTAACTCTACGCCGCTCAAATGAACATTTAATATGTGTGTAATCCGACAACTGTATAGGCTGTGTAATCTGGACAGCTGTTGTCAAGAGAGAAAACAATGACATAACTGCTTTAGCTCAAACTTGCTGAACTCGTTTGCCCAATCATGGGGAAAAAAAGTGAAGAAAATTGCAACAGGATTAAATTAATTATTTCATAGACTTGTTGTCACATGCGGTGGATTTCAACATTACCACTTGTGCTTTTTTTTGTTTCTTTTACAATTCAGGGCTGCATGACCTCATCCGACACAAGCACTATCTGCACTTTTTTGACGACTGTCTTCAATGTCTTTTTTTAATCTTTTTTATATTTATCTTATTTACTGTATATTGTGTGTGTATAAGTACGAAGAGCAAAGTGAAACCGGAGTCAAATTCCATGTATGTGCAAACGTACATGGCCATTAAAGCTGATTCTGATTCTGAAGTTAATGAAACCTTAAAATCACACGTGTTGGCCATAAGGATCCCATCTCATGCCAGTGCACTCAGGTGCCGAGGAAGCAGAGTTCCTGGGATGCAGGACTGATAAACTCTCCCCTCCTCATGTGAACCCTGTGGCCCCTCAGACTGTAAACACAGAGGCCCGCGTGACACAAACACAGAACTTCTCCTAACTCTGCCGACTGTGATTCACTGCTGTTCGGTTCAGATGTAAACACAGCCTGTGAGCTCCAGCAGCTGACCTTTCACGGACCCTCAGCCGAACAGCGACGGCTGATGGGATCCCGAACCATATCCAAGGATTTTTCAGCAACTGCCCAGGTCTTTGCCTGACGTTCGAGGACATGATCCTTACGTGTGTCGTGGCGTTGATTATAATGTAATCGAATTGATGATGCATCAACATAAATCTCTATCACAGGGTTTTCCCGCAGGATGTGATTTATTGGCGCTGGTATGCAGAGTGGCTAGATGACTCTTTTTCGATAAATTGGGATTGGTGGAACTAAAAACGAATTGTACTTTCGACGTCATAAATGTATTCATCCATCCTTGAACCCTACTCTCATCCACTCCCTGCACCCGTGGTTCCATACCTGGGTATAGGGACCCCTGAAGATGGATTTGACGGGTTAGCTACACAAGCTACATGCAAAACACAAGCTACATGCAAAAGTAAAAATCACTTCTTGGCTCAGGTCTTTATTACTCGTTAACCCATGTCAGCAACTTCCCTTCTTTATAAAGGGTCCCAAGTAGGACTGCAACTTATTATTTGCTTAAAAGATTACTTGGATACATTTTCAAAATAGTTGACGATCCCGCTGTAACCATTAAGCCACCATAGCACTAGTGCTATTTACAATAAATGTCTCAAGAGAGATAGTTCAAATAGTTTGCATGCTCCTGTGTCTCTGGAAGATGGGAAACCCCAGTGAGATGTATTTGTTTTAAAATCTATGGATCAATCTGCACACCTTGCTTTCTCTACATTATTTACCCAAAACCGTTCTCAAACATGTTTTCACTGTCCAAGCTTGCTCACGCTGCTATGACGCGGAAACACGACACGTCACCGTGTCTCGGGTGGCGAGTCTTCGCCAGCAGCCGGGGTGCTGAGACAAGACCAGCCAGACTGGAACTGACCCAGCAACAGTTCTCACTGAGGATCAAAGATCCACGTCAAGCCCTCCCCATGACCCCCAGATGGACGGTAAGGCTGGCCCAGGGTCAGAGGCTGCCGTCTTTGAGAGCTGACACAGAGACACGATGGGGAGACGGGCCTGAGGGGAAACTGAGCCATATGGTCCCTGCGGTCAGATGTACTGCTGCGACATTACAGAGCATTTTTGGGAAATAGCCTGGGCTGAGAGTGGATGTCCCATTTACTCCCAGGAATCCTTTAATCTTCTCGTATGGGCCAAACCATTCCTCTCAATTAAAACCCCCAGCAACTAACCTGCCCCTGGATGTGTAGAGGGGAGCAGGAAACACATGTTCAACATAAACTCGCTGACTAAATTTGTAATATTTAGCACTAAACTATAAAAACTCACAAGTGAGTTCAAAGCAGTCATACGAATGGAGTTACACTGTGTGATGTCGCCCCCTAGTGGGCGTCCGTATCCCCACCAGCCCGGCCTGCTGGCCCAACGCTTGGCAGAGGGAGAGGTGATTACAGCCTCGGTTAGGAAATGATCGCGATAACAACAGGGCAGCAGTTCTCCGTTCTGGTCCTCTGGATACAGACCAGAGGCCTTCTGGGTTTTATTGTAACAGTCTAGTTAGGGGATAATTTACACTTGATATGCCAAGTAAATGCAAATACCTGTAGGGCTAGAAGTACTCTGCGTACTTTAAACTACCCCTAAGAGTTTTAGATGCAAATGCTCATACTGATGTTTGGGTATATATATTTTTTTTTAGTACAAAACTAACTCTACCCCCTAAAAATAAATCTATAAAGCAATGCTTATGTGCTCCTTAAAATGCATTTATGATGACTGCAGTACAATAAAGAGGAAACAAAAAAGTCCCAGTGTTTAAAAAATAACGGTATCTTATTGCTCTAAGCAACATAACTTCATATTAAGAAGATGCATCTGGACTTTGCCCTCTGCCTTTCTATAGTGCTTTATTATTCATGGCATAGTGGCAGTGGGGTCTGAGGAACCTGCTGATCCACCTCAGCAGTAAGTATTTATTCCCTTGGAACAGCAGAGGGCGTCAGTCTAACACACAAACAGAAGAGGGACGTCTGCAACTGCTGAAATCCAGCAGATTGAGGCAGTAAAAGAGCATAATTGCTACTGAACCATTGTTTACTTGCGTGGACCGGCGGCCTTTGCCTTACTCCGTGGGTGTTTATCTTATTATTAAGCCCGTGAGCATGACTTTCCACCAGAATTCAAAAGTAACAACTTCATAAAGTCTCTAAAAAAGTGGAGGCGTGTTAACTCGCTTTGCATATCCATGTTTGCAGACCCCTCACAGCTTTACCGCGGTGACAAAGCAGAGTCAGAGATAGAGAGGCCTGAATCATAGCTGTTTCTATTTTAGCTGGTGGGAAGAGAGGGGGAGAGACGGAGAGATGGAGAGAAAGAGGCTTGGAGATGGATGAAAACCAGCAGCGACAGTTTCTATCTGTAGCTCAAGTCAACTCATGGATAAGGTTACCATGACGCCCAGTGGTGGGAAGAATCAGGCGGATGTACTTAGCAACCAGAAAAGAGGCGCGAGCCTGCGGAGGAGCTTCCATCCTTCCTCATCGTCTCGTGCACACACACCTTTCATTAAAGCCTCGCTATCAGCATCGATGAAGGGCTTTGAAGTGCAAGAGACTCGTCAGCTGTGTGGTTGGAAAACATGTAGCGTGATTGTTTTCTCTTTCTGTAGAGTTCACAGGGTTTTTAAAGAAGGTTTCCTGGGATTTTCGTTGAAGCCAAGAACCAAAAAACATGTTGCCTCTGATTGGATATCTGAAAACAGAATATTCCTGGCAACTCTGAAAATGTCCAATGTAGAAATAAAAAAACCATCACCATTACAAATCAATTCACCACTTGATTGTTTACCTTATGTCAGAAACAAACACAGTGGAGGAGAGCGGGAAATTACATGGAGGGGGAAATAGAAAATGAGATCCATCTGCAGGAGATGATGTTGATGATGATGATGATGATGATGATGATCCAGCACTCTATACACAAAGAGTCAACACACAAACGGCCAAGCTTTGAAAACACAAGTTTAAAAGAGGACGCACTTAAAAAAAAAGACCCACAATGCCACGCTGAGGCAACACACAACAGAGCAGTGACCCCCATCGAATAACAATACACCAAGCAGGCGGACCGAGCAGCTTTTTAACGACGCCGTACAAACACGCCACACTGAGCTATCTGAGCAAAGCACACACGGCGAGCGGCGACACCCTGGAACGAGCACACACACACACACACACACACACACACACACACACACACACACACACACACACACACACAGAAAGGTACAAAGGAGTGGGAGCTGATGAGAGGAGGAAGCCACAAGACAAAAATGAGACAGAGCTGACGGAGAAGGGGAGGAGGCATGCGGAGGAGGAGAGGTGGCGGCGGCGGAAGAGGAGGAGGAGGAGGAGGAAGAAAACTGAGCTCACAAACGTGTAAAAAGACAGACGAGAGTGATTTCCAATTCTAACATTTATTAGATCTACTCAATCACAGGTACAGAGTTTATTGGCAGTGATTATCTACAACAGGCATCTAGAGAGGGAGTGAATGACCCAGATAGAGAATGACAAGCAATTCAACAATGTCACCAGAACTAAGGAGCACTTGTTCTCCAGTGACTAATTATTTATGGCATTGCTCAATTTGCTGACACCATTTAATGACTCACAGGTTTGAGAGATTACAAAAGGAAGGAAAAAAGCTTTTTGACATTGTTGCATTGCTCTTAACTCGAGGTGGTGGGATGGAGAGGAATACAGTATTTATATTGTACCGACTGTTCGCAGTCGCAGGTCCAACACTGTAAAACAATTGTGTGGGTCTGGTTTGCTACGATGTTTTCTAATTGTACATAATGAACCCACATGCCAGGAAACACAGCTGCTAATCGCATCACTTTCAGTTGTTCTGAATTCATCGACTACAGTACTGTCAAAATATTGATCTAATATTAATCTGTATGCACTGTGCATATATTGTTAATATTCACAAGCTCTGCAATCAATTACATCTGCATTCTCATGCACCCCAAACTACAAAATAAACTGAATATCTAACTGGAATGACCTAATCCCAGTCATGTGGCGAAACCCAACAATTCGTGGTGTAAGTAAACGTTACTCACTGAACAAAATATACACATCCCTATTTACAAGACGATCAGAGTGTAATTAAGATCAATCACACACATGCTTTGCGGAGTATAATCAAACAAATCAGTTTAAATGAATGGCAAACTGAGAAAGAGTCAGGATCAATTTGTCATTAAAGTGCATCAGAGTCAGTGTAGAGGGAGTTTAATCATGGAGGTGGTCGGGTTGAGACCACCGGGGAGAGAGCGCACACATGCACATACCACACACACGCAAACACACGGAGCACTGGTTTGTTACACTGTAGCAGTACCTGAACTGGACTTTCCCTCTCCACCTGCGTCTTGAGACGGAGGGCAGTGTGGTGGCGGGGTGAAGTTGGCTTCGGGGAGGCTGCTGTCGAAGGACGGCATGAGGGACGGTGATGGAGGCATCAGGGTGCTGTTGGGGCTGCTGATGTCGCCCTCCCCCACCAGAGTCAGGTCGCTGTGGGCGTCCTCCTCGACGGTGCGGAGGATCGGCCGGGTGTCCAAGGGCCGGGGGATGGGGGAGAGGTGGGTGCCAAAAGTTGGGTGGCGAGGAGGGGGCATCAGGCACCGCCTGGTCCCGGAGTGTCCGTTGGCACTGGAGCTGAGGGAGGAGTCCAGGCTCTCCGAACGGAGGCCGGCGGTGAGGGCCCCCCGCGAGGAGACGCCGTTCTCCCGGCTTGGTTTCAGGCCGCCGGGGGTGGAGCAGGCCAGGTCAGAGGAGGCGGAGCAGGAGGAGGTGGGTGGGGTCAGACGCAGGAAGTCGGGAAGCACCAGGTCTTCTTTGCTCAGGAGTCCTCGCTGGTCGTTGGCTCGGGTGCTCTGCGCCCGGCTCAGCAGCTCAAAGAATTCTGCAACAAAAAAAGATCAAACAAGTTCCCTTCACTTAAACTGTCCACAAAGGGGAGCGCCTGGAAAGACATGATGAGTCGAGGGTTAACATTCGGCGTAGTGGCCTCACACCTGACAGAGAAAATAACCCTCCAGAGCTGCCAAAGATATCGGTTAGTCCCGAGGCAAAGCAAAGCAAAGCTAAGAAATCCACCAATAAGTCAGAGAGAGAAAGAAAGACAAGAGGGATTTACCTTCAGCTTCATCTATATTAATCTTTTTCTGTTTTCTCTTTTCCCCTGGGAGTGCTGAGTCTGGTCCACTTGCTCTCACAGAAAAGTCCTTTGGTGTTGACCTCTCATCTCCCTGCAGATGCAACAATAACAATGCACTCTGTTAGGGGATGGAGGGATGGGGGTGCATAAAGGGGAGGCTAAGCATGAGCTGCCAAGCACCCTAGTGAGCAGAGTGTCTGGATTTACTGACACCTCATGTATAGATGAGCCTCGTCCATCTGTCGGCTCTCTGTGTCTTCCCTGACCTCGCTAGACCGAGTGCTATCTGCCTACATAAAATAACTCAAGCATGGAAAGTGAGCATGTGAGTCAGCCACAGGCAGTGTTAGGGCAAGGAATACAAACAAAACAGGAACCCACCAATTTAAAGCACGTCAAAGAGCGTACATGTGAATAAAGATGAATGAGGGCCACTAATAATGACACTGAATGTTGCATAGGCAGCGCAGCAGTGGAAAGGGACCAAACACCACACCGGGACTTTAAAGGACACACACAGGAGAGTAAAGATGTCGCGAGTACTTACTGTGGCAGAAAAACTTCGACTTGGAGGGTGGTTTTTTAGGGAGGAGGCCTTAGATTTGTCTATTTGAAGACAAAGAGAGATGCACAAGAAAATAAATCATCAGGCTGAGAAATCAAAGAGGAGAGAATGAGACAGGAGGAGGGCATTTTAGACATAATAAACCCACGGAAGAAACTGATGTTTGCAAGTTCCAGTAGGGGAAAAAAAAATTCTCATATCCATTTAAAATGTTTGATGGTCTTACCTTTCCCTGAAGCTGCCGGGTCGATTCGCTCCAAAACAACTCGTAGGCCATCCAAGCTCGATATGGGGGCGCCCAGGTCCAAAGGCTCAGTTTCTCCGCTCTGAAAACCAAACACAATTTGATGGTCAACACGTCAGAATCTTCACCTGCAGAAGTCTAAATACACAATACTTAGTATGTTGAGCACAAGGCCGATATTTGACTTCACGAGCCCTTGTTTAATTTGTGAACTATTCTCCAGCTCTGGACTACTGTATAATACAGTTATAATGCCTGAAAACCCACAGGACGGAAATAAATCTTCTTGCAGGGGCTTAGGGGAGGAGTTGGCATGTTTAAGGAGTGTCGTCATTCTTAATTATAGCCCCGGTGCTCCATCTTCCGAGGCTGGGCTGAGTCAGAGAGCTAACCACCGTGTAGAGATGGAAAAGGATGCGGTCGCTTCCCTCCCCTAACCATGATGCTCCACCCTGTGGCACTGTCACACACTACACAGGAGCTTCAAAAGCATTACGGCCATTGTAGCCACCGGGGACGACTTACTACTTTGGCCACAAGATCGCTGAGGTGGAGGCCATATTTGGCCACCACGGGGCGCAGGACCTCAGTGACTGGTTTGGTAGGTTTGGCTTTAAGCCCCACGGAGCGGTTAATGGGTACCAGGTCCAATCTGGGAGCCGAGAGAGAGCACAAGTAAATGTCAGCACAGACATGAAAGCATAGACAGAATATGCTGCTTTCAAAAGAAACTGACAGATCCGGCAAACTTTGATGAATTATTCATACCTAAACAGAGTCCGCTTCTCCACTCTCAGCTCTCGAGAGCTGAGGGTCATGCAGTCTTGGTCCAACACCAAAGGCTATGAGGGGGGAAATGAAACTGCCCATTAGCAACACATAAAGCTCCAGCAAAAATAAATAAAAAAGACTGCACACATTGTCCACTTTAATCCTCAGAAATCCTTTTAATTATTTTTGGTTGAATTCCCCTTTTTACAGTTCTCACAATGATAAATAAAGCATGTGTAAATGGTAAATGTATTTGTGCAGTATTTACCAAAACTTTGATTTATATCAAACAGAGGGTTGCATCAATTCATTAAAGAGGAGCTTGCAGCAGTGCTCTGCTCTCTGATCTTTTAGCAGCAGATGTTTTTAGCAATCATCAGTAGTTTGCCTCCCTCACCTTCTCCCCTCCCACCAGGAAGAGGTCCACAGCAGCAATGTTGATGCTAATGCTCTGGCAGAGCTCTTGCAGGACTTCCCTTATGGAGGCACCAGGCCGAAGGCTGATCGAAGGGCAGGAACCGTTGGGCAGCATCACGCTGCAATGTTTGGGGGAACGCTCCCATGCTGAGTGGCGATTATCAGACTAAGGACACAAGATTTGAAAGAAGAAAAAAAAAAAAGAGTAAAGATCTGGATTATGGCTTTTAAAGTGTCAACGATACATAGTTTCAGTTGAAATTATAGCAAGTTTTTTGTTGTTCTCTCATTTATGCCATCCATAAACAAACAATGAGTGGGCTGACCAGTATAAGAAAAAACAACTGTGGCTTGTTACGCTGGCTTCATCAGACATAGGGCTCTGTGTTGCCATGGTGATCAGTCCAGAGGAATTTTACCTCAATCTTGCCAGCAGAGCAGGAAGTGGCCATCTCCAGACTGGTACCGGACGACAAGGAGCCCTGGGACTCCCTCCGCCCATTACTGCCCCAGTAATCTGCACAAAACCACAAAGAGGATGATGAATTCATGGCGATAAGACACATTAGCAAAGGACACAATATGTAACATCAAGACAGCGCCGAGCTGACTTATAATCGTTGTTTGACGCCACTAAATCTTCACAGGCGAAAAAGTTAAAGTCGTCACAGAAGATAGTTGCGATTAAACAGTAGGTGTTTCGTTAAATTATGGTGCAGCTACATTTAGTGAGACATTTATGTTGAAGCGTCGGTGTGATAGTAGGTTCAATTTAGCAAGAAATCACATGATAGAAATGGAGATAATTAAGATGGTAGCAGAACTGTGCCATCTGAAATGTTTTGTGGACCAGAATGACTACTTTCAGAGAATATTTACAAACAAAAAACGAGGAATGTTATTTATATATTCCACAAAGCTTGAACGTGTAAAAGAAGAAAAAAAATCAGAAAATGACATTGAAGTCAATTGGAGCCTTGAAAATAAGAAACTTTCAGCTATAATTTGACATTATAATACTAAAAATCTAATCTAATCAATATCATACTAACCTCATTTTGGTATTTTGCCACCTTTCAAACATTGGCCTCTAACTCTCTACGGTTTGTCAAATTGCCAGACTTATACTGTGTATGGATACTCTGAGGACTGCGGAGCAGCTGTGTTTCTCCGTGCCTCCCCCGCATCGAGTTCATGGCAACGCCGGAGCTGGCAGCGATTTTGGTGTCTTGTTCAAGGACACATGAGCACTTTGGAAATTTGCGTGTTGCAAAAGCCTTAAACTTAAACCAGAAAGCATCAAATTCTTACCGAGGTTAATGTCTCCTATGTCCTTCTTCTTCGGACCCTTCCCAAAGCTCCTGTTGCGGGACCACGAGAAGAAGATGCCGCGTTTCTTGTCAGCGCTCTCATCCCTGCTGTCTTCATTCAGTGACCTCCCTGACCTCTGCTTTCTGGCCTCCTGTTGGTTGGAGAACAAAAACTAAAGATTGGTACTGCTCGTACTGGTATGACGAGCGATGCCCGCAACGTTGTTTTCCATGACCAGTGGCTTTGATACAGTCAGAAAGCAATGGTGGCACCTTTTTGGGAGTGGAGAGGGCAGAGCGGTCAGAGCTGGCACTGTGCTTCGAGGGCGCGGGACTGCAGGGAATCTGGTAGGGGTCCGGCAGGGATCGGCCATCCACCTCGGCACACATGCACTCTTGGTAAAGGGAGGACTTGAGGAATCGGGAATAACTGTCAAACTTCATCAGGTTGAAGATCTGAAGATGGAAAGAGTGGGTGTTTGTAAGTCAAATAAAACAATGAAAGTGATGGTGAGGGAGAGGTGAGATACACAAAGAGACACATCAAGGTCAGAAATAAGGGAGAGAGGAAGAGAAAATGACACATAGACAGAAACAAAAGAGAAGAAATGACTAGCATTAACATATGGTTACAGTTGACGTTATAGCAGATCTTAACAGTTAGCACATTATCATGCTTGTGTGCAGGCAGAAAATATGCAGATCTCTGACTGCATGTTGATGTGTCAGTGTGTACAGTGCACGCTAGGTTCTCTGTGGGTGTATGCCAGTTTGTGTTTATCACTCTTGCAAAAGCTCAGAGCCCTTTCGTAAACAAACCCAGATGGCCACCGGAAAAAAAACAATATGCTCGTGCAAAGTGACTAAAGGCTAGATGAGAACCAAACCCCCCACTGTCAAGAAAAATGTCTCGATCTTCAGTGTTCATACGTATGAACACTGAAGATCGAGTGTGTATGTCGTACAGATTGTAAAGCCCTCTGAGGCTATTACAGCTATATTGGGCTCTACAAATGAAATAGAAATTGAACAATGTAAATACATTCGAAAGTCTAAATTAACCAAAGACAGAGAAGTATTTTTAAAATTGCGTTAAGAGATGAGCTATAACTACAGCGGCTGTCTTGTTGTTACCTGTAGCTGCTGCGTCTTGAACATGTCGGGCCGTGGGGAGGTGAGGACGTCGTCGGCCAGCTGGGCTTGGCTGTCGATGTTGACCGGCATCGTGGCCTTGCTGGACAGGAAGCTGTTGTAGATCTCTCCGGCTCTCTGGGACAGCTGCAGCACAGAGGTTGGATGATGGAGAATTTTAAGAACTAACGATGTCGCCACATGTCTTCTTATGTAACGCTTTCATTGATGTATTTTTACATTTTTTTACCCTTTGTACATAAGTGATAATATTACTGTCGTTCTAACAGAGAATCAAAATCTTACGTTCTACATGCAGGTACACAAAGTTATGTTGACAAGGGGAGGTCAGGTTTGACTGTTTTATTTATGTGGATATTAGACAAATAGGTTGGGAACCATTCCAATCAGCGTATATGTTTGTAGCAATGGGAGTTGCCCCATACTGTGGACTTACCTGCTTTTTATCAGCTGCAGGGACATGACAGAAGTATTCGCAGGCCTGCCAGAACAAGATATTCTCCTCACTGAATTCTTTCTTGAGAAATTCCTGTGGAGACACACAGTAGGAGAGTTTCTATATGATCTCTAGCTCATTCCTTCCCGTCGCTCCAGTGCAATTGTTGTGGAGACCAGTAGTGAGGCCAGAAATGATCGGGTGTGATGTTGTGAACAAGACTGGTGTAAGTGTAGGCGAGGGATAGTGTAGGCGCACAGTGCAGCGCTGAAGGAAGGTGAGGAGCGAGGTGCTTCTGGGACGCCACAACTCAACGTCGAGCGCTCTGAAAGTGTTGTGGGCTCACTTCAAAAGACACATCTTTTATGTGGGAGGTAACATAAATGAGGTGCCCGTGCTCGGAGAGGTTGGACATTGAGAAACCGGTTCTGAATCGGTTCCAAAATAAACCTAGGATTTGTTTTAAAATTCTGTCAACTCTCCAAAGTCTGGCAATGATTTAGAGAGGAAAAAAAGGTGATTCAACAAAAAGTGATGACGCGTTGAAATAATTCTATTCACGAAGAAAGCTGGTCTAGTCTACTACCTGGACCAAGGACCAGGACCAAGTCGAGACCAGACCAGTGTGAGTCCCACACAACATGGAACATACAAACCAAAGACACTCCTCAAATTGATCTTAAAAGTCCACATTCCCACAGAAAACAAGAGAAGATTCCTTCATTTACCTCTTTTATTGCCATATATACTGTGTATGTGTGCAAGTATATAAGTGTGCCATGAGAAATGTCCTGATAAAAATAACCTAAAGGCATTGCAGAGGAGTATTTTATGTGTGGAAGTTCACAGTAATCAAGGTAACAAATAACTCAGACGATGCACAGACTGAGTAAAAACACGGGCAGCTCCGAGAAGTGACCTTCAAAAAGACCGACCTTGAGTGCTACAACACTAACACGATAAAGCACTACTTCAGAGTGAAGCCATTTCATTCCATAACGGGCAATCAATAGGTAACAGAAGAGCACTAAGCACAAGTAAAACAAGTGTAAAACTAAAGAGGATGTTTTTCTTTGTTGCTTCCACTACATTTTAGTTTCCTTTTCTTTTCAAATAACACGAATCACAACCAGGCTTCAACAAGAAACCGAATTAATGAGCAGAATCGCTAAAACCCAAACAACACACACAGTCTACTGCCGCTCGCCCACTTTTGTTTTGCACTTAAATCCTAAATCCGAGACGCCGAGACTTAGTAAAACGGGATTCAATCCATTTCGGAAAACTTTTAGTTTTCTTACCGAGAAGTAGCGCACACCCACTGGATCCTGGAGGAGGCGTTCGAAGCAGGCGGCCCAGCTGGCCACGCGCTGCTCCGGGACCCCTCGAAGGCTGCCTGCTCCTGGGAGACTGCCATTGCTATTCAGGCTGCTCTGGCTGCAGCATCCCTGCAACTGGACTCCACTGTAGTCTGCAAGACGGAGAGAGCACAATGCAAAATGTTAGCGGGCTCTAGTGTGAAAGGGTAATCCCAGCCAGAGGGACCGTTGGAGAGATTCTGCTATGGACCTTGCGGCCTTTTTTTGGGTGCTTTTGAGAAGGTAGACTGAGTTAATTTAATCCATGGAGGAAAACAGAGCTTTCATAAAAAAAAAAATATATATATATATATTTATTTAAGAGACATCCTCTTAGAAACCAACAAAACATATCCTGTCTTGTGTTAGTACACATCTCAAAAAAGCAGTTTTGGTGATCGTGGAAGCAAGAAAGCACAATAAAACAGCACATTTTTACCATCAGAATCGGGTGAAGGTGTTAATTACTTCACCTAAAACGCTCACTACAGTCTTTTCAACACTTTACTTCAGAGTACAGGGAATGACATATGAGTTGTCAGCAATCTAATAAAAGTCGTGATCCTGTTGGAGTTAAGAGAGGGAACAACTTGCCATAAAATGATCTTGACATAATGGGGAGCCAAAAGGTGCCGTATATCTGCACCGAGCATAATTGCAAAAAGGAAATGGATTTAGACTCTAAAGTGAAGGTCAAGGGAATTGCAAGGAAAGCTCTGCACTGTACCCATTTCTACATCTCCCATCGATAAATGTCACACACTAAGTGTAAGTCAAAGTTCAAAATATGTTACGGGGGAAGTGTGGAGAACAAGGCTAACAGATCTGATCGCATCCGACAAACAGCAGATGTCACTCGGTTGGTAAGAAAGGATCAGAGAGGGGGCAGCGAGGACAGAGAGCAGAATAAAAGAAGACAGAACAGAGGAGTTGAGGACGATTGGAGGGACACAAGGAGGGAGTGTGGGTGAGTCAACTAAAGTGGAGGCTTCGGCCAGCGCAGTACCTGCTATCATGGCAGCAGATGGCCACTTTACAGCTGTGAGGCCGAACACAAAAAAACAAAAGGGCCACGGTGAGATTTATAACACACACATTGCCGTCGTCATTCTGCTGAGAGTCAACTGGTATTAACGAGAGTGCATCTTTGCTGTTGAGAAAAGGATGCGCGCGAACATATCCTCATGTTGTCCGCCCGCCTGCACAGGAAGTAGGGTGGATTTACAAATAGGTGTAGTTCAACTGTGGTGAAATAAAAGCGCTGGAAATAGTTCACGACGTCACCAACAGCTGTTCAGTGAGGTCTTTCAGAATATTACTCAGATGGCCTCTACGTGACCTTTTAAAAACAGAGCGCATCTCAGTCTGAGGCGTTAGTCCAGCTGAATGAGTGTGTCCTTAAACTCGCAAGGGCTTCACGGTAAGCAGGAGAATTTGTGGGATTTGTTTTCTTACAATGAAGCCAAATGGCTGGTTTCCCCCACGGGCCTTTGGAAGTCCCTGTCTAAAGTTTGCTGACAAGCCATTTGTTTGGACTTGGGTTTAATGCATTAGGACGGAGGCTTTGGGAGACTTGTTCACCGCATTGTGTGCCGCTCGGTTAATGAGATTGGCTTTAGAAAGCAAACAGCCGTGCGTGTCTGATGCACATCCCCGCTGAAAGGAGCTGCCCTCCTCGCCGCAGCCTCGGTCAGCCTGTTAGCAAATGTTATTAAAAACTGCAATGAAAGGGAGGACCAGACAGCATGTGCACGCTAGCCCCGACTGTAACCCAAAACATGCTCGGCAAGCATCCTTTGTTAATTAGGCATGCTGCTGCCTACAGTGCATCATCCTCACTGGGTCTTTTTTATGAGACCTTTTCTGTTGAGCAGCTACAAAGTTCAGCACCGAGCAGAAAACGAGAAATTAAAATGAAAGACTCTGAAAAAGGCACCGCAAGCTGGACAAGATCAAAAAGCTTTGCCGTTTTAGTGAAAAGCGACGATTAAGAAAAAGCCTTCCGATCTTGTGACCCTTGCGATTTAATTCAGTTTTAGGAGTTTCCCTTAGACGGCTGGCATTCTTTTTTTTCCCACGCTTCACATCAAATGATCACATTAAGATTCTTCCAGAATCGTGTTTTAAAGTAGTAGGAACAAAGGAATTGTACTCACCGCCATCGGAGGAAGCAGCAGACTGAAAGAGAACAAAGGGAGACATGAGTGAGAGGCTGCCCTCATGACCTTCTGTGCTGAGACAAGAAACTGAAGATAGCAGTGTCTCTTCAGGCATCCCACCAGTCGCTCTGAGGTGTGGGTCCTTGTGGTTTGTAAGTGAGAGTGTGTGCATGTGTGTGTGTGTGCGCTACTGGGAAAGGGTTGGATCTAGGGTCCTTACACAAGGCCATCAATTTGTCAGTGGGTGGACCCCAGGCCTCTACCACACACAGCTGTTCACACCTCCACACCAGGACCCACCCTTCGTTTTATATTATGCTCTCACAAACAAACACACACACTGTGCATTCCTGCTAACTGCAGTCACAAAGATCAGAGCTCATCAAGGCAGAGCTACTGGAGAGGCCTTCGCTGGCTATAATGGTCCTCTATTCACTTGCTAATTCAAGCAATCGGGGGTGTATGCATGTGAAGACGGCCATGAATAAAAAGGCAAACAGCACAACCCCCCCCACCCCCCCGCCTTGCTGGCATGGCAATTTGAAGTTTCATAATTGGGTGTAATTATAGAAAAGGAATAATGCTGGATAAAGACACCACCTGTGTTTGATCTTACGATGGATCAACAAATATTTTCGTGGCAACATTTCAGTTTGAAATCCCTGCCTCAGCTTTGGGCTTCTCTTAAAAACCTGTTAGCATCCTTTTGGTGAGGCTGATGAAGATTTAAAGCCCGAACTGTGGAGCTGCTGTCGTAAATACATTTAAATGCAGGGGAGGATATGAGAGGCGCATCTTAGGGTTTGGTCCAAGAACACAAGAACAAAACAAAAAACACGGCGCGTTGGAGGATTCATCTGAAAAGGGGAGACTATTTCCAGACGAGTGTTTTCTGAGCTGCCACTTCAAAGTGTGAATATCCAAGGCTGATAATGCGGCTAAACAAGGCTCTTAATGCCAGGCTGGTGCCTCGGTGGGAGCAGTACATACAGTTTGTACTTTAGTGCAATTGCATAATACTGGCCTGCAAAGCTGCAACGTCACAGAACAATGGAAAGGAACGGAATGAAGCTGTGAATTTAAATAGCCGTTTTCAGCTCGATCAATCGGCCGAAGAACACGCTCAGACGCATTGTGGAGCGGCCCATTCTTTATCGTCTTTGTTGGTGCTACTGTCCGTCCCGGAGGCCGGGGACGTGACCGCGGGGCCATGTGCGCTGACGTGATGCCCCGTTCCATTTTGGGAGAGACCACATGTAAAAGCTCTATCAGACACAGACCGCTGGAACCACTAATTGTCTGTCACGGCCTCTTTACAACTCTGCTGCTGCCGAGTCCAACCCCATGTAGTCAACACCCAAAAAAGCCACCCCATCTGTGGTGGCTAGCATGTGTACAGTAATCATGGGTGGGTAGGAGGAGGACCAAACAGAACAGAGAAGAACACCCACTCCATCACCATCGGTCTGTCCCTTTTGGGTCTAAAAACAGCTAAACCTCAAACCTTAAATATATACACTGAGCGCTTTCCTTTTGAAAGAAGCAGACAGACATCACACAACATGACGTAAACTTTGGTTTCGAACAAAGGTCTCCAGGCGGAGGCGTACGATTTGGTGTATTTTCCTACTCTCCATTCTTTTGGGAGTAAAGACTACTTTCCAAACCTATGTATGGGAAGATTTGACTTCTATGGTGACAAATGGGATATATATCCACTTCCTCTCATTCACAGACATGTCATAATGAGTGGGAGAGGTAAATCATAATGCTCTTGACACAGGTTTTATGCAACATCTCGTCATTTAAAGCAAGCTTGTGTCAGAGGAGAATTATGTTGATGACAAATATGTCTGTATAGGTTGGTATGCAGGGGGAGGTATCCCAACCAACCCAGGATGAGCAAGAATCTTAATCACGTAACCACTGCAGTTTTTTTTATTGATTTTTTGGTGATCATCACGCAGTAAAAGTTGTTTCTTCTTCTATTGGTATACTCTTGTGGGATTGATTTTTATATTTTGCTGACTGAAGTTAGGCTTGTATTTATTTGCACCTGTTATCCCTCAAATCTGTAACCGGTGAAATGATTGTTCCTAAAAAGCTATTTATTTCATTTTGAATGGATTTGAGTTTTATTGTTTTGAGTCTTTTGTTTTCAACTCAAGTGTTGTATCACGTGTGGCAGTTTGTTTTGTTAATTTAATTGACATTATCGTGATATAGATACACATAAACCTGTTATAACACGATAGAAGCTCTTGGCCATATTAGATTACACACAATTGTTTTACATTTAGCTAATAGCAGCTAATGATTATTTCAACTATTGATTAATTTGTTCATGAATTCGTTATTCTTTTCTTCTTCAAATAATAGATACAAATTTTTATTAAACTATAAAATGACAGAATGCAAACACAATAAGTTTCCAATTATAGAAAACTGGAAATCTGGAAACAACAAATGTTTGGTTGTTTTTCTTGATAAACAAACTAAATAGATAAATGCATTGTTGTTTGATCAAGTACTTACAAAGAAAATGACATTGTGATCAAGGATCACATTTGTAAAGGTTGACACGGTGTTGTTTGTATGTGTGTGTGTGTGTGTATGTGTGTGTGTGAGGCTGCAGGGATTAGACCACACACACCCCTCGTTATTACTTCCTCGCCCACAAGTCCCCTGCAATGAGGCACCCCGTCGCCTCTTGTCCACCTTCCTCAGTTGACACCTCTGGTGACGAGCCGGTCCACCATGGGTGGCTCTGTGGTACTACAGACCCGCTTTGATCCTATTCATATACGGCTGAACTGCAGAGATCCCATTTCACAGCTGGAATCCCTCTGAAAGCCGTCCACGTTAGAGGCCGTTATCAACCAAATGGACAAAATTCAAATTCCAGTCCAAGCGGAGCCAGGGTACTTTGGCTCTCCAGTTGGAAAATACTCTCCCAGCTTTAGTGTGGTACAGCCTCCACGCCGTGCAGTCTGGCATCCCCGAGACTCCACATGCTGAAGGAGCGTAGAAGATCCAACCGAGACGGACTCATGTGTGATCTGTAAAGTGAGCCGCCGCGACAAAAGCACACTTTCACCCACCGGCGTCGAACCAGTGGAAGGACAGGCCAACTTTACACAAATGCTAATGTCACCCATTACCACCTCTCACAGAGTGTATTATTTCGGATCTTTTTAAAAGTGATTTATATTACCTTTTGGGCTTGTTTAGGCATGTTCCGTCCCTCAAAAACTGGGTTGAGATGTACCCTGCTCAACACTTCACCACGGTCAGATTAAAAAAAAAAAACGATGAAAAAAAAGTCTCTGCTAAACTTTTACACAAGTCCAGGCTGATTCTAGCATCCCGCAAACAAACAACCGTGAGTCCCCACCACTTCAAACAGCTGTTCTGAGAGGTAGAGAGAGGAGCACCAACGAGGGAGATTAATGAGAAAAGCAGCTGACTGAACAAAAGGAGTCTCCCGGCTTCGTACGGAGGAGGAAGAGGAGGCTCGCTGGGCAAACCACAGTTTACTTACAGTGTTGAAGTTCCAAGTCCTCTTGAAGGAAAGTCTCTTTTTGAGACTCATTGTTCCCTGGTCTGCTACACGAGGAGCACACAGACAGATTGTGTGTGTGTGTGTGTGTGTGTGTGTGTGTGTGTGTGTGTATGTGTGAACGCATACCTGAACATTCCCCACCCAAAACTCCGCAAACCATGTCTGTACAAGTCAGAGAGAGTGAGGAAGAGAGGGAGGGAGGGAGAGGAGGAAATCTGACAAGGTACTGGACAGAAAGAGAGAGGAAGAGGAGGAGGAGGAGGAGGAGGAGAAGAAGAGGGGGGTTGAGAAAGAGGAAAGAAAGATCCCCTTACGCCGCAGCTGTTGCCATGGCAACGCAGCCGACAATACATACAGCCTCTGCCACAGTGGCGTGAAGGAATCAAATGAATTAACCTCCCCGCTTTGTTCCACACACACATACACACACACACACACACACACACACACACACGTCCATGTCCAAACCACAGAGTGGCCTTCCCCCTCTTCTGTTTCCAGTTGGGGCAGAGAGAGAGAGAGAGAGAGAGAGAGAGGTAGAAGAAGAAGAAGAAGAAGAAGAAGAAGAAGAAGAAGAAGAAGAAGAAGAAGAAGAAGAAGAAGAAGAAGAAGAAGAAGAAGAAGAAGAAGAAGAAATACCCGGTCCGTTTAAATGGAAACCAGATGAATTTTGTTTGAGCAAAATAAAAGTTTGGTCGCCTATGAGTTGAACTCTGAGCTTCGTTAGCCGCTGTCACAGAGCAGCGTTGCTACCCCCAGCATGTCGATTGTTTAGTTGGACGGTCTATTATTCTTCAAGCATCGGTGGCTCATTCGGAGGTTCTCCCATGGCACACGAGCTGACATTAAACGTCCTAATTTTCCCGTGAATAATGGATGGTTTTCCCAGTAGATTTCTCCTGTTTAATTGGGTTTTCACATGTCTATCACTTTGGAACTGGGATGTTCGTCATAGTTGCATGGTTGTGTCGATGACTCCAGAGGGTTATGTGTTCATGTATGTAATGGGAGAGAAGGAGTGATGGGACAAGGCCTCCTCCGTATGCTTCAAACACACTCGGTGGAACAGTCTACTTCAGCCCTGCACGTTTTGCCCTTTGACCTCCCTGAGGCGGAGCGTCCACCGCAGCCCATCTACGCACACATTACAAAGAGCAAAGCAATGTTGGAACTCTTCAAACCCCAAAAATGCCTCCAGGAGAAGCATTTTTCTCCCTCTTCATTCAGGTCCGCGAACAGAAGCGCCCGCTGCCACAAAGTGAATGGGTTCCACGTGAGCTCTGAGCCTCCACTTGAATTTAATCAATTCATAAAACCTTTGACAGGCTTTAAAGCCACAAACGAGAGCGCTGCTTGTCACAAGACCAAACTAATTGAATGTCAAGTTCTCCGGCAGCGCAGACGGAAAACAATCTAGGCCCAGCTATCTGTGGCAGACGACAAACTATTCCGTGACAATAACATCAGGAGAGACCCTCGCATGGAGGCCGCTTCCTTTCGAGGCAGAATGGGGCGAGGGTGCGGTGGCTGATAAGACCGAGGAGACATTTCATTCCCAACCAAGCGAGGAGGGCGGGGGAGAGAATTATGAAACACCCCTGACGGTATCTCAGTGAAGATAGTGGAGTCAGACAACCGGGTGTTTAATTTTCGGTGGTTTAAGAGGATCCAGTGTTTTTGACTGTGGGAACGTCTTGTTTGGCACAGCAGGTCTGTCAGACACTCACACAATCACATTAGCAAGGGTTGGATGAGGTCAGCATGCTTAAGCGATAGAAGGCGGTCAGGAATGGTAAACAACACAAACATACTGTAATTAGAGTCCCCTTTAGATTCCCTATCTGTATTATGCCCATAGATCAAGGGCTGTGATGTTGAGTCCCTTCAGACAACAGCCTATTTATGTGATTTGCGAATTTTGAGAAATTCCTATTTGATATTTTTGAGCCTCAGAAATCATGCCAGTGGTGTAATTCAACTTCACTTAAGTTATGATCTAATTTAGTGTCACATATTCTGGGACACTTAATTAGATTTCCAGGCATGTGATTCGGGCATTCCGCCTTTTTTCTTTTTTAGACAAAGTGTAATAGTGTTATTGCCAAAATGATAATTAAATTTTTTTATTTTAGCCATCATCTCACCAGTACACATTCAGTTGTTGACAAAAAATGGAATGCTCAGATTTACATTTAAAACGTAAAAAAAACATTTACAAATGCAGATGTGAAATCTTGTCATGCAAAGAGTTACAGATGTAACCATATTCCAGGACTGGACTTGACGTGAGTGGAAAGCAAACAATTAACTCAATGTCTGAGTTTGATTTAAACACAAATCGAGTGCAGGGGGGTGGGGGGGGGTTCTATAAATCAAATACATAAACAAAGATCGTCCATCAAACCTTAAGTGATGATGGGTGCAAATGTGCCCTCGGCTACCGAGCCGTAACGGTCCAGACTTTTAAGTGTAATCCCCTAAACCAACAAATGGGTTGTTCTCAATGTCTTTAAAGACACGAGTGATTTGCATGCAAACAGAGGCCATCGCCACAACGCGTTTCATCTCTTAATCCCCCTCATCAGCGGTAATCTACTGCCTGCTCCCCAACTTTAACCGGTTAGCAGATGGATACGGCTCTGCTCCTGTCTGGATTAAAGTGGCATTACTATGATTTGTTCGGTGCTGCCGTGTTTACCACTTGTTGCTGACAAAGTAGCATTCCTCTGGATGGAGATGTTTACCCTTTTCCCTCCGCTGCCCTACTTCTCACTGCGTCGGGAACACAGCGCTTGAACCGACATCAGAGTTTGTCTTTCGCAATTTATGACAACAATGTAAATTCACATCTTGTGATATTCGCCTGAACCTGTACAGCTCACGTCACCGCTCTCGCTACCCGAAGCTTCACTGTGAAGCCAAAAAGCCCGCATGGGAACATGATGTTATTGTTGGAGTAGCAAAAAAAAAGGAATGTTAGGTTAAAGGAAATGCAAGTAACACATACATTTGATTTATAAGGCACAGCTAAACAAAAATAGAATAACACCAGAGAGGGAAACTGGAACTAGTGACCGCAACCCCTCCCATCTTAATTTATTATCATAGAGAAAGAGCTGCGCTCACATGCGCCTGGAGGGCTCGAGGTGGGTAAACCACATAAGATACCACCACACCCTATTACTGCTCTTTCTCTTCCATAAAAAACAAAACAGAAATGGGCTTTCCATCCTGAAACCCGACACTTGTAATTAGTCCTGTGAGGTTTTTTTTACACTAAGAGTAACTGACACGAAAGTCTCGCGCACAGTGTTTTGAAAAGTCTGGGTGCTTGAGTACATTTGTTGTGTGTCGATATAAATGAATATCTGCCTCCTGGAAGTGCACAAGACTATATGTTGCCAGTGACAAAGGACTGCCATACTTGTTTACTTCCTGTGTAAGTCCCACTGACCTCACACCCCACTGTTAATCCTTTTTGGTCATGCAGGGAACCTGAGCTGGTTCAGGGAGACTGGAAAAGAGTTTATCCCTCTCGGCTGAAATATGATGGCATTTTGTCTCTATGGGAATTTGGCATAGCGACAAGTGGCAACGCAAGCAGAAAGTTGAAACTGGTGAAACTTTCTCAATACAGCATCTGCATCTTTCCTTCAAAAACTCACTCACTTTTAACTCATATGTGCAACATGTGCTGATCATCTTTTGCTGCAACAACTCACACAGCGCTGCATAATTTGCATTTCAAGGCAACCTTTTTATCTACTGCCTTTTTGCAATGTTGTGACACGCGGCGAAGGTCAACGCATGAACAATGTGTCGCTGTTCAGTGTTTACTCCACCTAAAGCAGTGAGGTCATGCAATAACCAAGCCACGCAAACAGATTTATCGGATTTCTTGATGTGGACCACAGGATGAATATGTTATAGGAATAGTTCACGAGGGAAAGTTGGTGTTTACAATTTCCAAAGTCACAGGGAGAGTAACTTGGCCGCCCCAACAATCCATGTTTATGACTTCCACAGTGGGAAAGGAGACAAGGCTTTGGTTCCGCGGGGCAACCTGCGCCAACACAAGGCCAAAAAGATACCAGCTAGACTCACTTTCCCAGCCTCCCCGCAAACCTCTCTCGTTCAAACACGACGTCTTGCTCAATGTCTCAAAGACAGACGTGCAGCAAATACGCCGTGGCGTCGTCTGAGCTACAGGTGTGAGGTAAAGAGTTGAGCACGACGAGCAGCCCACTGTTCCCCAGACATGTCTAAACTCTTTCCAGGGAGGTGATACAAGACTTTGGCACTTCTTAAAGCCATTCCTTGTTGAGTAACCTCCACACCCTTGGCAGTAGATTCACCTTCAGTGGCGAAGAGAATAATAATAGAACGATTGAGGAAGGTAAACAATGAATCACCCCCAGAAGCTGTGCACCACGTTCATCCGTCCTGGTTCAGACACTCTTTCCTATCGCCAATCAGCACGGGATGGTGAAATGCTGTGCGGTTAACTAATTAAAATAAATACATCGTAATCCTGAATGTTGATGGATGATGTCATAGCGTTGGTGTGACAACAGCCCAGAGTGGAGCTGCAAGCGCGTCTCCGTCCAGAGATGGCGAGGCGGCGGGTATTTTCCGTGGTCACATTTTGGTCCAAACAGCAAACTCAGCAACCACAGCCACATCTGGTCATCTGGTTATTGGCTGTTGCATATTCATACCCCCGAGCAGCTGGACAGTTAAATAACTTCTATTCAAGTTCTGTTGTGTTAATGTACTGTTTTTCCCCCAGTCTGTGGGTTTGGAGAGAGACGTAATTGCAATAAAAACTCTTGCGGGAGAAGAGAGGCAGAGAAGAAATCATACTGGAGACATTGAGGAAAACGTCAGGCTGCGTGGTTTTAGCCTAAGGACACGTTTCCTGAGCGCTGACTGTCCACCCACACTCCAGAGCCGGGCCGTGTGATGTCAGCCAGATTAAAGTGTGTCGTGTTCTCCTGCCTCTCTCTCTCTGCAGAACACACGGTTCCTGCTCATCTTCTCAAATCGTAAAACATCACGAATAGAAGGAAGGATTCACATAATGAAGTGCGGCGTCTCAATTTAGCAGCGACTGGAATATAAAAAAAGAATCATGACTCAACTTATAAAAAAGGGAATATAGGTCGGTTGCTTGGATTAAAACATATTGCATGAGCCACAAAAGATCAAGCAGCAGTCATGTTGATGTCTTCTTGAGGTAAGTGATTAAGAGGGCTGGTGAATCAGAGCAGGGGGGGACATGCCTGCACAGGGGCAGAGGCGAGGGAACAACCAGAGGCAACCATTTCAAGTTCAAACTAAACTGCTGCTCTTGCACGATCCCCTCAAAACAAAATGCAAGACATCAGACCACAGTGACCTCTGACCTCCGCTTCCCTCGCAATGAACCCAACTTCTCCTAACGCATCCAAGTAATTGCAACAACAACAAAAAACGGGTCGCTTGTCAGGGGGAAGCGCAACAGAGCACACACTTCATTCAGCGACCCTTTTACGAGTATAAACGTGTGGGGGTCACGTCACAAAACAACCTTTTAGTGCGCCGTCTAATTTAAAGTCAGCGCGCATCCCGATATAGATGCTCGGCCACATTTCTCTGTATAGAGCAGCGCAGTGTGTGCGTGCGTGTGTGAGTGTGTGTGAGTCCCGCTGGCACTGGTCAAAACATTCCTCCGACAGACCACACAAGCCAACCACTGTATGCCGCTCAGCGGGCTACAACCGGAGCTCCAAAGAGCCCAAAGACGGAGACGCGACCGGCGGCGGGAAGGAGGACGAGGAGGGACAGACACAAACAAAACATGCAGACTCCGGGATTTCCTGGCAAGACTTACAGGGCTGAGAGTCAAAGTTTTCTCCATGTATGTCGCCGTGCGCGTGCGTCTGGCTTGTCCCTCAGCGCTGCTCCACACGGCCGCTCCGGTTAGATTGATCCATCCGCCGGGGCTCCGCGGTGCGTTTGCGGTGCAGAGAGACGGAGCTCTACGGGGGAGGACAGCACGCGCAGGAGAGCAGAGGAATCCTGACAGCTACTGGGAGTTCAAAAGCTCCCTCTCTCTTCCACTGCTGCCTGCTCCCTCCCTCTCTCTCCTCCTCTCTCTCTCTCTCCCTTTCTCTCTTTGCTGTAAATTCCTCCTCTTTCCCTCTCTGCGTCTTCATGCCGTCTCTTGGTTTCTGCTACGCCCACAAGAAAGATCCATTACAAGCAGGCGCGCAAACAAGAGCTGCTAATGTCTCCACACCTATGAGGAGAGGAGAAACTTCACACTCATGGGGCAGGAGAAGAGGTGCCCCAGCATTTTTCCCAGCATGCATTGCCTGAATAAAACACTGCACTTTGACTAAGTCACATGAACAGATGTTTTCACCTCAAGGCATGGTAGACAACTGTCTCGTAGTGGTGGAGTGGCGTGTTGGGCCTTTGCTGCAGGGCGCTTGACAAGCTCCGCGTGGAAATAAGACCAGGAAGGTACAAAGCGGCACATTCTTCGACATGCCCCGACATAAGGAGATCTGACAACGGAAGCTCAGGGTGCATCAAAAGCAGCCTCCGTCACAGGATAGGAAGACGAATCGGCACAGACACAGCGCAAATCAAAAACACATTCAAAAGAAAAAAGCACGGGGGTCACATTAACGCTGTTGACTTGGTGCGCGGGTCGCAAAGGCTACGCGTCAGAGCCGGTGTAATGGGGAGAAAAAAACAACATTTGCTCATTCCTGTGCTAGCCACTGTGACGCACGACGCGGCCACACGCCTCCAAATTGTCCGCAACAGGCAGCGAGGCCACGTACGGGGGCTACCCGCAGGGGTCTGCCCCGAGCGCCAAAATAGTCTCACGGCGTCTTTGTGAGTCCAGATGCATGCGCTGGCTGAGCGCTCATCACGTATCTTTGCAAAGCTCTCCATGAGAACAGTCCCTCGGAAAAATCCTACATAACAACAGACACATACACGTTAGAGAGACCAGAAACCACTTCAACCACTTCAACCTCTCTCTGTAATCGCACACTGAATGTGTAGAGGCGAGGAGGCATTCAAGGTCAACAGCTTCGCCGTCTCTCCCGTCTGATGCGATGGCACTTCAGAGATTTGACGTTTGCCAAAAAATCTGTTGCTGAAGCAAAACCACCAACGTGTGCGTGTGTAGGCCTTTCTAACGACACACTTGTTAATGCCATTGGAGTGTTTTTTAGTTTGATGAAGCAGTCGCTCTTAGAAGTGCCCCACCAGATCTGTTGACCATGAACCCCGGGTGAAGCTCAGCTCTTGAAACAAGAGTCCTGGGGCAAGCGCAACGTGAGGATCTAATGGCCTTCGACAACCGTAAAAACCTCCCCTGTGGTGGACTACCTTGACTTCAAACTGCGCGCGGTAAAACGACCCGCTCCTGAAGATTAGATGCAGTCTGAGTACCTATTGAGCCGGATGCAGCACGGTCACAGACCCTCGGATTTCTTGGATGTTATCTCACAGGAGGTGGAGCGATATCATCTCCAGATATCGGCTAATCGGATTAGTATAACATCTGCATGTTTGTCTGCAGACATCGCAGCACAGAACGGAAATCGATACTTTTTGGGAACTAAGAAATACTGTTGTCATTATATTGTTATAGTACCACACACAGTACACAATCTCCACAGAAGAATGTCCAGATGGGGACTTGTATTGGTTATGATTCTTTGAGAAACAAATCGCAGGGACCTTTATTTAAAGCTGTTTGTCTTGTGGGGGAATTGAACATCTACCTCTCTTCACTCCCAACCACTGCAGTCGATACGGCTCTGTGCACAAACAAACAGCACACAACTCTGTTTGCACAGCCGTGATTGTTTTCACTTGTGGAAATGGAAATGGATTCCTATTCAGATTGTAAAAAAAAGGGGCTTTTTTTCTTGCAACAGACAATTAAACATGAACATTCTTACATTTATCTTCAAAAGGGTTAGGGTTAAGGAGCATTAGTCACACTCAGCTGTCTTTCTGCCATTCATTCAGGAGCCAACATGTCAGAGCTTGATCATGTAACGTTACCCATAATGCTTGCATGCGAGAGGCCAGAGCTGATACTAGGATGTCTTTCCCTGCGTCGGAGTCGTAGCAGCTCCTGATAGAGTAGGTGTGTGAAGTCCAGGTTTTACATTGTGCACAACTCATTATGTAATGAAGAACTCCACACAATACTACAAGTGTGAAAGCGTCCTGCTTTCTGTCCATGCCAATGTTATTTTGTTCGGTGAGAAATTGTTCCACGCGAGAAGCGTAAAGTAGAAAAGTGATTATGGCTCAGTTCTTGAAAAATATGTTTTGAAACTTTTAACAATTCTTGGCAAACAGCTGCATCAGTTGTTAGGGATATTTGTGAACTCAGAAGTAATTAGATGCAACCCAATTTGCAACTGCTAGGAAACCATGACCATAGCAACTGAATAAAATTAAACACATGACAGAACCACGACAAACATGGTGAGGGGATCTCTGCACATTGGCCGACGGAGCACAGAAACAGAACTAAAAGGCATAATTATCAACTTGTTCAAAGGTTTGTGGTTTCACAAAAAGAAATTAAAAACACTGCCTGGGTGGAATTCATCAAAACAAAGTATCCCAAAAAAGTTTCTTGCATTTAAGCATACAGTGAGGATCGGGAGGGGTATAACCGTTACGTAAATCAACAATGAAAGAAAGCATAAAAAGTTGTGCTATGCAGCTGTCGTAAGCTTTTACAGCCATCTCTAATCCTGTGGCTGTACAACTGGGGCAGACCTGCTCTGAACCTGGAGCTTTTCACCAACAGTCCTGTTTAGTTAGCCAGGACAATCCTCAGGAGAGCTTCTATGAGTACAATGTGTGGTCAAAGGGTGTGTCTGTGCCTGCTATACACACACACACAACTCAGTATTTGGTTTGTTTTTGTGTCTGTTTGTGTGCTTTCAGGGCAATAATGTGAGGTAGGATGGCCCAGCGTGCGTGTATTTTTGTGGATATGAATCAGTGTGCATGAGTAATGCACGCATGCGAGCGAGTTCCTTTAGCAACATCAAAATGAGAAAATGCGAGCACGATATTCAGCTGCGAAGCAGTGCTCATTAGCGAGGCCAAACAAACAGGACCACGCCTCTGGTGCACACAAAGACCACTTTGTGAGCCGCCCCGTGCCACAAGTTTAGCAGCAAACGCAGAGTTCAAGGCAACGGAAATGAAAGGTTGAGAAAGAGCTGAAAGTGGAGCAGCATGAGAAAGGCGGGGGGTGGTTCAACTGAATGTCCACGGTAATGTAGCAGACCACTGATGATTTTTTATTTTCAAACAACATTTGTGGGAGACGTTACAATGGCAAAATGAATCATATTAAAAGCTTAAAATATATATATGGATGTTTTGAAAGACAAAATACAGGAGAAGAACCTGGAGGAAAAAGAAAAGAAAAAGAAAGATAAATAAAAACGCGTCACCTACCTCAAGGTCATCCAGTGATCGTGCTAAGCTCATTCGTTTGGAAGAGCGGCGCTTGGAGGCGCGCGTAACACCCATACCCCAAAACCTGGAGCCCTGTGAGAATAAAGGAGTAACAGATGAGCAAAGACACAACGACCAACCGTATAGACAGCATATTCAACATCGTTACCCTTGTATTTCATTGTGAATTAACGGAGTGTTTGTCAGTCAACATTCCAAGTGATGAAAATGTATTTAAAATAAATGTCATTACATTCGATTGTATTGGCAGTACTGGTCTGGATCAATTATCAAAGATTACCAATAAGAGGTGACACGCTCTGGAAATTTCAGATTTTCTACAGAGCTTCTGTATTTACATATAATGGGGGTCATGTCTGACAACATGCAGATTGGTCCCATAAGGTTTACCTGAATGACTACAAGCCTGTTTCCAAAGTAACGATGCAGCACTAACTAAACCACCATAAGAGATCAGACAAAACCACCATAGTTGTCTGCCTATCATCACTTTAGAAGAGATAAAGCAGTTCCACCAACCGCCCCTGTTCTTATGATTGGAGAGGCGGAGTCTAATGTTTGATGGAGAGTTGAAGAATTGCAGATAATTACCACTGCATGACATGGGCTCTACCCTGTAATTTGCCGGCTTCCTGTGGAAGATTGTCTCCTTTCTGATCTAATGCGGGACACAATCTGCTTCTGATTTATAAACACAGCTAAATGCTTTGCCTGAATAAAAATAAAAAATAGTAAATAGTGTCAACGAAGGTTCAGAAACAATATATTTAGAACTAAGAAATAGAACGGGAAAGAGGTCTGGATACAATAACACGCGTAGCCGCGTCTAAATAATGTCATGGAATTGGCTGGACGTTTAATCCACCATCTGTCAACACTTGAAAACGAACAGAGATTAAAGAAATGGAAATGATCATCTGCAAGTGGAGTAACACAGAAGAGGAATTTAATAGAAGCTGGAGTGAAAATGTCACGGAATAGATAAAGTGAAGTAGAAAAACTAAGAGATCCCTATATGGTTACCTGGACAACATTTTTAGATTTTTAGCTACCGGCATATTCACATACAAGTCTGATGGCTGATTGCATTAATCCCCTTGGTTGAGAGAGTTCAATAAACTGTGAGATTCTGCATACACATGGATTTCCTCCTTTTTGGGACTGTGTGGATACACAGGGCCATCTTGTGGGCAGAAAGGATTGTTACATTAAAACAAAATCCCTCACTCTGCATGGTTATAACAATGACATCATTGACTTAAAACAGGTGCTTTCTTGAGTTCAATTCACACTCGGCACCAATTGACTGCTGAAAAACGTGGAATGTATTTCATTGTAGGTGCCCCCAAAAACAGGCTTACGAACACCCACTCAGTGTCTGGAAAGTCAACTCCATCTGACCATTTAATGCTTCCTGTGTCGCTGTGTTAAACATGAACCAAGTACAGAAACAGATGTCTTAGTGTGACTGTGCTTCCAAGGATTTCTCATTAACACATGGCAAAAAACAACAACATATGCAAGGATACAGTATCAAATACAGTACAGAATAAATACAGTAGCAAAGCAAAGCAAAGCAGAACTCCAAATCCGATAATATGTCAAAAAGTACACACAAATCAAGTTTTGATTCAACGTAAATAGCCATGGGTAAAATGTGTTTACCTTCTAAACTCCAAATATGAATGAATTAGTAATGTTTTATACATACAAACTGCAGCCAAGATAGTTGTTACAATTAAAGAAGTAAAACTGGCATTGACTGACCAGTTAATGCCAATTAATTTAGACAGCTATGTATACACAAGATGAGCACTAAGACAGGAACCATGTAAACTGATGCTAAAAACAATGTTGAACTTGTCAGACTTCTCTAATCTTTCCTGTGGATATGTTTTCCCTCTTCAGGCTTAATAAAAATTTAAAAAAGACCAAAATAATTGCAGACTTCCATTTTAAAATGTGATAAAAAAAAAAGTGTCTTACTTACATTTTTGGTACCGTCATCTTTCCGCTGTTTCTCTCTTTGATCAAGAAACCTTTTGGTCCATTCCTGTCTGGGAGGGAGCATCATGACCTCTGCTGAGCAGTACCGGTCCGAGGGGATCTGGTTCATGGGGGGAGGCAGGTTATTTGTGCCGGTGCTCAGGCCGAGGCTGGAGGACCAGTTGTTGGTCACCGGGGGCTCAGGATCACCGCTTAGGGCTTTAGACCACTTTGGCTTTGAGAACCACCTTTGGCTACCTCTGAGAGGGTCTCCAATTAAGTTAGCTTTTTTACTCAAAGGCAGGGGAGGCGGTGGCGGCTTGAACTGGAACTCGAGCCTGGGTGGAGGACCTCCATAAAAGCTATGAAGAGAATCAGGGCCAGGTAGTGACTCTGAAAGGGAATGTGTGCCGGCACTGTTCTCGGGATTCAGTTTTTGCCCGCTCTTGGAGAGGTTTATTGGGGTGAGGTCTTCAGCCCGGGGATAATCCCATGGACAGCTGGGGAGATGGGCTCCAGGGTGGTTTCGGACGGCAGAAGGGAAATCCCTGTCCGTTCTCTCCTCAGGGGGGGACGCGTTTCCAATTCCACTGTCCCCATTGCTGCTGGCGCTGCCTTGTTTGCCCGCGCTGCCGATCTCCTTGACTTGCTGCTGAGTCTCGATGTCAAGTTTGACTCGAAGCTTCTCGACAGCATCCCCCATGTCACTGTACAGGACCGTGACAAAGTGAAGAACATCAAGGGGAATCTGAGGGAATTCCAGGCAGCCCAAGGCATCTGGATCTGGAGTGCAGTCAAAGCCAAAGCGTCCAGCAATGCCTATATGGTCGTCGTGAGTTCCCAGCTCTGGGTCGATGAAGAAAACATGGCAGGAGGCACGCAGAGGACCATCCTCGGGTACACGGCCATTGATTATATGTGCTGTAGTGACCAGGCATAAAAAACGTGGGTCTTCAGCACACACGGCCCCTAAAACCAGGTTCTCAGCGGGCAACGCTGCCAAAACAGCTCCTGCATCGTCACAAAGTCGGATGCAGTCAAACATGATCTTCATCATCACCAGAGTGTGGGTGCTCTGCTCGGTTCCCAACAATCGGATTCGCTCCCGAATGGCTTTCAAACAGTCTTCTTCTGATTCTCTAGTGTTTAAAATCAGCTCTGTGGAGCTCAGGTAGCCCACCACCAAGGTCATGTTTAACACACCCCAGTCTGAATTAGCTTCTTCTGAGTCTGTAAATACAGAGTCTGTGTCCTCGGCTCTGGAAGTTTCCTTCTGTCGCTGCTCAGCTAAAGAGTTCCACTGTTGTCCGCTCCACTGGGACCATTGCGACATATCAGGCTCGGACACCGGCCTCTGTTTGGTGGTGCTAGCATGACTTGAGTTAAATGAGGAATTGCTTGAATCATGAGAGATAGTGCGGAGAACACCTGCCTTTTGGAAAATACCACTTTTCGGGCCACTCCCAAATTTTGCATCATTAAGAATGGGGTTCCCCATGATTCGGCTTGCAGCATGCACCACCAACTGCAAGGGTCCTTTGCAGCTGCCAATCAACTGCACCACAGTCTCATGCAAAGCAGTGGACACGTCGTTTCCATTGATGGCCATTATGTGATCCCCCTGTTTGAGTCCTACCAGGTCAGCAGGGCTTCCCTCCAGGATGCCACTCAACACACATGGCCTCTGTCCCGAAATAGTAAAGCCATATCCGGCCCGGCCACGGATGACCTCCACACCCCTCAGCTCACTGACCGCATTTAAATCCAGACGCCTCCGTGCGCCCTCAGGCTGGATCTTCATCTTTCTTGTGCTGTGAGATCTAGTGTGTGGGAACTGAAGCACTTGCAGGTTGCTAACACTATTGTGTTGTTGTCATCCTAAAAAAAAAAAAAAGTGGGAAAAAACAGGAAGACACTTTAAAAGCAGTTTGTCTGCCAAATTATACCCCCTGAAAAAAAGAGGACAAAAGTATTGGTATTGTCACACAGGATAAGAAAATAATTCAGTTGCTCATCAGCTTTCAACTGAGACATGTTGTGGGGAAATACTCATTTGAAGCATTGCACTATAGGGCTACAACACTTATTTTCAGTATCTCTTAATCTGCCAAATTTCCTAGCAATGAATTGAGTTTGAACTAGGTGAAATTGTGGAAAAAAAACACAGTTTCCCAATATTATGTCCAAACAACAAATACATTTAGTTTACAGCCATTTGAGACAATATAAAAGACAATTTCCACATGAGAGGCTGAAACAAGATAAATTGTGCTTTTTGTTGCGCTAAAACTAACTTCATCTCCAGATCACACAGTATAATAACTAGGTTATGTTTAAATTAAAATGTTATACTTGAATAATACTTCTTGCTGAGACAAAAAACAACTGAATTACAAATACACTTTACACAATAAGGGCAGGGTGTTTACTCCAGCTATTTCTTACTCGTACTAAAGCAAATTATAAACCAAGCAAAGACTGACATCAATCTTTTTTAAGCAATTATCTGTCAGAGATAAGGCCCAGCAGCTTGCAGAGTACCCACCCCTCCAGCCACTGGCCCAAAACAGAGAGCCAGCTGGCTCCCTGCTCACAGCAATGAGAACCAGACTCTTTGGTTTCGGTCAACCACCGGTTTTAAATGCTCCAATACTCTGCTGACCACACAAGTTAAACATGTTCAACTCCGGAAGCACGAAGCCTAGTGGTTTTATTTTGTATTTTGTATCAGTTATTACGAAAAAATAACATTAGTTTACGCTTAGTTACGCTCGTTAAATCCGAAGCTTTCGTCACAACGAGGCTGCGCGAGGACTAACGCTAACTTTTTAAATTACCTTCAACGAGAGTGAAAAAAATCCATAAACGCTGCCACGGATTTACATTGACTCTGCTCAACGTCGAAAAGTTGACATTCTCCCTTTAAACGTCCTTTGTTTTGATGGTTCAAAGCAGTCTTTCACTGCCGTGATTCGGTACTTAGTCCATGTGGCAGCGCGCACGAACCCCGCCGCTCACCATTCACACAGCGTCTTTCATTGTAACCATGACAGCGTAACGTCTCTGGAACACGTGACCTCCCTTCCTGGCCAATCACCACGTCTGTCGCGTTCAATATTCAAACGATTGGAGGGACGCTATTGGCTGACGGTGACGACTGTTGATAGTCTTTATTTATACAGATAAAACTCATTTAAAAGCATAGAGTTTTTATTATTATTAAACAACGCCACGTAAATATGGAAATAGTGTGATTTAAATCATTACGTGAACATTTTAAAATACAGACAAACATTAAATGTTAATAAGTTATCAATTTCTATTCCATTTCTAAGAAAACACACATTTTAAGTCTTACCTAAATTATTTTTGCTGTTTCTGCAGTGTCTCTCAGTCGTTGTGCGTGTGGTTTGCCACCTGCCTCTTCCACACAGGTGCAGCAGCACTTGACTGCTCATTGTCTGTCTTGTAAACAATACCTCTCTGTTCAAAGGGCGGCAACGGTTGACTGTCACATGGTTATATTAAACATGTGCAGCAGCCTACACTTTTGCAAGAAAGACGGTTTGATTAAAGATGTCACATTGTGATTACTGATGCCATTTGTCATGAAGCAATTGTTTATTTTCTATGTATAGTTTTTGGTAACAGCACTATCAAAGGTAGCAATATTTGCTTCACATCTTCAACTAACAGTATTGCATTTTATTTTTCATGAAGCAGTGACTTGCATGGAGTTGGTGTATTGTGCGATGGAACTAACTTAATCCCCAGTTTCTCCAAATCCTCTTAAAATAGACTGAAAGGCAAAGACTTTAACATTTCGACTCTATCAGGCCATGCCTTCTGTGTATTTTGCATGTCAATAATTACACTGTGGTAAAAAATGAAAGACGATAAATAATGGCAGACTGTGTGTTCTTTTATTCAGCAGAAATGCACAAACGAACAGGACATCTTTGCATATTCTAGAAATCACTGGAAAAAAATTTTTTGTTTCTGTTTCTATTTGGCCTTTATCTAATCCTAAAAGCACAATGCATGCATGATTCAACTGCATGTTATTTGTTTGTCCTTAGTCAGTCTAATTAGTGTGCAGGCAGAGATCCAGTCTGTGTGGTCACAGCAATGTACAATCTGAATTTCCTGATATGAACATAAAAATGAGTCAGTGGACTCAAAACAAATTGTCAGATATTTTTTTATTGCAGCTAAATAAGAGTCACAAAATAGACATGTCTGTGGGCTGCAGCCAGTTATGTTGAGATTTGCTCACAACATTTCCAGCCCATTCATTATTGCCTCAACTTCGGCTTCATAATGCTACACATTGTCCTGTTTTGGCATCAACGTTTTTCAACTTGTAATTATCCTGGCACAGTGAAAAAGTGACAAGATAAGTCTGTTTTTTTGCAACGCTGTTGTTCCCACAGTGATTTTAATAGGGTACTCGACAAATTATCACGACAGAATATCTGATACAGCTATCCCTACAATAAAAGCTCACATTGTGGCCTGACATACATTATGCTTATGTGCCAGTCATTACGGTTATTAACATGGGCCATTCCATTAATGCTATTCAGACTGATGACGCTTAAAAAAATCGTAACGGTATGAGTTTGTAACTCTCGGCTCTGATTAGTGCTAAACGTTGACATATGCAACATGATAGACCTTAAAAATAAATATATTTCATTCTTGCTTTAACAAGGCTATAAGTGAGGCAAGACCATAATCTCTGCACGAGCACCAGAACCCTCACACTTCATGGCTTCACTGGATCTTTGACCCCACTCTGACTCCACGATGCTGATGTGGCGGAAGGAGGCTGGATCATCTTCTCAAGAAGGTTCATCATTCGTTCCTGCAGCTGCAGACACTGGACCTGCAGGAGGTTCTGTTGGTGCATGGCGCGTCGGACCTCCCTGCACGTCTCCTCTATGGCCCGGCTCGACTTCTTTTGTTGCTGTAGCATGGCCTGCATCAACCGCAGTTTCTTTCTCTTCATGGACAGGTGCTTGTTGGCATGTCTTTTCCTGGCTGAAGTCGGGTGAGAGCTGGAGAACAGAGAGTGGACCTTTCAGAGCAGACAATGTATTGTAGGAAGAGATCACCTCTGAATGCAAGAGTTCATTGTTAGTCCTTTGATCTAAATCATTAACGCTTTACAAAAGCCAGAAATTGTAGAATTTAAGGACAAAAAGTACTTTAAAAGTGATGAAAAATACGGAATAAACTAATTAAATTGGCATTGATGCATACAAAAGCCAGAATGCAGTAACTAAGTCCAATTTCTGTTTAGACCAGAAAGTAAATGTTTTACCATCGCTATCAGCTAAAACATTGCTAAACAGCAAATTAAACAGTCAACTACCTAAAGCTCAAGCTAGCTGAAGATAATCATTCTAAGTCAGACTTGGCAAAAGCCAAATGTACCTACTGTTCCCCCCTTTTTATGTCATATAGGTGTAAATTGAAAGAAAACAGTGTGTCAAACTTGAAGTTACTACAAGATAGCCAAATCCAGTTTAAGCTAGCTGAGGATAGACACAGCTAGCCCAGCTGTTTAATGTAATTGAAACATATCAATTTGGATTAACTAACATTATAGTAATTTAGTTGGTTATTCCACGTAAATAAGGCAGCAGCTAAATCATTGAGGATAAAAACCAGCTAAACTATTCCTGCTACAAAGGTAACTAGCCTAGCTTAGCAGAGGAGCAGTCACCGCAATCTCAGCTTTTTACACTCGGAGAGTTCATGACTTTGTGGTTGAGCTGTTTTTCAACCATATATTCATAAACTTGGAATGGTTCAATTCAGTTTAGGGCAAAGATGAGGAATATATCATGTTTCATTCGTATTGAATGTTTTCTAAATGTTCCCTGACGTTTTTCCAAAGGTTGACGACAAGATACGCCTGAATGCTATAACCTTGAGCTTTTTGCCATTTAGTTTGACTGTCGCTTTTGGTTTTCTCTTCTTCAAAAATATACATTGATCACTAGTTCCTGTTACCTGGAGCCTTGCGTGGGTGTCTCACTGTCAGAACTCAAAGAGTCCAGCTCTTGTTTGATCTCCATCTCATCTGAGGAGCCCGTGTACTCTGGCAGGAATCCCATCACCCCCTCCTCCGACTGGGGCACCAGGTTATCAGTAGACTGGGAGGAAGTGGATGGACCTGCAGCAGAGGCCTGAAACTCCAAAGAGTTCACTCGCCCGTTCTCCAGCGGCTTGGAGAGGATCTTCTCGATAGCCTTGAAATACGGCCAGTCCGGCGCCTCCCCACTTTCACAAATTACAGTTTTCAGTCGCCTGTTAAAATGGGGAAAAATATATATAGATGTTTAAAGTCTGGAGTTTGCTGTCATACCTCTGATTGGCCATTTGGATCTGCTACACTTGCCTGTATTGAAATGACATGTTCGTGATTTTCATCTTGATCTCCTCTTTGAAGCGCTGCTCTCCGGTCAGCTGGTAAAACCTCTGGGACATCTTCTCGTAAACCTTGGCGTTCCTCTTGCTCATTTTCAGTTCGTGGTGGTGGTCCTCCCACACGTACAGGAGGGCTTTCATTTCGCCGTCGGTCCAGTTCGGGGCCCGCCTGTGTTTCTCATTGTTACCTGCCATGAGGTAGCTGAAACCGTCCTCTGTTGCCATTTTTGAAAAATGGTGTCTCTTGGCCCGTGCTTGCAGAACCAGGATCTTTAGTGGTTGTATTTGAAAGTCTTTTACTGAGCTAAGAGCCGTGTTGAATCTGCAGTGAGGGAGGGATACATGCATTCAGGCACACACACACCGTCCTGCCTGTGCCCTTCCCCCTAGCCTAGCTGAAAGAGGACTCAAAATGGGGCCTAAGGCGGGAGAGGAATCCGGTTAAAAGCTTTTAGTGGTGCGTGATGTCATCGTGACATCAAGTTGCCTTGGCAACGGCAAGGGAGGCCGTGCACTTCATTTTCCCTCCCTCTCCTCTAACCACTCCCATCCGCTCTCCTTTCCTCTCCACTCTGCTCCACTGGCAGTACAAAAAGCTTTTAGCTGAAAGGCAGCAGTGTGAGCGCATGAGATTGCCGACAGTTTTGAAATATGAGCCTCTGGGGACGAGGGAAAAAAAAAGGGAGAGCTGAAGGTATGTGTTTCCCTGGCAACAAGGCACTGGATTTGGTCGTCAGCCAACACACTGCTCCATTTAAAAGCTTTTAATAATAGACAAGTCATTTTGAGACAGACGGCGGAGGTTTTGCATGATGTAGAAGAGAGGAAGACGCTTCTAGTCTGCAGTTTAGCCCTAAAAGGCAAGAAAAAAACAGCTCACTGAAAAACTGTGAAACACTTTAGGTGGAAATACCAGGGGGGGAGGGAAGACATATTTGGCAACATGTGGTGATGAACCATAGGCACCATTGCAACGGAATACAAATTGCTGACTGCTCTGTAATCTGTAATCAGCTTTCTATTCATAGCCGTGGGTTGAAGACAATGGACCCCTGCAGGAGGGGTTTCTCTGACCAGTTGGAGACCCCACCCCCATTTAGATCTCAGCAAGGGGCGGATTTCTAACCTACCCCCATCTCAAGTGCCCTAATCTACCATATTATGTGCATTTATTTCCCCTTGTCTGTTGCTCCCCTTCTTTCTTCCTCCCTCTTTGTTCCCATCCTTCATTTCAGAATATGTATGCATCAAAGCCACACTGCACAGACCGCTCTCTCCCTGCAGCATTTTGCCATTTTCTTTGTCTCTCCATATTTACTTTTGATACCCACAAAGTGCAGAAAATGGTAAGGCACTAACACACAAGCCCACCCTCACTTCATCTTTATTAGGGCCACTAGTTGCTGTCAGTGCGGTTTAACTCAGTTTGAGCCTGATTAGACATTTAACCCATCTGCTCCTCAGTAACCTGACAGGCGGCCGGTGCATCTATAAGCCACAAATGTGCATCTTTGTCCAATCCATCACATATGTCACTTAAGACAAACGTTAATCTCTGCGGTCACAGAAATGGAAGGGCAAACGAAAGTTGATGCGAAAGGTTTTTTTGTGTGTGTTTGTTTTTCCACTGATGCAGGTAAACTATTTGTCTCTCAAAAAGTGAATTAGCCTTTTGGGGTTTTGGTTTATATGTATTGCTTTCTGACTCCCTGACGATAAAATAATCTTTTTGCAAGGTTGTGATTGTTGCCTTGGCAGTTTTCGCTCAGAGTTAACAGGGATTTTTGTTTTCACAGGACATTGTAAATAGTCACTAATCCTTGCCCGTTTCAATATCCTGAATAAATCCTCTTGCTGGGGTCCACTATAATTGTGTCTAATTATCTCCGTACATTTTTTCATTCATTAAAGTGGAAGTAATCCAGACTACTAATCCAGGAGCCAGACTAATCTACAGATAAACTGGTCATGCGCCGCTCTCTTCTTGAAGTAATGAACCCACATCTATAACATCCCAAGACTAACAGGATCTAGAGTCATTTTCAGGAGACTTTTACAGATTTATAATGTCATCTTGGTCACAATGGCAGAAAATGTATCTATAACTGTCTATATAATTTATCTATAAATTTGAGGTATATTTTTTAAATGGCAAAAAGTTTAAATCAGTTCAAATAGATTATTTCAGAGTGGATGATGAATTATAATAAATCCAGTATAACATAGTACACAAACGCACACGAGGAAAAACTGATTTCTCATCTATGCTATGTTTACTCTTTCCACAAATATTTATACAAAGGCTTAACTTACATTTACAGGTGTGTTTACAGTCCCTTTAACAGTGCAATAGCAGCACAGAGTGGCAGAACAGACATTTATTTAAAAAACTGAAAATGCTAAACCCATGGGATGACATGTCTGAAACAGCTTTAAAATAAAAATAATACTCCACCATTAAACTGCAGTGCAGGATTCATGATACATATCTGGCCCTAACATTCTGGCATTTATTTCCAAAATGTAGTCAAACATACCTGTTAATCCTAAAAATCAACAGCTACCCTTTTACTTTGCCACAGAGAGATGTGATGAAACGTTCATGAGTTCGGAAATCTTCTGAGAGAAGAAATAAACCATTTATCCTCATACAAATGAAAAGGTACTGTTACACAAAGCTTTAGCATTCAGTATTCATTTGTATTCACCACATGTAAGAGTAGACTTAAGACTACCTCTGTGATAGCGCTTATAGTGAGGGCTGGCTCCAGGCCCTAGATATGCTGCTAGAGGCCTAGACTGCTGGGAGACATTTTAGGATACACTGAGCTCCTCGCTCCTCTTCTCTCTCTCCACATTACTAACTCTACTTCTTCCCCAGAGTCTTTGTGCTTTTTCGCCTCACAGGTTGGAGGATTGTGGCCCTGCCTGACACCTACTACTATTATTATTTGTATTATTAGTTACATTGCTGTTAATCATTGGCAATACCACTGCTTTCATCATCATGTATATTCTACTACATCCACTGCTACTATTATTATTCGTGGTCGTAACTTTTTCATCATGCCTACTACTACTCATTATATGAATAATTTCTAAAGTTATAACTCTGTTGTTTTGTTCATTCTGTACACATTACATATATTGTATTTATGTACTTCATGGGAGAGGGATCCTCCTCTGTTGCTCTCCTTGAGGTTTTATGGGAGTTTTCCCTGTGCCGATGTGAGGTCCCGAGACGATGTCGTATGTGTGCAGATTGTAAAGCCCTCTGAGGCAAATTCTTTATTTTTTATTTTGGGCAACACAGAATTAATTTAATTTACTTTAATTAACAGTTTGCCACAGCGTCTGCATTTTTTTTTTAAGTTACAAAGTCCAACTTTAAATAAAAGATGTTAAATTTGAATTACAGAGCATATCTATGGCCTTCACTTGCCATTCACTGCGGCGGGGGTTAAACAGGCGGCTGACAGTGCAGTCAACTATGAGCTAACCTGTGAGGCACGCGTACATGCACTAACTAAAAGGCATGCAGGCCGGCCGGCCGGCTACATCAACAAAACAGAGAGAAACTCAGATTACAACACACGCAAAGGACAAGTGACTTAATTCTCTGCTCAGGTCGGCATTACTCCATTGTATCTTTATATTTCAAACTGTTGTTTTATGCTGTATTAAAGCTATGAGTGTTGTACAGTAAACGTTTAAAGTAATGAATGCTGCAACATATATGGAATCAGTAAACCTTACATAAGAGACTTAAATGAAGTACCAAAGTAAAGTTCTGTGATCTCTTTGAACCTTAGAAAAACGTTTAATGCAAATTTGTGCACATAAAACACATACATACAGTACAGTGCATACAGTAAGAATCATAAAGTATAAATGCTTTTAATGTTGGCCTACATTAGTATGTCAACACATACTGTTGTACATCTCATCTATTGTACCTCATATTAAACCGGTCCACAATGGACTGAATGCACACTAACTGGACCACTTTGGCCAAAGCTGGATCCACAACAAGAGATAGTCTTCTGCATCTGCTCATGGCAAAAACTACATATGATGAAAACAACTGATGAGCACATGTTGTAGTGTGAGTAGAGCATTTGAGGCTGGTGTGTGTGTCCTACACAATAATACAGTAGATACAAGCTGTCCGGTTCATTTTGATACTAAGTAGAAAGCTCTGTGCAAGTCTGAGCTCAGGCAGGAGGTCCAATCCTAGCCTTTTGGGAATTTACTCCTCCTGGGGGGAATGGTGTAATCCATAGTCGCCTTTCCTCTATCAGTTCTTAACATTACCGCAGATACAAGAAGACATAGAAAGCTATTAAATGCACCCATGCTCTGAGGGCAGAACAATTAAGGAATGTCAGTTTGTGAACTAATCTAATACAAAATACTGAAAAAAAAAGATTTTTGTTAAAGAAAGGGGGCTGGTATATGGCATATAAAGTGTCAGGCAAACTCTGGTACACCAGCAGCTCATCTTAACTTCACCCCACACCTGAAAACAATGCAAAGAAACACACCATATAAAACAAAAATGTCTAATTAAAATATTGAAAAAAGATGATAGAATGGAAACAATATCATATATCAAGTATTCATAATATACAACAATACAATAAAATATAAATCAAACCTAAACAGGAATGTAGTTCTGGAAAAGTACCACTAGAGGTCAGCAAATATTCATGCTCAGATATCCAGTTATACATTTGAAATATTTATCTGCAATGACAAGTTTCTTCTGCTTGTGGACTTGAAACACTTGAAACAACATACAGACCCTCCCTCCTTTTCAGTTTAACCTCCTTCCAGTTCCACATAGCAGCAGCAGTAGTAGTAGTTGTGGTAAACACTTGATCAATTCAGCAAAATTCACTTAGTTACATTCTTGAAATGAAGTCTCACAGTATAAATGACAGTTGTTGTTGTTTTTTTTGTTTGTTTTTAAACTAACACTGACTTGTATGTGCACAGTGGTCTCAAATGTCTCACTGAATAACATCTTTGATCTTGACACTGTTACTGCATTGGGAGAAAAAAAAAGTCTTCCCATGTATCGTAACTGACTCATGCAGTCATGAGAGACATTTTATTCCCAGCAAATTCTGCTGAAACACTTCCTCCAACGCTCCCGTAAAGAGTTTTGCTTTTTGAAGTTGTTGTCCATCCCGCTTGGTAAAAGTTCTCTCTGTTGATTTTTTATTTTTTCCGCAGACTTTCAAAATCATTTGTCTGTCCGGCTGTGGATCCCGTTCCAGGATCGCGTGTTTCTTCTCGTGTCTACAGTGTTTTGAAAGCGTCTGTTCAGTCTCTGGGCAGGCACTCCTCCTCGGTGATGCCCTGAGCCTTGAGCTCCTCCAGAACGTTGTCCAAGTGGCCCGGGTCGGGGTAGCCGTGGCCCGTCAGGTTGGAGCCGAACTCTGTCTTGTGGTGCACCTCGTTCCAGATGACTGTATCCGACTCACCGGTGGTGCTGGACGTACCCACAGAGAAAATGAGCCGGCGGTCCCACGCTACCAGAAGAAGCCTCAGAACCTGGACGGAGAGACAAAGAAAGAAAAGATGACGCTTTCGTCACAGAATCCCGTCACAATAACTTGAACACAACCAGGAAGTTAAACCGCAGAGAAGAGTTTACCTTGCGTCCCTTCTCGCTGTCAGGGAGGTAGCAGTGTCTGGGGAACCCGCGGGCAGTGAAGGGTTTGCCTGGATTCGGGTGCTCTGGGCCCTAAACAGCGAGAGCAAAGGTCATCACATCATAAAAAGCAAAATCCAATAATGCTTCCTGTTGTCATCATTTAGAAGCTAGTGTTCATGCAAAGCATGGGTAAGACTTTACCTGGATGCCAGGAGGGATGTTATAAATGATACGGATGGTTTTGCAGTCCGGGTGGCCGGGTAGCGAGTGGGGGATGACGTGGTACTCCATCTTGCCCGGCGGCTGGTTGCCGGTCTTGACTCCGTAGATGGTCTTGCAGGTGGGACACTGCAGGCTGCCGTCCTTGTTGCCGTTGTTGTACATAGCGACGAGGCATTGGAGGTGGTACTGGTGGCCACACTGTGCGAGGCGGCCCACTGACTCGGCCCGGGAGATGCCACCCACGCCGGGGCCTTTGTAGCCCGATGGCCCGGCCAGGGCCTCCATGCAGATGGTGCAGTCCTGAGACGGGAAGACAAGTACGGGTTATGACTTGCCCAGTCGGATACAGACGGTTTTCCTGTTGGCTTTTTAGGTTCAGCCAATTAAAACAGGTCTTTCCAAATGACTGAAACAAAAACCATCGGTGAAGGAGAACTCACCTCCTCTGGGGGATTGCGGACTTTCTGAAGGTACCTCTTCACCACCTCCTCAGGTGTCTTCCCTACGAGACGGAAACAGGAAATCAGACGATCTGTTTATGACTAGAATGCATATGGTAGCTTTGACTGCACACGGGTGAAAAAGCGAACGCACAAGCAGGCTTTATCGTCAAACCTACCTTTACGGGCCTGTTTCTTCGTGGTTTTGCGACAGCAGTGGCCCAGACCGGGGATGGGCTTGATGTCACTCTTGCTGACGGGTGGAGGATGAAGCACCAGCTTGGGAGGGCGGGTCAGGCAGACAGGAAGTCCCGCTGCACTCATCAGGATGCCTGTAATGCCTGGAAACAGCCAGCAGAGGGGGAAAGTGAGACACTGCATTTGGGGTTTAGTCAGAGCACGATTAGCTCTTTGTCCAGAGAATTCTCTATTAACCATAATCTAGAGGTCTAGTCAGTGGATATATGCAAGTAAAAGTCTATTTAAAGAGCTAGATGAAGAAAGATGCATCTCCAATGTTTTGAAAGCAGACCTATTTTTAAGTAAGCCCTTTTGATGGATTTAAATATAATGAGGGAGGGAACAAAATGGTTGTCTCAATTCATTTACCTGCCAGCGCAGGATGTACAGGACTCGACCCATTCAGGTTCTTGACTGGAACAGTTGGTACTCTGAAAAACAGGAAAACAAACAGATTACTCTGCTGATTGCCGACACAAAAAGCAGACATGCAACTGTCCCCAGCCACCGCGGCCTAGATTGGAGGCCTCAGATGAGTCACATGTAAACAGGTGGAATGACACAGAGAATAATATTGTAGCTTCCGGTTCGCTCAACGTCAGCAGGCTAAGGAGCTTTTGCAGAGTCATGTGTCGAGAAACAAACAGATGCTGCTCATCACGACTTGACTTACTGTCCTATAATTACCAGGTAGGACTTCCTGCTATGTAAGGCTTAAGATTAGGATTGTGTGTACGGTAGCATTATCGACAACGGAGGTATTTTGCTATTCACTATTTTTCAAGATTGAATGAAATCAAAGCAGCTTTGATTTTAATACAGCACAATCCATTTTTTTTAAAGAGCACAAATATATTTATATTTATATATTATACAGCAGTAAAGAAACCCTTATCTAACTGGAGGAGTGTCTGTTGGTGTTCTTAGCATATCTCAAGAACCGCTCATCCGATCTACTTCACACTTAGCGGGTGTATTGCTGGGGATCCAGCGGATCGCTTCTTCAAAGTTGGTGCAATTTGGACACGCAATATGAATACACTTTGAATAAACAAGCACACAGCTCTGTGTGGCAGCAGGGGCGGAGCCTCAGGGGGTCTGCAGACTTGCGCATGTCGTCTGCAGCGAGCAGCAGACTCTTTACATCGTGGGTTCACTGAAATATGCTAAAACACAACGGACGTTTTAATAACTAATAATACCACACAGTAAAAGTCCTGCAATCAAATGTTTCCTTCAAGTGAAGAGTGAAAAAGAGGCATTATCAGCACAATGCACTTCAATTTACTTGATGTCTGTTTAAAATGGAGCTTTCAATTGTAATATGAAGCTGGATAGTTTAATGAATAACGATGTATAATAATAATAATAGTAATAATAGATGTATAAGTAGCCTGGCTGAGGACCCAAGAGACCGCAGTGTTGAGTGTGAAGTTTGTATGAGCGGTTCTCCAGAAAGGCCAAGCATTCTGCCCGTTCTGAACAGGCATGTTTTGAATGCTACGAGTTTTAATCAAATGTCAAACCATCCTCCACCACTGCTGTATGGTATCTCTGCTCATTAACAGGCAAAACACACATATAGAACGCATGATAGCTGCCACTATTACTATCCAGTCAGAGGTGTGTACTCACGGCGCGCCAATTCTGATAATAGTCATTTTTTTGACGATGCTAGAAAGCACCGAAGACCAACTCGAGACTTTCCAGCAACACTTTCTACTCGTCGCAGTGTTTGACTTCCTCCGGTACTTGTCCGCCCCTGCCTCTCCCTCTTTCTCTTTCTCTGTTTGTGTGCGGCTGTCGGGTCTCCCTCCCTCTTTTTATAGGGATAATCCACCTGTTTCCATCTGTTGACTAAACTCTGGGCCAGAAATCCGTCACAGGAGGGATTACCCGTCAGTTACCGTGTCACACTGCCAGGCCGCCATAAGGCCAACGGACACGAGCACACATACCATGTCGATGTACCAACGAAGTGCCTTAGCTTTACACCCAGCCATCGTCGAGTCCTAAACTCAGTCAATTAGCCAATCAATTAGAAGAGCTACACTGATGTGTTCTTGGTGTTTGGGGGCATTTACTTCTCAAATACCTAGTGGAGATATTTGCATCAATGTATTTATCTTGTATGTGTTTTATTCATTCTTTTCACCCACAAAGACAGCCCATCCTCTATCCTTCATTATTGATTTATTCATTATTAATTTTTCCATTATTTTTCTTGTATGTGTGTGGGGTTTATTTTTCTCTTCTTTTTTGTGTTTATTATTATTTACCCTTTATTTTCGCCATTTAACCTCTCCTTTTGATTTGTACAATGGGAATAATATACATAAAAATACGGCACTGCGTTTAAAAAATTAATAATGTTCCCTAGAAAGGTTTAACTATGTAATTTGTATTTAATTACAGTTTGTTTAACTATGTATTTCACTAATATTGTTTGTTTTATTGAGTATATTTAATGTTTTATGAATCAAACTATAATACTTATATTTATATTCATATATATATATTGTTATATTGTTATACTTTACCATAGAACATGTCTCTAACTAAAACTTTAAATTGGTATGATGAAGAACATTAACCCAAATAAATTAAAAGCGGAGGGTGGGTGACGTTAGACAATGATGTTTACAAAAGACGTTGAGCAATTTTTCAATGATAAGTCTTTTTTTGTAGGGAATGTTGAAATGACTTGTGTGTTTTCATTAGCTGTGTCCCTACAAATGATGCAACCATGAAACTTACAGTCAAGCGTTACTGAACTGTACCTGACAATCTGCCTCCACTGTGCTCTGTTAAGTACTACAAGCTGCAGTGTTAGCTCCCTGTGTGCGCGCCATACGTGACTCACAAAGTCCCAGAGACGTGCTGGCTGACTGGGTCAAAGTCGAGCATAATAAACTGACCGACATCGGTGAGTCATATGATAATACAGATTAAAGGAAGGTGAAGGAAAAGCGGGGAAACGATGGGAAACAACTGTTGATTGGTCACGTCCCTTTAATCCCGGCTCATCGAGTGGCATTAGAGCAACCTCCATCTGGACCGCTGGATGATGGAGACAAAAGCTGCCAAACACACACACACACACACACACACATGCTTGCAGAAATCAAAGCCAGTGCGGTAAGAGGAGAAAGCATCACAACAGGTGTCTGGACCGAAGGCCACTCTCGTCCCTGTGATGAATTTGTGACGTTAGCGGAGTTCAGCACTTCACTCGGGAACCATCTGCTCCGTTTCACTTCAGGCAAGCTCTCGCAATGACATAGCCATAACCAATGTTAGACTTTTTTGTCAAAATCATATTTAGTTATCAACCAACTTGGAATCATAATAAAGTATAAACGTTTATTATTATTGTCTGGATAAATTTTTTTATGCATCTCACTTCCTCATTTTGTGTCTCAAGGCGATTTGTCGTTGGTTTTTGAATGAATCGCTTTGTATGTATATTTATTCTAGCTTTGTAGGATTTCTGTATGTTGTACATCCTTTTGCTCATCTTAACCAGTAAAGGGGATACGTCATGTGAAAGGGCGGCGCTCTAAACAATCAACCCGTTAAGAATTAGCACCCTACTGCAGCTCCCCCGAGCCTTTGACTGTCTTTTAGCTCACCGCTTTGAGTTTCTGGCCCTCGACTTGGTTGACTCTCAATGCTGTCGGCAAAAAAGTAAAACGACACAGCCTTCTGGGCGCCAAACTGCAGGCAGGCACAGTTAGCAACTAGCTGGTGAACAAAGATGACCATTGAGCAGCTGGCAGATTGAGTGTCTTAAGATAACGCTGGGAGCGGTTGATTCTGAGGAATATAATGATTTTCTTTTGTTTTGACGTCCCCACTTCCTACCTTCTTACTAACTTTGCTCAGACCACACCCGTCTTCAACCTCCTCGCTCATTTTGATCTCAACCACACACCTGTTTTGTGGCTGTTTCTGACCAAATCCAACCTGAGAGATAGAAATATAAACAGCTGGCAAAGTACTAAAAACTCTTCTATGTTAGCTCCTGCTACAGTAGGCGTGTCCACTGAGTTTTGCCCTGGACAAAATGCTTCTAAAAGGGTCAGTTGCTTTCTTCATTCATTTACTCAATACATAAACGTGAGCCTCATTCGCTCCATGTACTTAAATGATTGAGCTCTACCACTGGGTCGGTTCCCCTTCCTCTGCTCCAGTACCCGTGTGGTGCCAGTTGTGAATTTGGGGATAAAGCAATAAGTCGATGACAACAGGAGCTCTAAGTGGCGTCAGGAGCAAATAGAGGGAAGAGAAGAAGAGCGAACAACGGGGGTGAGCGGAGAATCCGCGGCTGACGTGACTCTTGATCTGTGACGTTGGCAGCAGGTGCTCTCACCCGATAGTTGACAGAATGGGTTCGACACACAGCTCACCCGACACAAAATACAGATTACTGGAGCAGGAATATTAAGCCTGTGGTGTTTGGTATTAATCTGAGGCTTAGCTGGATGGCTAATGCGAGGATTCTGAGAGTTGGGGTTCTCTGCTGGGGCAATGTTGGGTTTGCTCACATAGAAAATTCACCTCAGCATGTGGTCTTGTTTTTTGTGTTTTTACGTTTAATCACAGCACAAGTAGCTCCATGCAGATCTGCTAACGTGACTGCATGTGTTTAAATGAATTTCTTGCATGTTACAGTCGAGGCAACTGCATACCGAGTGAAATCTAGAGCACTCCAGAAACGTCGCTGTCAGAAAATGTTATAAAAAGAAAATAATTGGGATCTGTTGCTAAAATTTGTGGGATGCTCACAACAAGGCGCTGAGAGAGAACCAGCTGCAAAACTGACAAAGAACGATAAAATGATGAAGGAACAGCAGTGCTCTTGGTCCACGAGTCTTCTCGTAACCTCTTTACACCCCGACCACAGAGGTCTTGCTAATCAGCCGCCTCTGGCTATGACACCTGGATACTGTGATTTGTTTCATTCAACACCGATGCCGAATGACTGTTGTGCCTTTAGACATGTTTGAGGATATATACAGTACAAATATTCTGAAAAATATGCAGATATTTATAAATAAAAAAGCTAAATACCTAGTAAAATCTCTTAAAAAGTACTCTTCCAGAAAATAATTCCGTAATCTATAAAAATATAAATATTTTATATACAAGATATTTCCTACTGTAAGCTGCATATGGGCTTCAAAATGCCTCGTGGTCACAAAGTCCTGGCCCTACAAACACGTCTGAAGCTTCAGAATTAAGGTGAGCAGTCAATAGTCCCGGTCTTCTAGCATCAAACTCATATAACAACATTATATAAACAAAAATAACAACATGCTTTTCTGGGAGGAGGTGGGCTTTAATATGAGCATGCTGATGTTGGCTTGCTAACACACACACGCTGTACGCCGCCAAGCCGCCAGGAAGACCTAGTGGCCAAACAGTGGAACTACAACACCCGCGCGCCACGTAATGCCATTGGGCCAAAAATACTTTTTCCTATAGACTTACATTTAGAAAGAGACGTCTGTAAATAATTTGTCTTCTTTTTTTTTCTAGGTAAATCAACTTCCCAGTACTATCACTTTTTAATACATTACATACAATACACACACATGAAAAACACATATTTAAACCATTAGGTAATGTACTAATAGCCAAATCCAGCGACAGAGGACTGTGACTACACACACACGCACACGCACACACACACACACTGAATACTGATGGAAATATCAAGCATTGCATATCGATGAGGACATCCCAGATGTTACAGACCGGTTCCAGATGTGCTTTGCTCAGTAAAAACCACAGCGTGTCTTCTTACAATCAGCTGACGTTTCAAACGTGAGGTATTAAAACAAGTTATCCGGATATCTCCGCAAACCTGCTTTACGAAACAAGCCCCTGGTTCATACTGGTTGCTATGGTTACCAACCCCAGTGCTGACACACACTAAAAAAAAAAAAAAAGCATTTCCAGGCTTTTCAGATTTCTCAAGGCCCTGAGCCACAATTTGTTTGCATGAAAACGATACACAAACTACGTGCTGTATACATCTGGTGTGTGTGTGTGTGTGTGTGTGTTGGCAAAGTAAATCCATCATTAAGCGGCGGAATGCCGAACGTCTGGAATGTGGAACACTTGCTCGGCTCAGCGCGAATGCTCGTCATTGTTTTTCCATGGACGTGAACGCGCCCGAAAACCCGACGGACTTTGTCACAAAGATGAAAGGCTCACGAATGCTAATGAGCGCTGATGTCAGACAGTCGGTGTAATGAGGGCCTCAAACTAATTAGACAGCCCTGTCTGAATTGTCTAATGGTTATGTTTCATAAGCAGGACATTGATAAGGGATGTAGTGTCTGTGAGGGTGTCGTTGGGCTGTCCCATCAAACTTTACACAATAAGCGCCCATTAAAACCAGCTGGCGCTCAAACCAACACACCGCTTATATACTTGTTATAATGTCATTTATCTTATTATTTTTTCCGTCTTTTCTTTCTGATTTGTTCGGTCGGTTAGTATGTTCAAAAAAAGGTTGTTATATTCTGATATTGAACTTGTAGGCAGGCAGTCACAAATGCTCAACAGCATGTCACTAACGAGACGACTAAGGTCGTTCACAGTGGATTTTTTTTTTGATTTTGCACTGAAAACAGCTGCCTGCTGCTGCTGGTGGGAGATAATTCTCCGTGGCTTCATCAATACAAGCGGCCCACATCGTCATCTGAGCCCTTGTTCCTATAATATTTTTACTAATCATGTGTCTTCCTGACGGAAAGACCACAGGTGGTGAGAATGGGAAGACGGGTGTCTGTTGAGCTCCCAGTCAGCACAGGATCCCCACAGGGCTGCTGCCTTAGCCCACAACTCTTCACCCTGTACACCCATGACTGTGCCTCCACCATCCTCATCAAATACGCAGATGACACCACCATCCTGGGGCTCATCAAGGGGGACGACGAGTCAGGGCACAGAACCCAGGTGAACAATATTCTGGTCTACGGAGAGGAGAACGACCTCATCCTCAACACAGACAAGACCGAAGAGATAATACTGGACTTCAGGAAGAATTATCCCCCTCTCCAGCCTCTTGTCATCAAAGGGACCGAGGTGGAGAGGGCCGACAGCTACAGATTCCTGGGACTGCAGCCTGACCTGAGCTGGACCCGTAACACCACAGCCACAGTGAAAAAAGTCCCTCCATGGACTCTATGTATGTGCAGCGCTGTAGGAAAAGAGCAGAGGGAATCCTCCAAGACTCACTCCACCCAGCTCACTCTCTGCTCAGACACAAACACTGACGTACAACCTGAGCAGAGCGGACAGCATCGTCACCCACAGAACACGTTTTTACAACAGCTTCTTCCCTGCCACAATCAGACTGATGGCAAAACAAAACTGTGAATAGGAACAGCACTCAGGACTAACCTATTTATTTATTTATCACTGTAATAAAAAAATAAATAATAATAATAATAATAACCTTCTTGTACATACGACCACCTTTGCACATATACATACCGCAGTATGTACAGTGTTCACATTTCGTACAGTGTTTTTCATATTTCATATTTTATATTTTGTATAGTGTACTCTTTACTGTATAGTGTGTTTTTTCTTATTTGTATTTCTACCAAAACTGTTTACTCGGAGAGCCCTGTGAAAAAAACTCCAATGAGTCTGGACTGTCTAGGCACAAATGGCCAAATAAAAACCTTGAACCTTGAACCTTGGAACATTGCCTTACAGTCGATATATATATTTTCGGACTATTTTTTCTTTCTTTTCTTTCCTCTTCCTTTTCTTTCTTTTTACCGGTCACTCCCCTGCACACTTCATATTTAAACACTCATGCCACTTAACATACACTTTAACTTAAACACACATGTCACAATTTAAAACCCATTGCACTGCTGTTGTTGATTGTTGTTTGTCTCGTCTAACGTCTCATGTCTAATGTATGCACCTTCCGCCTAGAAAAATCCTTGTTTGTGTAAACATTTATGGCAAATAAACGGTTTCTGATTCTGATTCAGATATATATATATATCTTGACTCAAACTGTATATATACAGCTAGTCGGTTGTCTACTCACCCAGAGGCAATAAGGGCGCGCGACTGAGCCATGGCTATACGCTGCAGCGCGGGTCGGCTTAGCCCCGCCAGGCTGGACCGGGGCGGCAGTGGAGCGGCGCAGGCAGCAGCGCCAGACAAAGACACTGGACCCAGGACGCGGGCCGAAGGCGACGGCGTGCAGGTGGAGGCGGCCGTGGAGATGAGAGGCGGGCCCGGGGCGGGTGCCGCGGGGGCGGAACCGGCGGCAGAGAGGGAGGACGAGCTGGAGGGGTGAGGCGGGGAGGTGGCAGCGGATGAGAGGGTGGTGGTGGCGGGAGTGGGCGGCGGTGGAGGAGGCGGGAGAGGCGGCGGAGGGGGCCGGGTGGAGGAGATGGAGAGGGCACCGGTGGCTGAGCTAAGGAGGGACAGAGAGTGGGGGAAGCCTCCTCCGTAACCGAAGCTGGCGCTGCCGACACCGCCACTGCCGATGAAACCGCCTCCTCCTGCGCCACCCATACCACCCATGCCACCCATGCCACCCATACCACCCATACCACCCATGCCACCCATGCCACCCATACCACCCATACCACCCATACCACCGATACTGAAGCCACCTGTCGCCCCAACTATGGACGTCCTGTGGGGGGAGTAAGACCGAGACGGAGGCCGCGGGAGGGTCAGCGAGTACGACCCCCCTGGGATGGGGTAACTGCTGATTTTGGGACTAGGTGGCTTGGTCTGTGGCGGCCTCCGACCCAGAGTGTGAGCAGACATGGCGCCCGCTTTGACACTCAGCACCAGCATACACTGCTGACAGGCACAGGGCTGTCCCAAGGAAGTGATGGCTGAGGCCGGGAGCGCCCCACTGGGGTACGCGCTCCCGTTTCCAGTCCCACCGCTGCTCATCCGTATCCCCATGCCCACCCCAGATACGTCCACGCCGAGCAGTCCTCCATGGCTGGGCATGGACATGGGCCCCCATGCGTGGTGGGATTTGGGCAGGGGCCCGGACACCAGCGGGTAAGCCAGGTCGGAGCGGCGCTGGATGCGTCGGCAGCGCTGCGTCTGCCCGTTGATTTGGGTCATGCTCTCGAAGTCAATGAGGTAGCAGAAACCCAGCGGCGCCAGGTCCAGCCAGGGCTGCTGCCGATCGCGCGCTGCCTGGATGGCGATGCCCACCTCCGTGTCGTACGCCGTCCAACTGCCAGCGTCGTTCTCCCACTCCCACAACCAGCCCTGGCCTGGCGCTGAGGTGGGGTCGTAGAAGCTACGTCGCACCGGTCGAAGGGTACCTGAGGCAGGGATGAGGAGGTCAGAACAATGCAAAAGACAAATGTTTAGATTTTGACAACACCTGTTAGCAAAACAGTTCTATTGCATTTTGACTATTTCTGTGAATAAGACGTTGGACCAATGCAATGAAGATTCATACTCGACTTCCACCGTCACTATAAAGTCATTCTTTGCCCCTCGACCTGAACGACTGTCATGACGCTTGGTGACGAGAGGTTGTTCCAAATAGGAGGTAAGAGACTGTTTACTGTAGATAAGTGGATTGCAACTCGAACAAATTCGACATGTCTGTGTTTGCTTGCTGAGAATTTGGGCAAACAGGTTGCCCCTGGTAACAGCACACGGCGTTCTGAATTCTGATTGGCTGGCAGCCTTGATCCGACCCAAAGCTGGCTGTGTTTGCTTTCCCAGGGTGTCCAGAGAAACTCTATGCGGAGCCTCCATACTGTAAAGCCTTCACACATCCAATCCCGTGTCTCAAACCTCAAAAGGGGCGCAAAGATTTCTGGAAGTAGAGTGAACTTGAATCCACAAGTGTGAGATGAAACCATTTCGGGATCACAAAATCTATATCGGCATATATATAGGCATTTCAAATACATATCGAGTCAAACATATATAGCAAACCATCTCTGATGCCCTCTGGAAAAAAATCATAATAATAATTTCATATATGAAAAAACGATCATGTACAATTCCTATTACACGTAATTTGGAACAGTATTCAAGACAAGGGAGTTGATTCATGAGGTCTGCGCCCATCGACCCCATTTTATCAATGACCTCAGACTCCTGAAATTCACCCCCACTCTTCTCTCTCCTCCTCCTCTTCCTCCTCCTCCTCATCCTCCTCCCTGTCTCCTATTTAGACTGGGGCACCCTGTCTGCCTCCCCCAGTTCAGCTTCTGCCGGGTTTGGAAAACAAACTCCACAAAGGCTTTTGTCAGCCAATGTTTAGAGAGAGAGAGCGAGAGAGAGGGGAAATGTTGGGTTCTCTGCCAAAGTAAGATGCCTGACAACTGACAACTCCCTGCTTTGTCTTACTGCTCTGCTTGCCTCTCTTTTGTGAAACTTTGACTTGTGAAAGATGATTTATTATGCCCACATTCTGCTATAAACGACAGTGGTGCTGATGACAGTAAAAAAAAAAAATCAAATTTGGTGTGTGCATGTGGCTATGACTGGACACTTCAGCTGCCACTGTGGCCTTTGTGCCGGTTGCTAACACACACATGCCCAACCAGTATGACTCACTTCACCATAGACACCGTTCAGAATCACAGACATCATCTCCCCTATGCCTTTAAATGAAATGTCTCATAATACAGAAAAAGGGGTAACATATAGGGAGACTTGACTTGGGAATCTACATTAAAAAAAGAAAAAGAAAGGCATTGTCATTGCTTGCAGAAAACAAAACACTCCCTACCAAGGCATCAACATCAGGGCTCACAAAGACAAAGTAGACACACATGAGCAATACACAAGAAAAAAATAGAAAAAGAAGAAAAAAAAGGCCTCCACCTCAGGCCCGGCTATAAACCGCTCCAACCTCCGCCCCTGTGTCTCTCTCTGCTGTCTCACCTGTGTCTTGTCGGAACTGGTGCATGGAATGCAAGTCGATGATGTAGGGCGAGAGGCGAGAGTCCACCTGGCCGAGGACAACACTACCACACCGCGGGTCGCTCCGGATGACTGCCTCGATGTGATGACAGACAGCCGGGCTGTAGGGCCGCCAGCGTCCGTGCTCGTTCAGCCATTCCCATACCACCACGGCGGATGCTAGTAACATCCTCCTCCTGCAGAAAGATGGAGAAAATGTTTTTACTGACAACACGGAGGCACAGATGTAGGCAAAACCGCGAGGATGATGGGGCGTTTAAAGACAACCTGCTGCCGCTCCACCGTGCATCCCTGCGCACAGCGGCGCTGCATCCATCTTGGACAGTTTGCAAGCCAGATGTGTTTTCCTATCTGTGAATACAAATATATATATATATATATATTCTTTTTTCTTGCCATGACACGACATGCAAACCGTACCTTCCATGTTTGTAGTTTCGGTTATGCAGCAATTAGTAGCTCCTTTAAAATCACACGGCGAGGGTACAGTGAGTTTCAGGGCGCGAGAAGCTTGATGCAGGATGGTTGCATTTTACTCCCTATGCAGATGAGTGACGTCTGCTGAAATCATTTCTCCGGCACAATCAAGTTAGGGTGAGAGGAGAAAATGCAACTTGGATGCTCACGGTGGTGCGGCACTCCTGAAGTAGGTTACTGTGACTGAACGGCTCCGATCGTGCCCGTGCAAGGACGCACTTTTATTTTTCTTCTTTTTTTGTGCTTGATCTGGGGCTGTGTCGGGAAGGGAGGGTCGTATTTCTGAAAGCAAATTATTGCAATATTTACCGGGTTAGATCAGCTCCAGTGTCTCCAGTCAAATCACAGAAGAGTTTGGGTGCTTTAGTAGCCTAATGGTCCACCTGTCTCTGTGAGAATGTCTCCCGTCTTGAGGTAAAATCACGGATTTCTGGTTACATAATTGCTTTGATGAGGTTTCACTGCAACAGTGTATGTTTACTTTGACTCTGGCATACTTATTGGTTCATCCATGATGTCTCGATCGAGTGGCTCTCACCCACCACTGAAGATATTTTTGGTCCGTGAAAAATACATGTTTGACACTCGCGTGCGTGAACACTCCCACACTCACGCGCCTCGGAGACCTCCAACGTCCAATCCGATTCGAGCCTGCGCGCCGTCTGGCCAATCACGGGCCTGTCACTTCTCACACGCACTATGTACACTTCACTTCATGTTTAAATGTTTTCGAATTTGTTACTAATAATAAAAACAGCTTTAAGACATGTACAATGTGTCGTGATATGTTGTACCGTATTCAACTTGGAGAGAAAGAGGTTGTTAAAAGTCTGGAGATGCCGGGGATTGAACCCGGGACCTCATACATGCGAAGCACGCGCTCTACCACTGAGCTACATCCCCATTTATCCCAATAACTACCGAAATTACCGATTTAATAGTTGGAGCAGATGTAGTACTACTGTTGGTAAGACTGTACTAAAAGGTTAGTACTAATGTAAGAAAAACAAATCCTCTTTTGTGGAATTTTTGGCGTACAAACATTTTACGCATTTACGCATTTTGCAAACACAAACAATGATGAACTGCCTTACAATACGTTAATTGTACAGGGAAGTAACTAAATATATGTACATCTATTACAATGGTTTTGAGTTTGAAGTAACCTTATTATATTTAAATGTCATGGTATCATCATTATATCCTTTAACAACAAAGATATATAGAATCTTATATATGATCTGTTTGATACACATTAGGCCACATTGTCACTCACATACAATATGAAATGTCGCTTGATGGAAGGTTTGACTACTACATTATGACTCAAGCTGCAACCAAAGATTGTACTGTAAATATTCTGCAAATTGCCTCGTCAGTTTATCATTATAGCATCAATCCACATTTGAGAAACTGGGACTATCTAAATGTTGTCAATTGTTTTGCCTAAAAAATTACAAAAATCTTCTGTGCTCAATCAATTAATTTACTAATCTTCTCAGCTCTACATATGATATCAAGAACAATACAAACGCAGTCAATTGCTTTTGTTGTTTTTAATTTTCATGTATGTTAGAAATAAACATTTAAAGTTATAAAAACAGTCCACAATAAACACTAAGCAATAGCCTGACACAATAATAACAATTTTAATTTGAACAGTTTTACTGGTAAACATTTAAACACACATTAAAAATGCAATTGATTGTACTTTTTTTTCTGATGCCTCAACAGGAAGTGAAATTAAGACAAAAACCGTAGCTAAGGACAATCTCCAGCGGCATCTAGGGGTCTTTTATGGGGGGGTTCCAGTATTTTAGACTACTTTAAGGTTTTTCTTTGGCAGTGTGCAACATAATTTAGACCTTCATGTTGGGAAATCAAATTTACAGAGAATATATTTTAACATCTAATTAGGAGACTTGGACTCATGACCTCAGTAGGCGACCACTTCCGAAGCCTGTCTTGACATTTTTAAAGTGTTGTATTCTATTCTCACAGCGCGGTCACATTACTCTCTATGCTTCCAGCTCCCTTTTCCTCAGACCAGATGGCACTTCCAGAGAACTGCTTTAGATCTATCAACAATCCAGCACCCCCACTTGCTTCGCCTTTACCTTCCCCATCTCCCACTTTCTCCCCTGTCTCTCCCCCTGCCTTCGCCTCATCCGTTAGTCTGTCTTGCTCCTCTGACTCCGAACTCTTCAAACTTGAGTTACCATCGTCACTTCCTTCTCCCTTTGACCCACCAAAGTGCTGCTCGTCCTCCTCTTCCTGGTCGTCTCCCTCACTGTCACTCCCCTGGCTACTACCCTTCTCCACCTGTCCCTCCTCATCTCGGACATCCTGCATTTCCTCTCCATCCTCATCAGTATCACTTTGAGGCCACAGCTGGACTCCGAGACGTGTCCCCAGAGCGAATGCTGCCCTTCTCACCCGGTCCCTGAATCCTCCTTCCTTATACACCATGCGCTGCACGGTGTATTCTCCATTGGCCTCCCTGTTCAACTTCTTGTACAAGAAGAAGAGCAATCCAAGGAGGCCTAGTAGACAGAATAAAAGGATCAGCACGGTGGTTGTGGATCGTGTGGATCGTGTGATTGTGTTCCCAGCGTCAGCCATGCCTGAAGTGAAGAGAGAGATAGTGAAGAGAGAGAGAAAGAGAGGTTACCAGAGACATACATTGGTATTTATTAATTTCTTTGAATATTTTTGTACTCTGTGCCACTGTCACTTGAACAAATAGTTAGACATTTTGGGAAATTCCCTTATTTGTTTTCCTGTCGTTCATGCGCCTCTCTCGTCTGTACAGTTCATATGTAGCTGAAGGAGCTAGTTAACTTAGCTTAACATAAAGACATCTTGCATGGCTCCGTCCAAAGGCTGCAGGCCTGAAGATATAGTTCAGCACCGTAAAAACAGCAAATTGTCATTTTTACATGTCTTTATTTTGCACAGTCAGCTGTTTCCCCCGCTTTTTTGCAAAACTACGCTAGCTAGCTGTAGCTTCATATTTACCGTACAGAGACAAAGTATTCCTCGAGTTTTTCTTTTTGTGATATATTTTACTTGGGTGCCACGTGGGTGTGTTTTGTGCAATAAAACGAGAGCCTACTAGGCCTTCTGTGCAAGGCAGATTAGATGACGCCGGCAAATGTAAATTTCACATCTTCCATGAAGCTATCAAAAATTCCACGGAGGTGATATAAAACAGGTTGACACAGATGCTGAACACTAGTATGCGGACTGTTTGAACACGGTCTCAATCCACTGCTATTCCTTTACAAGAGCAATACAAGTCTTCTCGTTCCACAAAACAGAGACTTTGATTTATAAATGTACTTTACCTCCTCAGAGTAGAGTAGAAGAATCCCACTTGGAGTCACAGTTACAGGCAGAATTCAGAAGAACTCGTTGTACTTTAAAGCAGTTGTGGAGTTTTCAGGAGATCCATTGATTGATATTAAGGATCTAGAAAAAAGAAAATTAGAAAACTAAATAATGGTTCATGGTGCCTCCAGCGAAAACATTAGATAGCTTCAGATAAAAGATTACCCATTCGGTTCAATTGCTGTGGCGTTTGAGGTTTAACTCACCAGGAAATGCCAATCATAGCTTTAAAAAGATGCATCAGCGGCTGAATTTGAACATTAAATATTTGTTCTCGATACTGATATCTAATCCAGATACAATTTACAATAAAAGAGTCACCATTTCTGCTGGCTAACGCGTCGCCAAAGGTTCACAATGGCAATGTAGAAACGTACATTGAAGATGTGACAGGAAGTCTGTATTGCCTTTTATCTTATGTGACTGTAAACTGGTTGTGTTGTCTGACGTGGCAGGAAGCTAGCAGACCGCTCGCAGCGTTGCTAGTTTCCTGTCAAAAGGATATTTGAACAGTATCAGTCAGCCTGCCATGGGTGGAAACTTTTTTCGGCAGGGTTCATTAGACACCGAGAGATCAGCGTGTTACAATATCATGCTTAATGAAAAAATACAAATGGGAAATATGTATGTACCTAACATGCATTTAAAGCTGAAATGCATGAGGATAATTTGTGGCAACTTAATGCTTGAAATACTGAAATTATACAACAATTTAAAACATGACATAAAGTTAAGTATTCTTATATCTAAACTCCGAAATATGAATAGAGCCGATAGAGAAGAGCAGCAGAAACACGAGACATTCAATATCACGATTATTAAGAATAGACAGACAAAATGTGTGCAGATAATGTTCAAAACATTTTTTTAAAGTTTGAAATAAACTGTAAAGCACTTACCCAAGTTGTGAGCAGAAGATAAAGTTTGAGGTGCAGAACATGAACTCGGCTAAGAGACTGACTAACTGTGTGACGGCGCGCGTGTGTGTGTGTGTGTGTGTTTCGAGACAATGATATAATGAGAGAGGGGCTGATGCATGAAATGTGGAGAAGAAAGTGTGCTGCTGCCCTTTGGGGTAGGAGGTGGCTGGAGGGGGTGAGGACTCAGATTAAAGACAAAACTATGAAGGGTGTGATAGAACGCACAGATAAGAAAGAGGAAGACATTTTATATTTTCTTCCTGCAAAGTTGACTTTCGGTTCGCAGCACAGGTGCAAATTACATCATGCAGCATATATCACATGCATTTAAAAACAATGTTCCTACTCTTTACTGACGAGAATCCCCCTCCAGGAAACAAATACATGATATGTTTATTTCTTGCGACACATTTAAACCTTGTATAAGCGTCGACAGGCTGTCAATAACAGCTCAACTACACAAAAGGCAGCTCAGGTGAACATGAAACCATGCTTTGTAAAAAACAAAATGAGCCCAAGACAACCCAAGAACTAAACTACGATCTAGAGAAGTCTTTTTGATTTCCACAAAAATATTAAGGTTTTTGCTACACACTAGAGATTTGAAGTGAAGAACACAAAGAGCGCCGCTTTCATGATGTGAAACAAGAAGACCACATCCTGTTTTCACGCTGGAGGCCAGTCAGCCACAGCTCAGGCACCAAGCGAAGGCAGTCGTTTTGCAGCATATATCACCCAGTGAGATAGCGGAGTGCAATCATGAGATAATGTACCTTTACTGATGGAGAATGACAACTATGTTAAATGGTTATCACCAGATACTTTTTTTCACAAAGATGCATGATCTTTATTTTGTTTTGGAAGCTATATGATGGTCTAAAACTAAACATATGTATTTGCTTCATGTCCTTCAAGGTGGTTTGGTTATATTTCCATTCTTCTAAATTTTGATTTTGGAGTTTTATACTTTTGCAACGAAAATGTGATCCGATTCCAATTCGTTGGTTCACAAGATGTTTATTGGAGTTTATACAGTTAATTAAGTACAATGAAATCCAGAGATTTGCTCCAGTTGGGTGAACTTTTAGCAACTGGAACGCCTTTCTTCAAGTCACACTCGACAGGTTTTGGGGATTTTTCTCCAAACCGTTTCAATGCTGGATAGTGATTGCTAGTTATAATATAGCAGCCACAACGCCTTGTTTTCATGCTAAACTACATTAGCTGTAGCTTAATATTTAACTTACAGACATGAGTGGCATCAAGCTTCTCATCAAGCAAGAAAACAAGTACCTGTGTGCCCCCCCCCCACAAAAAAAAGCTTAAACTATTCCTCGGGCAGCCCTTTGTTTTTGTTTTTTTGTGTTATATATTTTACTTCAGTACCACATGAATGTGTTTAGCCTATAATTAATAAGATTAGATGATGCCAGCAAATGTAAATTACACTTTGAAATTTAGAGCTATCAAAATTTGACTGAAGACAAGGTAAAACAGGTCAACAAAAAAGCTGAACCAGAATAAGTTTGAGCTCCGTGATTGCCATAGCTTTGCTATCCAACAAAGCAAGGAGGAATCAGATAATGACATACACACAGTTGCATGGAGAGGACTTCATTCTGAGCGCAGGTAGACGTTACATTACACTATTAATGTTCAGAATGTTAAATACAGCCTCTTTAAGAATACTTAAATATGATAAATTCAGAAAAAGGTACAAAAAAAAAAGTCACTATAAAATGTGAGAACTTGTCAGGGTATTAAATCCTTTCTGGAGGAAATGTTGTGTTTGTGTCTATGTAATTGGAGTATGCAGCCATTGTTTTGCACACACTTAACATGTAGACTATCCAAACACAATTTGACCGAGTAATTGAAATACAACAAACATGTGATCATGATCAGAACATTTCTTTTAATACAAAGGAGGAATGAATGCTTATTAAGTTTTCACAATGTAGTCTCATATAATCTGCTACTGGTTTTACAGTTAGTGTTGTGAGGTCAGTGCATAAAGAAATATAAAGTAAGTAATAAAGGGATAAGCTTTATGTGGAATGTACCATTGTTACACGATCATCGACCGACAGAGGTAACAGAAAAATCTCTAAAAGTCATGGCAAAAAACACAATACCAAAGTAAATAAAAAATAAAAAAAAGATCCAACTATTTTCAACAACAATATAAATGCAATTGCAGACTGTAAAAATGTTTCCCATTTCACAGTAACTTCCTCTTCTCTGAAATGCTGTTCTGAATAAATCTAGTGTGTTTTAGGGAGACTGCACTGTTATTTATGTAATGCCATATTTGCACTTGTTGTATACAGAACAACTTAGGCCGTGTCCATAGAACAACTCTCATTTTAGCTTACAGCTCGAGGACAACTAAACTCGAAAACCAGTTTATTTTAGGGGGCACAAGATACTGTGCCTTGTGATATTACAGAAACCTTTGTAAAGCCAAAGCCCGCTCCTGTTAACGTGTAAAAAAAAAAGAGAAAGAAAACAAATCAAAATCACAAGTGCTACCTTTTCATCGACTGCAAAGACGACACAAAATCACGATACACAAATATTCAGCTACACTCTCATCAGCGATCAGTCACATAACTCTCGATGTCAAGGTATGTGTACCACAATATTTTTTCTACGGTTACATTTACACATGGCGTCCTATAATGAAGCAGTAAAACAAAGCATAAGTCACACACTGAATAACAATTGGGAATGACATCACAGTTCAGCAGCTTCAACTACTTGATTAAATAGCCCTAATGGTTATATTTGTGAGTGTTTTAGAGAAAGAAAATCATGTTGGAGGTCCTCATTTGCTTTGCTATAGAAGGTCAACCTTCATTAACTTCAATACAATGCTTTTAAATCACTACTTTGTGCATTAACTTGTGGCATTTGTGGAATTGTAACACCTTCCAAGCCCTTCAATATTAGTGTGGGGATTTTTTAAAGCTCAAAGCTGCACTACATGTACCACCAAATGGCTGCTACAATACTCCTTCATATGAAAATCAAAAATATTATCTCACTGTCACAATTCCCTCTACGTAGATGACGCCCCGTTCTCAATCACAGTCTGGAAAACAATCACAGAAATAATGAGTGGTCTCGTTTTCATCACAATATCTGACCTGGTTGTAAGCCACTGTGATCCACAGCTCGCCGCTTTCCTGCACTACATTCTTCCGCTCACACAGTTTAAGGTACTGTTGATTCTAGTAAGGCTACGGTCTGTGGATTTAGTAAAGTATGCCTCCGAATGTAGTGGTTCTCTGCCCTGCTCATACATCCCCATCCTCAATTCGAGCCAGCTGTCTTTCCAGTAACTCTATTCTCTGGCTCTGAGCGAGGACGACAGCGCGCAAAGCCTTCATTTCTGCCAACAGCTCATTCAACAATTCCTCCTGAAAGCAGGAGAGAAGGAACAAGTCAGAAAACAACTTTGAGCACGTCAATGGTTGCTAAATGTCTCATTCAGTCAACTCACCTCTCTCTTTGGCCTCTCGCTATTTCCATCCGTCTCCCGTGTGGCTACTCGTGGCTGTGGCACCTCTTCTTCTGTCTCCTTGGCTGCAGAGCCAGATGTAGCTGAAGGCGGGGTGGCCCCCGTCCCAGAGTCCTGCGAGGCCAGCTTGGGTTTGCTTCGGAGGGTGTCTCTGTGCTTGGATGGAGGAGCCGAGTAGCCACCGCTCAGAGAGACCAACAGGGGCGGTGCATCCTGCCCGGCGATCCATTCATCAGCCAGGAGAGCCGGCTCTGAGCCAGCTGTGTCCGGGTAAAGGTCTCCCTGAAACAGATCCGACTGGGGAGGAAAGCCGGAGACAGAAAAGTGTTACATACATTTATCATACAGTTATGGATCAACTTCCCAGGCATGCAAATGCTGCTTTCACTTCCTTTTTAAAATAAGAAATACAAACTGGTTATTTGTATTTTCTTTCTTTTTTTAAAGGCAGTGCATGTCTTACCTTTCGTGGTACAGTCATAGAAATGGGTTCCACTTTCCTTTCATGCAGTTTGTAGAATCTACAAAAGAGCAGGGAATTAGTAATCTCATTAAAGTAGAAGGCTTACCCATTCAACATTTTTTGTTGTTGTTAACAAACCCCATGAAAACAACATCTATCTAGATGCTTTTATTACTTATTGATGCCAACTGTGGCACTAAGCCCCAAGCCCAATTGTTCCTACAGAACATATACAGGAAATCCAATCTTTTCATTTTAAATTAAGGCTCAGTAACTTCCTATAAAAGGAGTAAATAGTGCATTTGTTGGGGACTATTTTCAGCTGCGGATTAATACACCTTTGAGGAAAGTATGTTCATGATAATGAAGGAACATGTAACCCAGTGCAATGGTGTGGCTTATTTATTTTCAACAGATGATAATAATAATAGATGACTAACCTACACAAGGTTTGGGCTACACAGGCAATACTTAATAGGATCAATGTATTGTCCTTTTGTATTGTTGTCTTTCAATGGACTTAGTCGACGATAAGAAAAATATATAATTTATCGCAAGCCATTTAAAAATATTTTAAAGTAATTAAAAGAATATCAAAGGAAAACATATTTACCTGGCAATTTCGCACTTGTTGACATCGACACCTCTTTTACTCAGAAAGCCTGCACCTCTCTGTGGCTCCTTGCTGCTGTGCAAGCTGAGGAAGTGAACATACGGGGATTCGTCCGTCACTTCAAAATACCGGATGGTGCAGTCCCCCTGAAAGCCATCAGATAATCCAATTAAGACCACTGACCCGAAAAGGAATGGGAATCGATAGCAATGCTACCATTTGAGTAATTCTGTGTCGTCAACACAATCCTCAGGTCCTACCTTTCCACACAGGTAGACCATGTTTGTGTCAGGGTCATAAAAGGGTAAAAGGACCCCGTTACTTGTATCCATCTCCTGGACCGCCATTGGCTCAGACAGATCCTTCTAAAAAAAAAAAAAAAAAAAAAAAAGAGCACAAAACATGTATTAAATCTATTTGATGAAGTTTATGTAATTAACAAAAATGTTGTGGTTTAAATTATGGATTGACAGTAGTTATGGCATGTAAGGCAAGTAAACTACAGTTATGGTATGTTAAATGTTAGACAAGTACAAATCTTAATGGGATAGGGATATTTTGCTTGCTGTAATCATTCATCCAGCCGTGTAAACTATTACTAGAAAAGACTTTGGAGGATATCTGCCTGTTTTGAAGCCTCATGTTGCCTTAAATAAATTAAGATTAACTTACTTCATGCATGTCCACCACCTCAACCAATAATACATTGTGCACTACTTCCTACATTGACTTGAAGTTGGCATTGAACAATTGTGCCCTGAAGAATCATTAAATATGAACGCAAGAATTACCGGATCCCACAACGCCATCTGCCTCTCGCTCATACGGCTGAAGCCTGTGGTGAGGATTTTCCCATCCGAGAGGAACACGGCTCTCATTGGCCTGGTGCCATCATGGACCTTCTCTTTCACCTGGGGGAACAACAACGGACCGATATAGGACGAATGTGGACGCAATGCGACATTGCAGTTAGGACATATAGTGTAGCTCAACTTCTTTTTAACATGCATCTGCACGCATGGCGAGAAATGTGAAATAACCTTGAGGACGGTGCCCCTTCGCGGGTCGATGACGCGCAGAGCCTTGTCCTTGCAGACGGTACAGATAGCACTGCCGTCCTTGTTCCAGCCGACACTGTAAATCAGGTCTGGGTGGGCATCACTCAGATGGTACACAAGCTCCCCCGTGCCCACGTTCCACACACAAATCACATTATCGCAGCCTGGAGAGAGGAAGACACAACATCCAATTCTTTAAACGCAGGAACATACATTTAAGGAGATTGGTGTCTTGTGATCTGAGAGATCTGCACAGTATATAGAGTATGTCTGATGTCTGTGGAGCGATGGCATTAGGAGCTTTGTATAGCAGAGGAGGATCTGAAATGGAAATGCAAGATAGTACAGTTCAGCAAACAGGGAGCTAATGTAGGATTCGGAGGATTGTAGTAATGTGGTCTGATCAGAGGAAGCAGACAGATGAGACAGAAGGGTCCACTTTTACAGGGACACAACATTTAAAGCCAGCGTACAGAGATCTTAGCGAGGGGCAAAAAAATGATTCTTTCACTGTGAAGATGAGTCAGTTATTTTGAAAACCTATTTTCGAGACAAATTTGGACAAAGTTTGACCGGTTTTGGTTATTTCTTTGTCACTGGGTTGACAGCTCGGTTGGAAAATGATGACATTGTGTACTTCTGATCACCAATCAGGATACGGGTCGATGTGGAAACCTAGAAACTGCCTGGACCATGTACGGTCACTGTGCTAAATTGTTACAGGAATAGTGAATTCCTGGATATTCTGCAATTTTCTGTCTTGTTCCAAGTAATATTTGTTTACAAAGTGTTCAAAAGTAGCATAACACATGCCATGGTAAATGGGTGACTTTGGTATTTTTCAATCTTGACCTTTTATCCCAATGTTTTTGTGTCGAAGAGAAACAAAATGGGGACAACAATCTTTGAACATGGTCCAGTTTTGAGGGAGAGCACTGCAGCCAGCAGCCACGAAAACAGGCTGAAAAGTACTCCTTCCTGACAATAGCGTGTACATCCACTAAAAGTGTTGGTTTTGTCACCGATGGGCTCAAATTGTTATTAAGTGTCCGACAATATTATGGAAAGGAGCCGACAGAGAAACAAAACATTAGTTTTTACTAGTTTAGTAATTATAGTTTAGCACATGGATACACATAAATAATGCTTCTCATAGTTAGTATTTGTTAACAAGGGAACATGGAAAGGTCTTACGTGGCAGAGCAGATGTACATTTGCTATATAAAACTCATGTTCCTTTAACATGTAAATCTATGTAAAATGACATAAACCACGTCGGTCTGGTTGCACAGCGCCTAATCAAGTCATATGTCAGCAGTCACAGACACCACATCAGTGACGTTACCTGCAGTCAAGAGGATATTGAAAGCAGTTGGGTGCCAGGCCAGGATTCCCACTCTTTTACTGTGTCCCTCGAGGTTCACAATGGGCTCAGTCATCGGGCTCGTCAGGCCCCCGTCTGGGATCTGCCACACCTTCAAACCGCCAGGCACAGCAGACATTTATTTGTGAATGGGAGCCATTCAGGTACATGAGAGCTCCTGTTGTTTCATGTAATGCGTCGACAGGTAATTTGTAGCTTTCTGGGCACAGAAACATTCATCAGGCTGAGCAACGAGAAATGTTACGCTGAAAAGCTTTCTGCCGAATTTCTGCTCTCATGAAGACACCGTGAGATGTAACTAGTCAGCATATTAACAATCACACGCAACTAAATAGAGGCTTTTAAACAGAAAAGTTGTCCTTGCTCTGGAGTACTACAACATTTTAAGAAGTACTCTTACTTGCTTTCTTGTCTGTCCGTTAAATATGAAGCTACAGCTACGAGACGTTAGCTTAGTATAAAGAACGGTAGTTGAGGGGAACAGCCAACACGACTAGTCCAGCACAAAACACCTCATAAAACCACAAATCATTGATTTCAATTCAGAATTTGTACAAGATATCCTGTGTTAATTCCTATTTTTTATAATGAAGTGACAAATAGAAACAGGCTAGCCGTTTCCCCCTGCTTCCAGCGTTTGATCCAAGCTAAGCTTACCTTCTCGTAGCTAAAGCTTTATATATCCATCTTCGTATATAACTCTTGGCAAGAAAGGGCCTCTGTCTTATGTCACACTAATAACCGATGAAGGGCCACAAAACCACCAGTACACTATCGTGACCAAGTGTGAAACTACCTTGACTGTGCAGTCCTCTGAGGCGCTTGCGATGATGTTGTCGTCATGAGGAGACCACTGGATGTCCAGCACTGGCGCCGCATGGCCGCACACCGTGGGACACGCCTGGTCGATTCTGCCGCTCTGTGGGAGCAAACAAAAAGTTAAGATCACGAGCCTGTGACGGCTGGCGCGAGAAGCTTTTAAACGCTTTAGTAAAGCCTTTGTTTTGTCCGTTTGTTCTCGGAACTGTAAAAGTGCTGCATGTGCGTCGGCCAGACATGGAGCGAGGCGTCAAAGACTTGCTGACACATTGCTTTTAAGTAGCAGAGTGGAAGACGGGAAACAAGATAGATGCATTGGGGGGAGGGGGGGGGATTGATCCGCTGTATATGATGCTGAGCAAAAGCAGAGGGGTGTTGCACCTTGCTGATAGGCACGACGAGGAAGGACCCTCCTCCGCCGGCTTCGATGATGACAGCGATGAATTTGGGGTTGACCGCACAGAGGCCGGTGTCCCACGTCACGCGGGACACTCTGACGTCGTCGATGCAGTGCTCGGCTTTCCACGCCTGGGCAAAGACGTGGCGGAACTTGCTCTGCCTGACGACACCGCGCCGGAAAGACATGTCTGCGGAGAAGGAACAAGAACATGACGCGTGAATCATGTGGCACAGTCAGCTGAACACATCTGGGAGAGTGAAGAACATAGCAACGTGCGACTTTCTATGATAACAGCTATCAATTAATCTCCAACAATGTGGATTTTCGATTAATTGTTTAATTAATTATCAAACAAAAGACGCTTGAAAGACAGTCTCCAGTTCCTCCGGCTACACAAGTGTAAAAAAAAAAAAAAATGCTGTTTTTCTTTGATACACACGATTGTGGATATGTAGGATTTAAAGCTAACGGACTATATCTTCTTTACACTGTTGGCAGAACCAAACCAACTTGGGCTCTGGGGAAATGAACGACCTGTGTCAAAGTTAAACTCATGCGCTGCAAATGACGTCGTAATACATTTGTTTGATTGTTGGTTATTGTGGAGGTCATTCAGGTTGCAGTTGCAGGCACATTTCTTGTGTGCTACCTTAATTGCGTGGACAGTTTTATTTTCTGGGAACACCACAATACTGTTTAAAGATTTAAAAAACATGGATCATGTTTGAAAAACTGAGTTCACTGTTCACATAAGAAACAAAAAAAACAAAGACAAAAACTAAACTTGTGCCATGAAGCATTTCTATTCTGACTTCTGCTTGTTAGTTCCAAGTTTTGTCAATGTGTAGCTAGATGATGTCTTGTTGTACTTTCATTGTTTGATACATAGCAGTGTTATGTAATCCCATGTGAGAAGGGCAACATGTTTGCCATGTAAATAAAACTCACTTAAACATAAATAAATGATAAATGGCGCTTTAGTCTTTTCCATTCCTAGAAAGTACAACAAATACACTAAGACGTGGCTTTTTGACAGCCAATTAAAATAATTGTACATTCACTTATTTCACAGCTCATTCAACAAGCGCCCAAAACCTTTGGGTTGTCAGCTAGAGGAGAGAGAGAAAAGGTCAAATAACAGGCAAATTCTTTCATACTGGGAGTCTGTCCCGAAAAGCTTCAGTGGACAAAAGGGCATGATCCGCCTCAAACCACAACAAGCCGTGGCAGTGAGAGGAAGGGGGTTGGGCAGTCAGAGCAACTCAATGTGCGCACACGTCTCAAAGATAACGTGTAGTTTAGCAGCTATGCAGGTAGTCGTCTTCATTTCCTCCCAGTAGCGTGTGAGGATAAAACGACTCCACATACACGCACTATAGTAGAGCCACAAACTGTAACACTTTGCATCCGTGTCCGATCTGCGTTAGGCCAATACGTGATGTCCTCCTACTGCATGACGGTGGTTTTAGTTCCCTTCTATTTACAACAACATCCACATGGTACTTTACACCGTTTCCGTTGGAGGGGGGTTTCTATTGTTGCCTGCACAACAATGCGAGCAAACATGGCTTTTTGCAAAGATTAACTACATGCATGCGCGACAAAGGGTGCGCAGAAACGAATAGTTGATCCCAGACACATTTTTATGGAAACGACAAGGTTAGTAGTATCGAGTGCAATAGCATACCTGGCTTTTAGACTTCTCCTAATTGGAAGAAGACGAAAAAAGGATTCCTAAAGACTCGGGCGTGACAGGAGGAGGCCAATAAAAAATAATCCTCCGTCAGCAGCAGTAACTTAATCCTCTACTGTGTCCAGGCAGGCGTTCACGTTGATTGCGCAGACCTATAACCAAACACGTCCATTAGAAATAAACACGCATCCGTACTATCGCCAAACACTCAGCTGTCCTCGCGCTAGTTAGTCAGTAATTGCGCACGTCTGGCGTATTACAAGTCTAACCTTACCGCGCATGTCCCGTGCAGATACAGAGCTACATGAAACGATGCACAGCGACGCTGGATGGAGTCGGAGGACCGAGCGCAGACCGGGTGGCACTAAACGCAAGACGACGTCGGTTTTAGCAAACGACCAATTTGAAGAGCAGAGCAGAATTCCAGACACTTCCGCCCATGGCAGGATATATCAAAGACACGCGGGAGTCAAGAGGGAGACGGTCCGTCTACATCCGGATCCCTGTCTCACAGACCGGATGTGTGCGCGTACCCCCCCGCCCCCCTTTTCACACACACACACACACACACACACACACACACATTCTCCCAAATATGTGCCCACCCGCTTGAAGTCGACTGAACCTTTTGTTCATTTACAAAACACCCGTGGGTGCATATAGATAACGGGTCTCTACTTTTTCTACCGCGCATGCGTTAAACAAAAGTATGCACGAATGCCAGTTTTCGAAGACTTGGCGACTTTTGTAGGTGTTAAGAAGTGCCATGAAGAATGAGCAATATGGTGGAAAAGGTCTCCAGCAGGCTGCACCACCTCTGTCCGCTCCCTCTTGGTTAGGAAGGAGCTTAACCAGAAAAGCCTAACCAATGCAATACAAAATGCTGGTAAATATTCGTAAATATGATCTGATTGATTTGGGTGATGAAGCACTTCAAATTTGCCGATACATTTTCCCAACACTGACGCATTTATCTTGTCTGATATATTTGCGACGCTTATGTCTTGCAGCGGGGCAGGTGTTAAAGTTGCGTTCACGGCAACAATGTTGCAAAAACGTTGGAATATTCGCAACGCGTTTGCTGTGAATGACTACGGTATTGACTTCCTTATATGCCTTCATGATCATCTCCTGCTTCTCATTAGAGAAATAAAAAGAGGTTCCTCTGAGTTTATTTGCCATTGTACTGTTAGAACATCGTGGTGTCAGTGCTCCATTATTATCCCTTCTGAAGAGGAGCGGGCGCGCGCATTTATCCAGATGACTGACGTCTGGCTAGAATTAACGAGACCGTTTCAGCGCGGATCAGCTGTGAAGAAACCCAGATAGCCTGATGTCAATCATCTCGCTAATTTAAGCTGGAGATTAGGACATTTGCTTGACTTTGTTTAGCCAGGTACGAAGAATACCCCCCTGTTGCTCAGCCTGCAGTCTTCAGCCATCAGACTGCAGCTGGTTTGAAGGAGAAGCTTTCATCCAATCAGATTTTTTCTCTCCTGTGTCTCCAAGCCAGCAAAGCAGTTTAAGCTTTTGCAGATTAAAGTACACGGGGAGTGGACGTTGTGGTTGGTTGTCATGGACGTCAACCAATCAGATCGTTAGTTTGACAAACTGGGCGGATTCTTTGACGTGCAGCGCCTGCGAGGTGGCGTGGGCGTGTGATTGGTCAGTGGCCCAGCGTGACCATTAACAGGCGCTGTGATTGGCCAGTGTGTCAACAGGGCGGAGCTCAGTGGGAGCTGGAATGGTTCAGGCTGAAGCTAGAGAAGTTGAGACATGTTTATTGTTTTGCGTGTTTTGGCGCGAGGTGGAAGATAAACGGACTTGGTGGTGGATTTGGGGCGTCGACTGCTGCTGTCGAGCGGATATGTTCTGCCCTAGAAAGAGTGGAGGTTTCCGGGGTGCGGTCGGGAGGCTCGGCTGTCCTCACCGGTCCATGGCCACTTGTTGCTGGAACTGAAGCACCGTAAACCGAACAACCGCGTTGCTGAACTTGTTGTTAATAAGGATAGGCGGATGGACTCTGTCTTGAGTGAACAGCATCAGGTGAGTTGCTTTTTGTGTTTCATCTGCGGTGGCGTTGCGTTGTGTGCTGTTTTTTTCATCATGGATTGTTTTGTGTGTTTCTTGTTGATGCGGGGAAATCCCCGGTGGGAGACCTCCATGCCCGTAAATCGGCCGTATAGCAGAGTAAGCGTCTGCTGTCCACACATGACAGTCTGTATGAACTGTATTACTTTTTTTTTCTTCTTCTTCCCCAGTCCGCACCTGATGTGGACACACGTCATTGAAGGCCTTGGTCTAAAACCCACGGCCCGTCACTGGTACATATATCCTCATAAGTATATATTCATTCGTAAATATAATCTGATTAATTTGGGTGATGAAGCACTTCAAATTAGCCGATACATTTTCCCAACACTGACGCATTTAACTTGTCTGATATATTTGCGACGCTTATGTCTCGCAGCGGGGCAGGTGTTAAAGTTGCGTTCACGGCAACAACGTTGCAAAAACGTTGGAATATTCGCCACGCGTTTGCTGTGAATGACTACGGTATTGACTTCCTCATATGCCTTCATGATCATCTCCTGCTTCGCAGCAAAGGAATAAAAAGAGGTTCCTCTGAGTTTATTTGTCATTGTACTGTTTGAACATCGTGGTGTCAGTGCTCCATTATTATCCCTTCTGAAGAGGAGCGGGCGCGCGCATTTATCCAGATGACTGACGTCTGGCTAGAATTAACGAGACCGATTCAGCGCGGATCAGCCGTGAAGAAACCCAGATAGCCTGATGTCAATCATCTCGCTAATATTTCAAATGGAGATTAGGACATTTGCTTGACTTTGTTTAGCCAGTTCTTCGTTGCAAATTGCAATACGAGCACTGATTGGCCGCAGAGGACAATTCTTGGTTGTGGCTACATATTGAAAGGTGATTGGCTGTCACACCAAGAATTTGCTCAACTCACGGGTGGCACTGTTTTTGGTAAAAACCCATCTGTTGTCACATTGATTTGAAAGGTGATTCCTAGAAATGTACTCAATTAAATGGAATAAAATACAATAATGTATGTGTTTTGTTATTGTGTTATTAAAATAAATTGGGCATGAGCAAACTACGTGGTGACTCGGTCGGGAACCGTAGAGTCACCGGTTCAAGACCCCGCACGTGCAAAGTACATCGTGTTCACTCACATCTACCAACTCCCATATTGTATTGTGTTATATACTCTGAGCAGAAAACCAGATTAACACCACTTGTCACATATTATCCTAAACCCTACTCATGTTTTAATAACTATTACATTTTCATGATATTATTTAGCTAACGTTATTGTCGTCATAAATAGAGTGAGCTGTTCTAGCGTGTCGTGAATGGGGCTTCAGCGCCACCCAGTGGGTAACATCCCACAACGCAGGTTGCATTATTTGTTCCCAAATGTAGTGTTTGTGAAGCGGAAGGTGTTTTTAGGTCGAGGTAAAACAACGCCAACGTCCAGACATTATGAACAGTATATGATCCATTCATCGTAAGGTCTTTTTATAGCTATACATACTCAAACTTTGAATAAATTACGTTTAACGTTTTGTATTCAACAAGTGGCTCCGTGGCGCAATGGATAGCGCATTGGACTTCTAGGTCAAATTGAAGTGATTCAAAGGTTGTGGGTTCGAGTCCCACCGGAGTCGAATTTTTGTTCTGGTCGTTTAATTTTAGTCACATATTAAGCTGAATAATTATGTTCAGTACGTGTTTACTGATATTGTGTCCTTTTAATAAAGTAAAAATGTAGCTTGACAGCTTTCTCCAACGTTTATGTAAACGTTGGCGCAAGCAGTCAAGCTACATGTTTATCTGCATTGAATGCAGTTTAAACAGTGTTCAGTAGTTTACATGTATTTTAATATGAATATATTTTACATTATGTTGCCGTCTTAAACGTTAGCTGAGCGAACTAGTGAGTAGTAAAAATAATCACTGAATGTATAAAGTTAGCAGCATTCAATCAAGTTTGTTTCCGCTTGTATCCTTCAAAATAAAACACGTTCTCATGATAAAATAATAGTGCACTACAGGAGCAGTTATCACTAAATGTACTGATAAATTTCATCAACAGAACACATACACGTAATGTATTTATGGAAATGTAGATATTACACCATTTATTTTTCGATGACCGCTGACTGAGATGGACATTAAGACTTGTTTTGTTAATACCGACACAATGTAGTTTTACTTTGAAGGCAAAACACGGGTTTTTCCGGCCAATCGGGGAAACAATGTCGTTCATCTGTTTCCAGACGAGCCAACATTATGTTGCACCGGGTGTAACCAACGAGCTAACGTTAGGCTAGTTAGATGTAGCTAGCTGTAGATTATTAACCGCGTACGCAGCTGTAGAATGAACACTATACACACAAGTATTGAGGGACACTCATGAAACCCGTCGGTGTCACTTTATTTTACAACCACCGCGCTCGTGTCGTCGACGGTTTACTTTGCTTTCATCATAAACTGTCCTGTGTTGGTCAGCTAGCTAGTTAGCCTCCCCAGCTAGCTAGGTGCAGTAGCGTATGGGTGTCAAAGTTAGCCGTGACTTCACCGGGTGTCTGCTTCCCTCAGCTCACATTTCGGACACGTCAAGGTAAACATTTGTCCCGTCGGCGAGCTTGAAAGCGAGCTAGTGGGTTAACGAGCGTTGAGCTGCGCGACTTTCTTTTTTCTTTTACCATGTAGTGAATGTGCACGTCAGCTGGTTGACTTCGAGAAAACACGACACATCGGGGTTTCTTTACTTTATGGGCTGTTATTACCATGGCTCCCACTGGCCTACGTGGAGCTAACGTCGGTTAGCCTCTGGTGTCATACTCATCAATGTGTCAGAAGTTTTTATGTTGTTATCGTCTGCTTTCTTTTGTTGATTGCACAACTGTCACATTGCCCTGACTATATCAATATAATCACAGGTTTTAAAATATTGGCTTATGTGTCAATTGATGATATTTAACTAGGTCATAGGCAAATTAGGACAACAGAAACTCACTTAGGGGGTGTAATCACAAATCAGTCCCTCTTTTATGCACATCTAATTCCAGCTGAAACAAGTTTTCCAAGTAAAACGTGTCAGCAGTACATCTCTATTGATTCCATGGTTAATCTTTTACCTGTTGAACCACACTGAAGGATCAATATCAATCACCAGTGTTTTAGTCCTCTTACTGTACAATGAAATGCTGAGAGGATTTAGTATTAATGTAAGACTTCATTATTGATGACTTATTGCAATTTCACAAAGTCCAAGATAACTGATGAAAATAGCTTGCTTTGTTCGACACATGGCCCAAAATAATTAATTAAATAAAAATGCTCATTTGAGAAGCTTGGAGCAGCACATTTGTGGCTTAGTTTGCCAACAATAAGTTGAATGATGAATCAATTGACATGTTGATTAATGTTGAGGCTCCCTATATGAAAACACAAGACCCGTCATTTAACATGACATTTTTTCCTTTTAATTTCCCTTCAAGGTTCCTAAAATCCGTCTCTTGATTTTGGGGGCTGTGATGTCGGAGCCCAAGACCCCCACCCCCACTCCTGCTGGCGACACATACAAAGGATGGGTGTTCAAGTGGACAAATTATATCAAGGGTTATCAGCGGCGGTGGTTCGTCCTGAGCAATGGCCTTTTGTCGTACTACAGGTAGGCTTTCCTGTAAAACACATCAAATTGGGGAACATGGTCATGTCACCAGAGAAATCTCTCAACCTTGATCTGCCAAACTACTGATTAGGAACTACTGATTAGTAAGCTGTTGATTAAACAGGGGGGACAAGCAACCTCAAAATATATTGTTTTCTTTCCTACTTTTTTTTCTGTTTGCTTCCATTCTTTCCAAAAATGTCAAATCAAACCCTTCTGATCATTAGGACCCAAGCAGAGATGGGCCACACATGTCGAGGTACAATCAACCTGGCCACAGCAACTATCACTGTGGATGACGCCTGCAACTTTGTCATCTCCAACGGTGGAGCACAGACCTACCACCTGAAGGCCAGCTGTGAAGTGGAACGTCAGCGCTGGATCACTGCCCTGGAACTGGCCAAAGCCAAGGCAGCACGCATGCAGGCTGAGTCTGGTAAAACGTACACACAGGCAGACCAAAACAAATAACTGAGCATATCATAAGTATTTAGTGTCTCGTGAAAGCCTTTTTTATTCTGATGTCGTTTTTTTGCTTTCCTTTCGATCGTAAACAGATGACTCGGGGGATGACTTTTCCCCGTCTTCCCCGCCGACAGCACCCGGACAAGGTGGCGGATCACAGAATTCAGAAGTTCAGTCTGCTCTCAGAACTCTAGGCAGCAAGGTGGAGGATCTCAGCACCTGTAACGATCTAATTTCAAAGCATGGCTCTGCCCTCCAGAGGTCAGCCTTGAACACCCTATTGCTCTCTCTCTGCTTCAATATTACTTCCTCAGTCCAAAGTTTCTCACGTCTCTCCTCTCTTAACATGGATACGAAGGATCCAAAACACATACGTCTGAGACATACGCATACTAATGTTTGACATGAAAACTCCATTTCAAAACCTTCTTTGAAGTAATGGCCTTATGTCCAGAATATCATTTCACTGTTGCATTGACAGTCACATGCAGGCTGGTGTTGCACTATTTGTAAAAGAGCACATAAATAAACAATCACGGCAGTTGACAGACAAAACAAGCGTGAGTTATAATAATAAGCCCATTGAGTCTGAAGCTCATGGCCTTTTACAGTGTGTGTTCATGATATATTGTCCCAACTGATTAGTCACATTGTACATTTTGATATTTATTGCAGGTCTCTATCAGAACTGGACAGTTTGCGTATGACTGGAGAGGCTGGGGATAAGATCCGCCAGGTGTCGGAGAGGGCCACGCTGTTCCGCATCACCTCCAATGCCATGATTAATGTAGGTGTCGCCTCATTGCTCGTTTGATCCATTGCTTTAACATGTGTGATGTGTAAATGAGAGTGGGCCATGTGAATCTACCCTTCAAGCAATCTGTACTCCGTGCAGACCAAATTAACTGATCAAAAAGTCTCATTAATTGAATCTCAGGTTTCAATGGTTCTAGTTTGACTCTGTTGGATGTTTTGCCCCTCAGGCGTGCCGAGACTTCCTTGCGCTCGCGCAGGCTCATAGCAAGCGGTGGCAGAAAGCCCTTCAATTAGAACGGGACCAGCGGGTCCGGCTGGAGGAGACTTTAGAGCAACTGGCCAAGCAGCATAACCACCTGGAGAGAGCGTTCAGAGGGGCTGCTCAGGCTAATGCTACTTCAGACAATAAAAGTAAGACGTGACTCTGACGCTTGTTACAGTGAGGATATGCTCTATTTCTTTCCCAACTCATTCTTCTTTCCAAATTATCAGGGCTTCCGTAGCAGTTTACTTGTTAATTGTGCATTAATAAGTGTCAGCAATGGGGAAAATGCAAAAGGGTTCATTCATAACTGTAAATAGGTTTTCAGTCTCTATATTGGACACACTGACAAAGCGGTATTTTGTTAAGGTTCTGCTGGTCCGGGAAAAGGGGAAGCGAGCGACGATGACGACGACAATGAGTTCTTTGATGCTATGGAAGAAGCTCCTGAGTTCATCACCGTGCCGGCTGACCCCCACTTCCACAAGTCAGTTCACATTCATTCGGCGTGCATACGCAAATGCGTCACACAAAGAAATAATTTTTAGTTGTTGAATTCCCCCGGGCCTTTTAATCTCTCTGGCAATGTGTTTGTTCAACTCACTTCCTTGTATGACCTGCTTGATGAGATTTGATGAAGTTATATAAGTTGATGCCTCCACCCCTCCCTTGTTGTGAAACTGTTGATTGATTGAGTCAGTTGAACACGTTCATGTTCATTTTCCTTGTGTGATAAACTTTGTTTTTAAACTTCTTTGCAGAAGGTCAAGCAGTAATATCAGCGGTTTCAACAGTGAAATGTGTCCCGATGATCAATCGGTAGGTTTCATTCTGGGAGGAATATTAAAAGACTGATTCACTGTTTTTTTTTTTTTCGTTCGAACATCATTAAAATGATTTTAACCATCATTTATTACTTTCAAAATGAATTGCAAACATGTTTGAACAAAAACTGTGAATCTGTTTTGAAAGCTTTTATTATTTTCCAGAAATATGCTGTTTATTGAAATAATGTTCTGCCTTTTAGCTTAATGAGGAGCCTCTAGAGATGAACCAAGAATCTCCCTCACAGGAGTTGGTACCACTGAAGAAAAGGCGGACGCACATTTCCGATAAACCCAACTACTCTCTCAACCTGTGGAGTATCATGAAGAACTGTATTGGCAAAGAGCTGTCCAAGATTCCTATGCCTGTGAGTATTCTCTTTAGAGGTTACGCCCCATCAAATCTAACCTAAATGAAAATTGTTAGTCAACCTTACCGCAACCAACCCCATTGGCGGCTCTTTTCTTGTCTTTGTATTGTGACTAAAGGAATGCATTCACTGTGACAAACATTTTAAGGTCCCATCAGAACATCTTAAACTATTGGCACCAGCCTGCAGCTGTGACGTGGGTTAAACCAAAACACAATAAACAGTTTGTAATCTGTGGTTAAAATACCTCAACTGACAGCTTGAGTGACAGACGTGTGGAAAAACAAGACGTGTTTGTTCCTTTTGAGACTTATCGTAGGTTTACATCCGTGTTCTGTCTGGTATATTGTGAGTGTGCTCCGCCAACCGCACCTTTTTTTCAGCACAGTAGGAATACAAAAGATAATTCATCATAACAATTTTGATTTGCGGCACCAACCTGATAGAGGTTTTAGCTTCATAAATAAACTGCACATAACACTTTGTCGAAAAAGTAATAGAGTAAATGAGACTAAAACGAAATACACAGATTCAATTCAACCACACCAATCATCATCATTACTACTTATCATTATTGTTGTCTCACTACCTCGTCTCTTTCACTCTTTTCTTTGTCATTACGCATCAGCCAAAATCCATTCCAGTCACAAACGTACTAATCTTACATGTCACATGAATTATACTGTAAATATTATATAGTGCAAGAGCATGCCCTAGATTTAGATGTGTAAGTAGGCCTACTGTTGCTTAGAAAGACCATGATAGTAGAAATTGACCAACTAAATATTAATGGCACTTTGACTGAGCAGGAATGCTAACATCAATTTGTTTCTGAATCATTCTGATCTCTAGGTAAACTTCAACGAGCCCATTTCAATGCTGCAGCGGTTGTCTGAGGACCTCGAGTACCACGAGCTGCTGGACAAGGCCTCCAAGTGTCAGAGTTCGCTGGAGCAAATGTGCTACGTGGCCGCCTTCTCCGTGTCGTCCTACTCGACCACCGTGTACCGCACGGGCAAACCCTTCAACCCTCTGCTGGGAGAGACGTATGAGCTGGACCGCCGGAGAGAGAGTGGCTACCGCTCCCTCTGCGAGCAGGTGAGGGGAAAAAGAAACGCAGAAAGATGTAGAACTATAATCAAGGACATTAAACTGAACAAAGAATGAATGTCAGGAAGGAAGTCTTGGAAAAAAGTAGTATTTAGCTTCCTTTTTGGATTGTTTGAAATGCCGCTCGGGTACAAAGAATTAGCAATTATGTGTTTTTAACAAAGCAAATCACAAATTTAAATGCAGGTTTATTATAAATGACGGTTAGAGGAATCGTGGTTAATGACCAATCATTTGTGGGCGCAATTTAAGTTCAACTTGTATTACACATTGTGGTTGGGGCATTTTGACAAAGATACAGGACTCCGCTGAACATTTTTGTGATGATATTTATACTCTGGCATAGAAGGTTTAAAAAAAGCAAAGTCCATTTTCTTTTTTGGGTAAAAAGGAGAAACAGGAAATGACTTGTGGAGCGGACTGCAGGACACGGATTGGAGGCTTATTGGTTTCTATTCCTGAAGACCAAGAAAATATATCCAGTCTAATAACACAAATCCGGTGATCATGTAGCTGTGGAGAAAGCCGTATTGAGAGCTGCTAGATTACTCCATTTTCATTTTTTGATAAACATTTACAGACAACGTGAATCTCAACTGATAAGTTGTTGAAATGTGACAAAACACATGAAACTATTTGTTGACAGACTTTCCATTGTGTCGTGTCAAGTTCTATTCTATTTTTAAACCATGTACCCTACACACTTCTACCTTTTTCTCAGGTGAGTCACCACCCCCCTGCTGCAGCGCATCACGTCATTTCTGATCGTGGCTGGACCCTAAGGCAGGAAATCACTGTTGCCAGTAAATTCAGGGGCAAATACCTCTCCATTATGCCCTTAGGTAAGAGGATTGAAACATGCCTTGCGGCTTTACCGTGACAGCGGTTAAGGGTGCGACTCCACCGTTGTGGCTTTACTTTAACACGCATCGACTGTACAAGTCACTCAGTGTTCCTGTAAAAAACATCTCACACCTTTTTGTTTAGTAATAGATCATCAGTTTGTTTTGTAACATGCCATTTGTTTCCGCTGTCGCCATTTTGTCTCGTCTCGCAGGCACAATACACGCAATCTTTGAAAAGGGCAACAATCATTACACATGGAAGAAAGTCACCACCACAGTGCACAACATCATTGTAGGAAAACTATGGATCGATCAGGTGAGACTGACAGATAAAAGTAAGATGACACATTTAAACATACAATTTTGACCCATTTTTTGTTTTTATACACGTATAAAAACATACAAAATTACACAACATTTTTTTTAATTCATTTTGTTCTACTTCTTTATAACTTTTGTTTTTCTTGCTTTCTGCAAGTCGGGAGAGATAGACGTGGTGAACCACACCACCGGAGACCGCTGCCACTTGAAGTTTGCTCCTTACAGCTACTTCTCCAGAGATGTTGCCAGGAAGGTGAGAAAAGGGCCGCGACAGCGTGTGATGTTTGGCTGGCAATGACCCCTTCCATCCTCCCTATTTCAACCATCATTTTGAGCTTGCAATCCACTGCCTGGCGTAAACCGCGGTTGTTTCGTCACCATAAACACGCAGGAACTGTCTAGTAAACACACACAACATATGCCTTTTCCACCTCTACTAAAAGTTCATCTCCTTCATGTTGCCGGCTTCAGCTGGGCAGTAAATTGGGCATGACCTGTCAGAGTTAAGTGGATGTGTTAGTCAATTTCTAAATGAAATACTTAATTTGCCATAATATGTCGGAATGACAAATGCCGGTTCATGTGGTTTGCATGGAATCAAACCATCTATCAACCAAACAACAAAAGTGTTGGGTATAACTAAACTACAGTAAGACTGCCATGCCCTCCACCCTGTGACCAGTCTCTTTAGTCTAAATGACCCATGATGCTTCACTCCCCTGTTAACTCTCTCTCTCTCTCTTCAGGTGACCGGTGTGGTGATGGACAAGGACGGCAAGGCCCACTACGTGCTGTCGGGCACGTGGGATGAGAAGATGGAGTTTTCCCGGGTAATGCAGAGCAGCAGAGGAGAAAATGGCACGGAGGGCAAACAGAAGACCGTCTATCAAACTCTCAAAGCCAGAGAGGTTTGGAGGAGGAACCCTCTGCCGTAAGTACTAGCGGTGCATGTTTAGGTGTGTGTAACTTTATGCAGTGATCCAGCAAAATGTAATCATATACTGTACAAAATCATTTTATTTTTTATTTTTAAGCAGAAATAATCAAAGATGGTTGGCAGCAAAACTCAGCTGAAAAATAAAACGTTTGCTTACTCGAGTAACATGCCAAGAATCCATCCATTCATTTACTGCAAGAAATTATCTTAATGCATTTTGTTTAGTGAGTAGACGACGACCCAAACAGCAGGAACCATTATTTAATACATGGCACTTGCTGTTCAAAACAGCACGTCGGCTTATTTTCCTTTTTATTTTACATATTCATTATTTATAGTTAATTCATTGTAATTACTACATAATTACAATTACAAAATTATCTACAAACTATGAAGAGGGAACAAGTTTTGACGGCATGCCAAATACTTTCATGTATTGTGCTGCAGAGATATCTACTGCCAACCAGCAAGGTACTGCCTGTATTTTCTTGTAGTACTACTTGTACCACGAGGCGACAGAGTGATTCTCTGTTGCGTCAGTCTGCCCTCAGCCCAGAGAAGGAAGACGTAGAGCTGGCCCTCCATCGATGGTCCATTTGCTTTTTGATAGTTTGTTTATTGGAACACATTATTCATATAAAATAGCAGTGTCAGTTTTAGTATGCATTTATTTTGATTGTATTACAGACAGTATGATGACCAGGTACTACACTTTTTGAAAAGGCTACATTCAAACAATTTAAAATACAATAAAACAGAATACTCAACAGAATAAGCCAGAGGTAATAACAAGCTACTTAAAAAAAAAAGTGAGTTATCGTCTGTGTAGTTCTAGTTTCCCGTCAGTGAAGAGGGAATCGCATCTTGGTTAAAGGTCTATTCAGCTCTTTGACTTTCAGTGCTGTTTTTCCTCTTCGCTTCGCCTCAGTGAGGGAGCGGAGACCATGTACTACTTCACCGACTTGGCGCTGACCCTAAACGAGCTTGAGGAGGCCGTGGCTCCCACGGACAGCCGGCGCCGGCCGGACCAGCGTCTGATGGAGGACGGCCGCTGGGACGAGGCCAACTCGGAGAAGCAGCGACTGGAGGAGAAGCAGCGCAGTGTCCGGCGGGAGAGAGAGAGGGAAGCTGCC